>NC_143575.1:60247917-60847917 GCF_048544385.1 Mastigoproctus giganteus
TGACGTACATCTAAAATCATCTATAAGAGATCAACATTAATCTATAAGAAAATTATTATAATTATGCATTACTAGTTATACTTTATTTTAAAAAGTGCGCTATATGAGATCTGAGAATAAAGTAGCCAAACTAATTCTCTAATTAATTCAATATTTCAGTTGATGAAATATAGAGAAAGATTTTAAAAAATATACCTGTTAGAAACCACACACAGCTTACCTTAAAAAATGTTTAATTTAAATATAAAATTAGCGTCTTTTATACATTGACAACACGACCAAAGATTATTATCTTTGGTCGCGTTGGTTATTAGCATTTTCAGAAAAATATTGTTAACCATTAGTTGTTAAAGTGCAACTGAATGTGATTAGAAGTTTTTTGTGTGTTCCCTGTCATCTTGTTGACTGCGACGAAATTAATATATAATTCATCTTTCTGGATGTTTTCAAAATAGATGTGAGTAGTCTTCAAAAAAGGATCTGCATCAAAGAAACAAAAAACTAAAAGTGCTGTTTGTTCAAAGATAAATGGCAAAAACTTTTCTTCCTTTTATGCAAAGTCAAAACAATTTTCCTCATGCAGAAAAAACAAAACCACCATTGGTATATTAGCATAGCGTTATTAAGCTATTCATGCAACCCGTGTTTAGATATTTATTTACTGTAATAAATTTAAAATTAGAGGAGTTATCTTATACAATTTTTATTAATTAATAATACTTTATTTATATATTTATGAAAAAATTCGTTTATTTTCTTGTTTAATTAGCTAAATATATAATTTCTAATACACATTAGAAATATATAATTAATTAAATACATAATTTCTAATTCAAATTAGAATTAGAAATATAATTTCTAATTTCTGCCAAAAACGATTTTTAGATTTAAGTTATGGTAATTTCGATCGAAACGAATGGTTGCCATTATATATTAGTATAATTTGATTAGGTTCAAAACAAGTTCAGGAATAAGCTTTAGAACAGATAAAATGCGTACGTAAACTGGTGCTGAACGTATTACATTCTTTATCTTTAGTCACAGATCAATTTTTTTAGCATTTTTAAGTGCAACAAGAATTGCGTATATAGCTTTTTGAAATGATGCAGATATTCTTACAATACAGCAATTATATTGCAATTTAATTAATGTCAATTTATCGTAATTCGTTAATCTTGAAGATATAACTACTGCTGTCTATTTTAGCTGATCTTACCTTTTTAAGTACTTGAAGATAAATAGACTTTTATTATTGCAAGATATTATTGTAGATATTTAGTGATAACCTGCTTACTAGTGTTACAGTAATTATATTAGTTGTAATTACCGTAGCTGTTTCTGGAGTACATTAAAAATGGTAACGAGCATTCTAAAATTCTTAAGGGGAGGGGAACACTGAAGTTGATGTCTCTGATTATATGACATTATTATAGCCTATAACTAGTTTTAAAAAATGACACCTGCTGTTGTGTATTTTGTATACCCTCGATTGTGTATTTTTTACACCCTTGGTTTCCTCTTTTTCTCTGAAGGAGGAAGGAAACTTAAGCAAGTCGCCACAAATTGCCTCGGCACTGAACCCAGACACTTTATATGCTGGGTATTAATCACTCATTTCAACCTGAAAGACTCCCATATAGTGAAACAGAAGAATGAAAGTATAAACCTAAAGTGCACCGTTGTAAGGAAAAGGGAGCCACACTCTATCAACCTTTCAACCTAAAAATCTCATCTTATAGTTCACGACTCGCTTGCGCTGATTGGTGCCTCATTGGGGAGGATGTAGCAGAGTTGGCGAAACCCTGAGAACCCAGTGATGAAATATTTACACAACATGAGCGATGCTAAATGGCGTCAAAAGTTCATATGCAAATAACCTATATGCATGAGTTAGTGATTCATACGTATGCATATCTTCACACGCCCTGCAAAGTAAAGCGTGTGAAGGAGTTTGTCATTGATGAATCACGATGGCAAACAGAAATAAGATAGTTTCAAGATCAGTAACTTGTATTCTAAGCCACGGGATGAATTTATTTATGCACCAATGCCTGATCACTTGCAGTAATTTTGGATAATCATTTTTTGCAAAGAAGAAAAAAAAAAACAAAAAAAAACGCATCCTTCGTATTTCATCTGAACAACCTTATGTACATTATGTATGCACTCTGCATGCAGGAGATTCAAAATTTCCATCCACACCATATTTTCTGTTGTATTTGATTTATTATTATAGTTGTAGTTGTAATAGAAGGTATAATGAGTATTAAGATTATTACTAAATACAATACCACGTGAAATTAATAATATAGTTTAAATTGCTTAAACTACTATACATTAAGGTAACGTTTCCGCTATCTTACCGATACCCATCATCAGACCGTGCTGTTGGGGGAACAAAAACAGAAAGAGGTTACAAATTTGAATACAATTACCAACATTACAATTAAAATTATCAATATTATAATTACATTTAAAATATTACAATTACAATTACGATTTGCAAATCATTGTAATTGTAATATTGGTAATTATATTCAAATTTGTAACCCCTTTCTATTTTTGTTCCCACAACAGCACGGTCTGATGATGGGTATCGGTAAGTTACCTGAAACGTTACCTTAATGTATAGTAGTTTAGGCGATTTAAACTATATTATTAATTTCACGTGGTATTAGAGTGGCATTATATTTAGTAATAGTCTTAATGGAAAACAACCACGTAACGTCCTTCCATAACTATAATGAGTATTATTTTTATTCTTATTGTAAACATTAGATAACAGAGGTTACAAAAATGTTAAAAATCCATCCTTGCCAAATGCAAACAAATTCCTTTCGCCATGTTTGATGAAGACTTGACAATTACCGTTGAAATTTATGTTTCAGTATTGGCTTTTGATTATTCTAACGTCCGAGGGATGTTAGTGTATACTAGGACCGTGCGAGTGGTATCTCCGGGCCTGGGCATAGTTGGTTTTGGTGGCCCTGTCTTTTGTTGTAATTATGTATAACCATTTATAACAACGCAAAAGCTAGAAGTCATGGTGGCCACAAATTTTTGAAAATTAGGTGGTGGGAAAAACAACATTCTACACTCATTGTGAAAGAAACACAACTAGTGAATGACTGAAGGCGTAAAATAAAAGCAAGAGCTGTCAGCCATATGTCTGACAGCATTTAGAGCAAGCTTGAATGTATATGAATAACACTGCAGTGCTTCAACTGGACGCCTTGTTTCAAACACTTTTTTATTATTAATAACCAGATGAGAAGATATCCGTTTAAAAATTCCTCACACCGGTTGGAAAATACCTGCGTTCAAGTATTCTGAGCATTAAAACGTTTTTGGAAATGTTAAAACTATGACGTATGATAACAAATTATTTACATTTTTTTAAAGAAACATTTCTTTATATGACAATTCTCTTCTGTTTTTATCGTGAACAACCGAGAAAAGGACCAGCAGGCAACTAAGCAGTTATCTGCAAGTATTGGTTGTGTTTTATATGTTGTCTCTATAGTCAGTAAAGATAGTATTAATCTTAACTGGATTAATGACAATGATATGCTTAATTGGATAATTGAACAAGACATATCCGGATTTGAAGTTGACCCTAAGTTCTCATATGCATTCTCTTATACAGCTCTGGAGGGGTTTTCTCTCGAGTTGTTATTGCAGAGTTAATTTGTTTTTAGTTAAATATTTATTAATTTTTTGTTCTAGCACGCTGCAAAAAAATAAAGTGCCCTTATATTATCTTGAAAGGCAGCAATCGTCAAAACAGTTACTAATTAATACAGTAGCTTTTCTTGGTATCTTTTGATGATGCCATTTGTTTTGATATACTGTACTTGTTTTGGTTATGATATTGTTTAAGTCTTCTGAGCTTTCTTCAGAATAAAATAAAACAAAATCTTCCTTACTTAAACACAATAAAATGTTGAAGTTCAATTTATTGTCTTGTACAAGTTTAAGGTTGGAAGAAAAGTTATGATTTCGCAGGATTTCCTGCGAAGGTTCTGAAGACGGTAAATAGCTCCCAAAGAAACAACCAACGTCACTGAACTCGTCTACTTAAAACAAAGCGCGTTGCGCACTCTGTTTATTTATAATTAGAATAGTACGAAACCTCTTTGAGAATCGTCCGAAATTACTTTAAAGGATGCGTTGGTAGCCCGTAGTGTAGCGACTTTTGTGTTCTGAGATTGTATAAGCTCCAAAGCCCACGTGCTGAGAGAATAGTGAGGTCATTAGGCGGAATATTTTATATAATCGTTCCCATTCTTTCTGTTACATGCGAAGTTCTGTGTGGTTTTTGTGGTTCTTTCGAACACAAAGGTTCCGCGCAGGAATAAATAAGAGTGGTATTGTACCAAACCCCGACAATCTAATGCATCCTCCAGAATCGGGCGGATCTTGGAGTGCTATATATCTCGCGGCTTCTCCGTTCCTTCTACTCGCGATAATGACGTCCCCCCCATCCTTCCCGCCCCTGCACCCAAGGAAAACAATTGAGTTAATGGCAGTGCTTGGATCGAGCCGACGTTTATTGAGGAATCGATCGAGCCAATACTTGATGGGATTCCGTGCGACTGACAAATCTCTCCGCAGCATCTGAGCTCCAGACCCAACTTTCATCCTCTTCATTCTCCCGGAGACGCATTAGATCGCTCCCCCTTCGAACTTGCATAAACCCCCCGAAGTCTAAGCCCATCAAAGCGAATAGATCGAGAAGTTCGGAACGTGTTTCCGTAGCCGCGACATCTGGACCAAACTGTCTCACCCTATTTGGTACCCCTTCGTCATCTTGGAACGTTTGTATTCGTGTGAGTCACCAAGACATGGCCGATAATGTTCTCGGTAATGTTTAGCTCTAGAAATAAAGCGGGAGGGAAAATAATTAGAGGAAAAATTCAGCAAGTTCCCTCCTGTTTCGGTAATGAAACAATTTCTTTGATCTTTCAGTTCGTTGTAGTAGTTTGTAGAAAACCTTGACACTTTCTGCGCTCAAATTGATGCGGGAACAACCCGAGTATGACAGTAGAATTACTGATGTGTAATTTTTGACTTTTTTAATTCTATACGCATTGTTTAGGCTTCAAAAAGTGATTTCAGTTGTAATGTATTTAGTTTTTTATATTTATCAGAATGTCAGAAAGTGGAGAAGTATTTCTATATGAAATACTTCTCCAAATTTCTCTACGCTTGTTAGGTGTCTAAGTATAAGGCTACTGAGATAATTCTAGTTCTGGCATCTTTATATTATGAGCTTATATTTAAGGAAAGAATAGTTGATATGGTAGAGAGACAATAATTCGAGAAATACGCGTAGTATAATTAATAAACATTGAATAAAAGTTATGAAAATGGCAGTTGAGATTTGGGCGCTGGCATGTAATCTAGACTAATTCCTGTTGTCAAGCTATCTAATCTCAAATACATTCAAGGCTGTTTGTGGATTTTTGGGTCCTTGCATGAAAGCAATTGACAAAGAATAAACTCAGTGCTGGATTTTGTTTACAAATTCTAGCGACAACATACTTTCTCTCCTTTTTTTTTTTGTATTCAAGTTGCAGAAGCCATCTTTCTTGGTGGATATCTAAAAATAAATTTTTAATGGTGGATAGGATGTGCAGAAAGTGCAAGCAGAGTGACAGATTAGTGGAATAAAGCTCTACGACTTCCATCTATCTCGATGATATATTTGAGAAACAGCTGCTTGGTCTACAGTTTCACTGGCGGTGAGTTACTGGAGTGAAGCCCGTCTGTCTCGCTCTGTAGAAATTATGGTATTGGCACGGAAACATCTCTTCTCCTGCAAAGCTTAAAATCTTACAGACACCGCTTCTTTGTGTCTTTACTCTCAGCTCTGTTGGCGATAAGAAAGTTGTTTCTTGCTATTAATTCACAGCAACACAGTTCGGCACTGTTAACCTCTGGATGCCATCAACCTGTTGTTCCATATTTTAAAATTATTTTACGTATATTTTATATTTTCAGTGATTCCCTAAATGTTAAGCATTAATATTTAATTGCCCAAATTTACTTAACAATAAATAGGCCTGTAGAAAATTCTAAGTCTGATAAGTTCTTAATGCTGTTAAGTAGACGAGTACTCACCTATTGGATGCACATTAATGAATTAATTTGTATTATGACTCCTGAAACTTCACGCATTAAATTTTGTGTCCAAAGTATTCTGTATTGAGGTTAATTAATATATTTTGTTAATTATTTAATTAATTCACAAAATGTCAATACATTCTTGAGTGTTTTTAAGAGTATTGTTAGAATGCATAACAGAAGATAAATTCAACAAATTTTATTCCTCTTCACTAAATGAAATTATAATAAAATGATAAATTTTATACCACCTTACATACATACAACATTAAATTAGAGGATGATGAAGGTGTTTATTCAATTAACTTCCTGCGAAATGATGGACTTCTTGTTTGGATTTTGCTAAATAAGAAAAATAAATCATTTTGTTATACATATTTCTGCTATAAGAATTTTATATATTTTATTTAATATCCAATTAAAAACATATGATTATTAAAATGCTTACTGTGTGGTGCATAAGCAAAATTAATTTAGTACCTAGGAATTAGCAAAATTTATAAACAGAAATATTGCTTTCTATATTTAGCATTATTAAGATGAAATATTAGCTAGTTTATTATTATTTTAAATCGATGGAAAATATCTTAATGTAGAGAACAATATAATCTAAAATTAAAAAACTTTGTACTTCAAGGTGAGAATTAGCCTGTTTTTCGGGATAATCCTTCAAAGTACACATAAAAATATTTTACAAAACAAATTTACAGATGGTTTTGCCATTATTAAAAGTCTACGTTATTAGACGCCAAAAATTTGGTTGTGAATCTTTATTATTATTATTACTTTTCCTTGATTGGGGGGGTTCCATCCCGTGATGGGTACTGGTACCAAGTGCACAGGGTGATTGCTGTGTTCGGCTGTTATTACTGTTGGTCGAGGAACTCTCTGACTATCCTGCAGGTGTTCAGGATTGCGACTTTCTGGAGTTCCTTGTAGGTGTTCTCTGGGAGATCTATTGTTACTAGGCCTTCTATGGTGCCGAAGACCCTGCCGGTGGTTGAAACGATGCTCGGGATGGTCGTTACTTATTCCATATGCCACATCTCTTTGACCTCTCTTAGGTCTGTGTACTTCCTCTTTTCCTCATTGTGAATAACCAGATTATTTATTTCAGTTTAATAAATAGACAATCTTTATTGTAATACCATACATTACAATACCCATCATGACCACAGGCCTGGGGTTCGTAATTGCAGGCCAGAATATGAACCTCTGACCATGGATTGATGCATACGTAGGTAGTTTACATATATAAATTTTAAATTAATTTCTTGATGTTTATAACACAGAGGAACAGAATAAATTTTTAAAAATAAATAATTTAAAATATTTTTTATATATTCGACGCACAACTTCTGCCTCCACTCCATTAGGCTGACTGTTTTATTCTTCTTTAAATTCATTTGACCTGTTTGTAATAGCTTTAGACCAATCAAGGACACATCGTCTCACTGGTTTACTTCTGAAAATTTCTTCCAGTCATTTTGTTTAATTCATTTATGATAACTTCCTGTCTGAAAGGGGACCTGCAGTCTCACTGGCATATTGAGTTCCCCCCCCCCCCCACCTTCTAATCACTCTGTTTACCATATACAAGGACAGACTCTATTTATCTCCTTAATTTTAACCTCCTCTTTCTGTCGGTGACATTCATCTTACTCCGAACCTCAATAAAGGGCATATATATGATAGAAACAAAATATTGAGCAGAAGTGTACCTGTTACTTTAGGGTTTTGTCCATATATATTAAAGCGAATATAGGACCAACGTATACACAATTAGGTCTATGTACAAACAAGATTAAAAATGTTGTTTATACTTCGGCACGGCCACACGTCAGAGAATACGTGGTGCCGAAGATACGTGGCAGTAAAAAGTCAATTATCACACTCGTATATGCTGCACTTTAAGGTCCATCAGGGATCTAATCTGGTATTCTACTGTTTACAGTTTACTTTAATGACATCCTATCGACATACATTAATCAGAAGAAGAAACGTTTGATCTGTGCTGACGATAAGAAGCATTTGAAAGCGTAGCTAATAATGAAGGCCGCCCCGCCCCAATTCCAATTTCAAAATTCCAGAGGTAACTTTGCAAAATGGTGTAAGCAGTGGATGACTAATTTCTTTAAATTGCTTTATCCTTTTTTTATATGGACAAACGTAAAAAGCTACACTCTTGCAAACTTTTCCATTCACAGAACTCACTATGACATGCATCTTGGTAGTCTAATGGGGCATTTCATAAACGTTTCGGCAACATGACCAATTCAGCATTCTGTAAGCTGAATTGGTAATGGTTTTTTTAATTAACATCAAACAGAACACTTACTGTACCATACTTATTACTGGTATAACCATTTTAGACGGCACCAGCTGTTTGGAATCCTCATCTCCTTACACTAATTAAACACATTGAAAAGCCCCAAAGAATTCTGTTAAATAGTTACACTTCTGTATGCACTATATTGCCAAATGTAACTGAACACCTGCATGTGTTAAAGAACATGTGTCGGCCCATATTTGGGCTTAATTACACACCATGTCTTCTTCGGTAGACTCCAAACCAATTTTTGTTAACAGGAAGGCAATATTTTGGTGCGCTTCTCATTCAACATAGCGACCAATTCAGCTATTGATTGCACTGGGGAGGGGGAAGGGGCTTATGGGTTTGGCCTGAGCCGACATTCTTCCAGTTCATCCCAAAGGCGCTCAATGGAGATAAGGTCGGAGCTCTCAGAAGGCCAAGATACTGCAGGCTGTGTCATGCTGGAACAGAAAAGGATCCTCGTCGTACTGCTGCCAGAATGCAGGAAGAACAGAATTGTCCAGAGTATAAATGCACCACATGGCATTAATTGTTCCAGAAACAACGATAATAGTCCAAATATAAATTACGAAAAACCATCCCAGACGGTGACAAGACTACCAAATTTCACAGTTGAGAAAACACATGGCAAGTAAACTACACCTGTTTTGTAAAATCCGATGGGCTTAATTACACACCATGTCTTCTTCGGTAGAAGAAGACATGGTGTGTAATTAAGCCCATCTCTCTCAGTGTATCGTCCTTGTACTAATATCAGTTCCTGTGGCTTCACTGCCATCAGTCCTTATGGACTGATGGCATCGGCATATCACTCTTCTGAGAGCTCTCAGGTCTGTTCTCGTTAATTTGTGCAATATGCTCGAACGTTTCCCGGCTGTAGTAGCATTATGACGTTTACATTTGGTGATTATGTCAGCCACCGTTGATCTAGGATGCTGCAGTTTTTCTACGATTGCACGAAAAGATTTATTGCTAATTTGGCATCCTATGACGCTCCCCGTTGAAAGTATCTAAGCTTAACGCCTCAACTCATGAACTGTATTTCGTTGATCTACTCATCTGTAGGGTGAGCGCAATTGCTTTTCTATTTATTGCTGACACTTTGATGGCTGATATGGTCAATTTTTCCGAAATCCCAGGTGTGTTTCGATACGTTTAGCAATACAGTATAGTATATATCTGTATATAGGAACACTGAGGAGGGGATAAAGTGGGTCAGCTTCTGGAATTGGAGTTCGGGCTCCCTATGGGGAAAAACAGGCCAGCCGGGTGAGGCTGTTTGTCTACTAGCTGTGCTAGCTTTCAGTGCCCCCGTGTGTATGTATATAGTTTTGGTGGCTGATTGTTAGGATCCTGCTATATGTTCATGTACATCCATCATCAATTAATAAATAAGTAACCTCCCCAAAATATTCTTTCCACTACAGATTTTTTCCTCGTATAGTCGTGGTGTATATCTGTCTATCTATTCATCTCCTCCCCTCCCAGAATCAAATTTCTGTTTATGGTGTTGCATCAAACCAACCTCATTTAGGAGATGAACAGCAGAACACACACACCAGGAAGTTAAAATTGAGACGAGATATAAAATACTATGAAGATAGCATCAAACTTACCGCATGAGTAAATCTAATTAAAGTATAAAAAAATTCTGGCATCTCATTTCTAATTAAAAAGAAAAAAATATTAACAAATAATTTACAAACATATTACAGTACTTCGTTCCCAGAGCAGTAAAATATTAAATGATTAATTAAATAATTAGCAATTAAGCATTAAACAATTTCTAGTCTTTAATATGTTTCATACTACAGTTATCCACAGAAAGATGTATTATTATTGTTAATATTATTTTCTGATTTTTGCGGATAGATGAGATGCAGTTTTTTTGACAGCAGGTGGCGTGCACACTTTATGGTTTTAATCAGGTTTCCCATGTGGCAAGTTGTTTCTTTGAAAATGGACTGCGAAAAGTTTTACCAGATGTTTCCCAACAGTATTAAATATCTCGTTTCAGTTTTAACTTCCTGGTTTGTCTTTAAATGTTCCAAATGAATTTTAATGCAGTATATATCAGACACTGGGAGATTTACTCCCAAATGTTGTATTTGACTGACTTTTTCCCCCCTTAAAACGTCTTGTGGTTCGTGTGTTTTTTGACAACAGTAAATGCTGGAAGTTTCGTCTCGTTAATAGGTGAGTAGCCTTTAGAATAAAGTACAAACAATTTTCTCATTTATTGCTGTATATTGTTTTCCATATCAGATTCTGTTTGATATTTATTGCTTGGGAAACAACAACTTGCAGGCTCTCTCACTGCACGATATCATTTCATAATGATTGGTATTTAATTATGTGTGAAAAAGATAATACGATAAGATAAAAAGTAGTTATTAACAGCTGATTAAAATTGTACTGATATGTAAATTAGGGTGTTAAGGAAGTCTCAGATTTAGTATTTGGACTGGAAGTACGTTTGACTGGTCGGTGCGAACTGGAAGCATTCTCTTCTTCAACTGTGCTGCGATTGTTTTCAATGTCGGGTAGATGGAAGATAGTTTATATAGTTATTTCATATTTTTTAAGTAAATTACCTGCTGCGTAACTTTCTTCTTCCACTGCTGTTGTGGTGTTTCCTGCTTGTGAAGAACTCAGCAGAGGCAAGTCAATATGCAACTGCGGAATACATTGGAGCCCTAAGGGGAAATTTCAATATTTTAATGGGGTAATTAACAGCATTTCAGGAGTTCATAAATTATAATAGTTTTGGGGGCCGGGGATTCGTGTGTAACAATACCTCTAAGGTGATCCCATCCTATAACTAGAGATTTGTTTCTTTGTAGAGGTTACTGTGTTCTGTTCCATAAGAACGTGCCAGTGTTGTAACGAGATACGTACTCTCTCATGAATTTGCATATAGAATATTTTCATAGTGGTTTGTGTGTGTATGTGCACGCGCCGAAAGATGTTATTATTGAAGCCTGACCGAAAGTTTTAACTCTGTGTTAGTCTGATTACTTGTGTGCGATTTGAATATTGGTTTGGCGTTTTGTATTTATTTTGTGGATTTTTATTTTTAAAGCATGTTAAAATTATGATTGTATGCTGTTGCCGCTGGAATATTTCATCTTGTTCATCCACATATTGGGTGTATGTCGTGATATACAGGATGTTTCAAAAATGATGGTCAATAATTTAAAGGTGAAAAGTACAAACTAAAATAAGCAAAGTCCCAGTGAACATCGGGCCGTAAATGAACCGTTTTCGAGATAATACACATTTTCTGTTAAGATCGGCCACTGACTATGGGAGCACTAGTTTAGCAAAAAGCTGTGAATCCTTTGCTAAGGGTGGTTTTATTAAACATAAGATAATATATTTTTAATTTTTGGTTTCAACACCACAGGATTTTACAGATGTTACAAAAGGTGTTCAAAATGCTGTCCTTGCATCCGTACGCAGCTTTGTAGTGTTCTCTGCATTGAGTTGCGAATCCTCTCAGGCATTCCTCGGTCATTTCTGATTTGCTGAAAGACTCCTTCAATCCGACGCTGTAATTCCTCAACTGTGTTAATGTCAGAAATGTACACCAAGCTTTTTACATGACCCCAGATACAAAAATCCAGAGGATTTAAGTCTGGTGATCTGGGAAGCCACATTAAAAGCCCACCTCTACCTATCCGCCGTTGACCATACCTTCTAGTTAGATACCGAATCACAACTCGAGAAAAATGTGCCGGTGCACCATCATGCATGAACCACATGTTTTGGCATTGCTGAAGTGGAACATTATCATCATCAAGAAGGTCTGGAAGAACATTCTGCAGGAACTGAAAGTACAGCTCTCCTGTTAGCCTGTTTGGTAAGAAGTGTGGTCCAATTAGACGGTCTCCTAGTAGTCCTGCACAGACATTCAACGAGAAACCTTGCTCATGTCGTGACTCGTGAATTTTCATTGGGATTTTCGTCGGACCAAATGTGACAGTTATGAAAATTAAAAATACCATCACGAGTAAACCCAGCTTCGCCAGTGAACAAAATGTTTAAAAATTGGGGGTTCAGAACACTGTTGTTGTTGCATCCACTGGCAGAAGTTCACTCTGGGAGGGTAGCCAGTGCTGAGACCTTATACACGCTTGATGTGGTAGGGGTACAGTAATTGGCGATGTAAAATTCGCCACACACTGACTCAACAAGTAGGAATTTCGACAAGCAACCCTCCTTGTCGAAATTCCTGGATTTTATCATATTCTTTCTAAACACCCTTTCCTCAACATCAGGTGTTATGCTTCTGGGCCTACCTGCTCGTACTCCATGTTCCCTGATGAATGTGCGCCTGTTGGGCTGCCTTCGGTAGGGAAATGCTTCTTGCTACAAACGTGCTGCCTCGAGTGCACTGCCGTTGACTTTACCATACATGAATTGCATGTCCGCATACTCTTCGTTGCTGAAACCTCTTTCCATGTTGACTATCCTTTGACAAGTACTAGTATGTCTGCTGCGTCTCAGAGCATTGAGAAGGGGGAAGGGAGAGAATGAACATAACGTAACCTAAACGAACAAGTCAGTGGTGGATCCCAACTCTGTAGAGTTCACCTTGTCAGTGGTGGATCCCAACTAGAAATGTGCAGTATCTCGAAAACGATTCACTAAAGACCCACGTTTACTAGGCTTTTTTTTTTTTTTTTTGCATATTGTAGTCTGTACAGTTCACCTTTAAATTATTGACCATCATTTTTGAAACACCCTGTATAGAGGTAAGTTATTAGGCTCGTTCATATAAATATTTTCAATTTTTTTGAAGAATCAGTTATAACTTGCTCCTTTTATACAGATGTCTTCTAAAATTCTATTAAAAAAATAAAAAAATCGGTTATAATCCAGATTATGGTTACACCTCTGGAGGAAGTGGCTTTTTTTGCTTGAATCCGTCCCGAATTACCGGCGTAAACTAACCTAACCATTTTTCACTAGCCAGAAATTAAAGTCTATTAAAACACCCACATTTCTTTTTCTTGAATCCATCCCGAATTTGGCCATGCCTGCAACGCGGAGTTCAGCCAAAAAATCAACTATTAGATCGAATATAAATGTTATCAGTTTAGAAGAGCTCCTAATGACATTAAACAATTTAAAATCAAAATTAACCTCTTCCTCCATGGTTCACTTCAGATTTAATAATTAGGAGTAGATCAAAATTCAGGACTTTTGAATTCAATACTCCAAACCAGGCGCTGAAATTCTACCGGATTTCAGTACCTTACAGGCTACATTATACTAAAACTCTACTTTATTATTTATTCATTTTAGTTATATAGTTTCATCCTCTGAACGGCCCAATGTCCAAAAGGATGTATACATTTTCCTACAGTTTTTCGGTGGAAAATTTGTAAAGAGAACACAATATGAGCACATTACCACCCACCCATCAAATTCTAAACATGTAAAAACTTGCATAAGTATGGAACATAACGTATTTAGCAATCTGTCTCTGGGAGATTTATTATGATTTAATTGTGGAAAAACTTTTGATTCTTCATATAACAAGCAACTGGAGTTGATTCACGCGCGACTTCAGTTAAATTCTGTTTTTAATAAAAGCCCCAGTTAAATCACAATTAAAATATATTGTGATTGTTCTATGATAAGCTTAAAAACACTAATCTTTTTAACAGTAATCTTGCGCGGACCTAATGAAAAGAATTTCAACGTAACACAGTCATTAACTGAATTGGTGTACTGTACTGACTTTTTTTTTATTACTGATAATTATTAAAGAAATTTCGAAGATTCCAGGTAAGAATTTTATTTATTAGACAAAAGAGAAATTTATTTTTTCCAAAATATTTTGTAAATAAAATGAATCTTCCCAGATCGCAGTAATTCTCTCCTTATTAATTCTAATGCTATCGATTTTAAGCGCATATTACTTCGAAGAGTGTTAGTGGTGTTCGTGTTGTAACTGTGTTTCTGGAATGCCCAGGTTACTTGCAGCATTTCTCTCCTCCAAATTCCTAGACAATTCCCTACGCACTAATGAAACCATTCTATCCTTGCAGCGTAGCTACTGATCTACGCACTCTCCCATTCAGTCACTCAGTTGCAGTCGATTAAACAATATAAGGGGTTGGAAAGAGCAAGGAAGAGGGGGGGGGGAGGGATGCGAAGCTGTAGACCTCTGGTGACGTGGTTGGAGTAAAGCTGCCCATTTAGTCTCCATCGGTATCTTGGAGATAAATCACACTTGGAAGGTCTTGACGCTTCGGGAAGAGGAAGCATGATTTGTGCAGGTTCTAGGAATGGGATCTAGCGGATCACCGCCGTAAATCACAAAGACAAAGTGCAAGGCTACATCGTCCAAGTTTAGTGAGGGATAAAAGAAGCCGTTCCCTCAAAATTTTACATATAATTTAGTACGACGTTCTTTAATTAATGCAGTGCCTCGACAGAGCACTCGGCAATAATGAATGCAGTTCATGAGCGAGCTCAGGAGAGCGTCTGTAATTATATCAGGGTCTCCAGTCCATTTTGCCCGGAGTAGATATGTCCGGCTCGCATTCACTGAATATTGAAATTCCAGGAATTTATTGTGCCCTGTTTGCAGTGTGTAATTAGTGAGGGAAATAGTTGTTGTTGCTCAACTTTGTCCTGCTTCTACCTGCCGCAGAAGGCCGCATTCCCATGATTGACTAAGCATGCTTTGACTCTCATTTTGTTGCTAGACCAGTGCACACAGATCGCCTAAGAGGAAGTGGTTTAAACAACGTATAACTAACGTAGTTATGTCGGATTTCATTAAAATAAATTTAATTAACTATTTGCTAGATATTTGCTAGATATTTTGAGCCTGGCATAATTTACTTATTGAAAATAAATTGCTTTTGATTGGCTGTTTAACATCTGAAAATTGCTTTAATACTTAAAACACCTTCCAACCACTTCACAACCAGTTGCCTTGGTATTGCACTATAACTAAACAGCGTTTTTTCTGCTAAGATAGGTAGAGGAGACCATTTTAAGCATTTTGGAAGTCATTTGTCCTAACTTTGAGCTTCCCTATTTGCAGTACGTTTTCTTTTTCAATTTTTTTTGCATTGAGGGTAAAATGTTAATGGTTATAACTTAGCTGATTTCTTAGAATCGCAATATATCATGGTATGCGACTTAGGGTTTGAGTACTGGGGGAAATAAAGAAATACTGGAAAAATTAGAATACTAAATAAACTCACGATTTCATCTCATAACTTTATTAAAATCAATATACAAAATTAAATACTACGTCACTTATCTGGAGTTTCGCACCCCCTTCCTTTCATCGAAACAAATCTCTTAATTCCAAAAAGTCAAGATAATTCATATTCTATATTCATTTGCGTATTGATTTGAGATTTTCAATTCTCCTATCCAAATTTTGATACTCTTCCCCCCCCCCTCCAGAATGAAGCCCTTGACTATGTGCCCTCATCTTAAGATAGATGAATTGAATAGTGAACTAGGGCATGAGCAGATGAATGAAAAATGGCGAACTATACTGCCATGGAAAAACAAAGAGAAATGGAAATTTTTTCCCAATTATTTTTGGGTGTGGGAGATAACATGAGGCAGTTTGATAGAGCAACAACGCTTTATCTCCGTATTGCACTACTTCAAACAGCACTTTCTGTTGAGATAGGAAGTAGTACAAATCAACTTTCACTCTCTTAAGATGCTTCGCGCTAAGAAGTCCATATTGTCTGACCTTTAATCAAGCAGGTCACACCCATTAATTTACTGAAAAAAATGCTTATCGCATGTATACGATAAATGCAAATTTCCTGAAGCCAAGTAGTTCAGTCAATATTTTCTGTTGGTTCCGTGGCACGTTAGATTGGTCTCTATAAGAAGAATTGGTCTTGAATAGCATTTAAATTACATTCTAAATAATTCCAGATAATTCCTGGTTCGTTATTACGTTTAGTGATGGCAGATCGATACTCCCGAATGAATATACAACCGAATTTTCATATTCTCCATTGCCGAAATGCTTTAATGTAACAGCCACTGGCATTTATTGTAGGGCTTCTTACTTGGCGTTGTATCTTATCATTTATGACCTTCATAAATTGCACTTTGACAGTAAGAGAGATAAGATGCCGTGCTCTAGCAGTGGGAAACGATAACGTTGTTTTGTGTATCTGTGGAAAGAAGAACCGCTTTGTTATTGGTTATAATGGATAGAAAATTGCATTTGGATTTCTTTATGTTAAAACTACATGGATAATCAATGCACCAGGAAAAGAAGACACTTGAAACAATTTGATTTTAACTATCTAAAAAAAATATTTTTGAAATATCAACCGCATTCCTACTTTAAGTAGTTGATAGATTTGTGTTTAAATTTGTGTCTTAGGGCATTACTTATGGCTATTTATTAAATAACATTTGCTGGTTTTATTGTATTTATTTTTTGTTGTGTGCAGTCTGCGATCTAGTTGAGTGAACTTGAAAAAAATGTAGGAGCTAGAAGATGGTTTAGCGAGTGGCTTAATCTGCACTATTTCCGTGTTCCCCTCAATTTCTGCTTGCTTAAATTCTATTTAATGTATAAATATGTTAAATAGATTTTGTGTTTGAAAGATTTTCTAAAATTTACGAATTTAACTTACCATTTTAACTTTAGATATTCAGAAAGATGACAAACTTGTTCTTTGTAAAGCATTTCTTTAAGAAACCAGAATTTTCTGAAGGCTTTCGTATCCAGTTCTGAAAATGAAATGAAAGAAATCAATTACTTTTCTTCGTTTTTTTGGAAAAAAAAAACTTAAATAAAACGTCCATGTTCTTTTTAATGAATGTGCTTGTTATTAGGAATTTAAAGTAATTTATCCATATTTTCTTGAATTAACGTGCCTTTTAACTTTTTAAGATATGAAATAAAATTAACTGTGTTAATATATTTTTAAAATATCAGAATTAGTTCATCAAGCTGCACGAAAGAGAATCACTTAATTTTTTAACATTTCGTCCAAATTCGAACTGCATAAATCGCACTCTGGGGAATTTAACATTTTTCTGTGAAAAATCGATCGTTCGATTTCATTCATTGATTTCTTGGAGTCTAATATGAGCGATTCCCTCTTTTCCTATTCAGGGCTTAATTGAAATAGCTGATTAAAAAGATACCATTGATGTTAATGAAAGATTCTTTAAAGATACCTGGTATATTTTGTAGATTTGACTTTTAGTATCCTCACGTTATATTTAATCTAACTCGCAGCATCTTAATTTAATAATAATAACCACGTAATAATCATATCTCTCTACCCAATTATTATATTAAAACACGCCATCTTAATGTTACATATTTTTAAGTTCTATAACAATTAAATAAAAATATTAAATTCTTTTTAATTTCTTAAGTTTTATCACTCAACTGTTTATCTTAATTTTTATTTAAAAATATTTTTTATTACTGCCACTTTTCATGGTGTTAATTTTATTTTTAATGGCCATCTTCAAACAATTTAATGGATCGATTATACTTTGATGCTATTAATGCTTCAGATATAAATCCCAAATATAAAAAATATATATACAAATTATATATAGAATTATAAGCAATAAACTTCACTTAATTAAAAGTTGAATATTATTATTTAGGAAAATCTTTACCACTTTGTTTAATATGAAGCTTTGTTCATTTGTTAAATGTAACTTATTTAAAAATATCGTTAACTTTTTCATATTTCACAATGAGTGCATATATACGTAATCTTGTAGTTGAGATCTTCGTCGCCAGATGGCGCCATCGATAGCTACATAATTAGCTTTACATTAACCAAGCACTGAGTATATAAGTGGGAAACAAGTTTGGCAACATGGATCAACGGTCATTATATTCCTTAAGCATTATGAAATAAGATGGAATTTAAAATCATTCATTTCAAATCTATATAGAATGTATTAAGATAAACCTTTATCTCAACTTCTATTTGCATGATTCGCGATCTTGCTAAATTTGGTTCAATTTTCGCGTTATAAAAGATTTATAAATCATTAAACGAAAGAAGACAGTTTGAACTGCAATGAATTGGATGAAATGAGCTGCAAGTACTGTAAATAATATTATATTTATGATATAGAACTCATTAATTTGCACAGTGATCCAAAATTAGGATTTGGAGCTATTTGTAAGTTATAAAATGCAATGTGTACAGAATTTCAATCTGAATTAAATCTGGATAATATAATCTGGCTTGTCTATTGTACACGTTGTAGTCCATAAATTTTAATGTTGAACAGATTAAGTATTTCTGAAATTAAAGTTAGAGAATGCTTTCAGAATCGTAGGTCCTCCTTGAGAGTATGATGGTTTCGCTATTTCTCACTCGTATGGAGTAGTCTGGAATAATATTTGTATATTAGCATTGTCGGAGGCATATGATGCAAGAAAGCAAGCTTATACAGCATCGGCCAAAAAAAAATCCCATTTCACACATCCATTTGCTCTAAAAGTTTGTCCACTTCTTCCTTGAATTTAAGCTGTTAACTTCCACAACGACAGATGGAAGTTTGTTCCAGCAATCATCTACCCGCTGGCCAAAGGAAAAATTCAGCTCATCTATTGTACAACTGTCTTTCCTCAATTTGAATTTGTCCCCTCAGTTCGTAATCTGAGCAAGAGGAAGAATCCCATCAGCATTAAGCCTGCTCATTCCATTCAAGGCCCTATACACCTCAATCGGATCACCTAACAGGTGCCTAGTCTCCAGATCCTGCAATTTGCAGAACTTAAGCTGTTCTTGGTAAGAGAACCCCTTCGTTTCCCTAACCAATCTTATTGTCCTTCTCTGTACTTGTTCCAGCAGCTCTATATCCTTAAAATGAGGCCTCCAGACCTGTACACAGTACTCTAGGTGTGGCCTGACCATTGCCTTATACAAAGGGATAATCACCTCCTTATCCCTACTAGCAAAATTCTTGTATATCATTGACAATACCCCATGACCTGCTCTGGCTGCCTGTCTGCTCAGAAATCTTCATATCTTCATATTGTTCGATTTTCAGAATTTATTTCGGAAGTTCTCTTCAATCAACCCCTCCCCCGTGGGTTTTTCAGCTCTCACAACATGCAAATTGATCCCCGAACACAACACTTCTACAGATTTATTTATAGAAATACAAGTTACCGGTGGGAACAGGTAACATATATTTTTTTACAGGATCGTAGAGAAGATATTTGTAGACAGCAAACTTCTCAAAGGAAGAATTAAATCTCCAAGGACTCGCAACCATGCATCCCACCATTTCTAGTAATATTACTAAGTTCTAGCTTAATATAACTTGATTTCATTTTAATAGTACGAAAAAAATCCGTGTATGAACAAGACAACTGCTGTAATTACCATATGGAATATTTAAATTACAATGTTTTGTGCGGGGAACGTTTTAAAAATAAAAATGCGAATTAAAAAATTTATAAAATCTTAGCATTTCCCTAAGAATTAAAAAGAAAAGTTGAATAATGCTACTTTGGTTGATCAATATACCGTTGGTCGCACACTTCTAAAGAACATTGACAATTCAAAATTAGCTATTTTAGTGCAGTAATAATGCAAAAGGACTTTGTTTTTGTCTTAGTCACGAGCATGGTGGTACTCGTTGTTATAAAGCATTGGCACTTTTCTTCTTTCGAATAGTTGGCCATGAATCCAGACAGAATGGTCTTCATTTTGGACTTGTCTTCTTTTCTTAAGAAGGTGCGATATTTTTAAAATGTGTATTGGGCTTCTGGCCTTAAAGGTAATTGGAATGATTATAAGTGATAATCTTTGTTAAAAACTTTAGGATTCATTTACGAGAGCTTGGATTTTCTTATGGTAACCATTAGTTCTGCAACTAAATTAAGATAAAAACCGTGCTTAATATCATTAATAAGAACCTATAATAAAATTGTGTATATGCATTTTAATGATCGGTAACTAGAATTGTTAACACATTTATACATGACATTATCAGGTAAATTTTATGAATTGAGTATAAAATGTTTATTGCCAAAGATATACACGCAGTGAACTCTGTGAGGTCTCTCCACGGCCAGGGGATTAACATAAATTTCTGGCAAGCAGGAAGCTGATATCCAGTGTCCATCACGTCAGGGGTTATGAGATTTAGTACAATATTTTCTGTAAATATAAATATTTACAGAAAATACTGTTTATTTTTCAATACACATTGCTTTAACCTAGAAATATACTAAATTATCAGTTTATGCTAAATCGTGTAGTTGTAGCTAGTCAGAAATGCAAACATTTTTTTTTAACTCGCTCAACCCAAAGTCGTATTATTTAATCCATTGTGTTGTCGACCTACCACATCCTAAACCAACTACCGCAAAAGTTAATCTTTTTACATCATGAATATGTAAACGTATAAATGAAATTCTTTTTGTAGAAATTAGGAAGTACAGTATACTGAAATAGGAAGAGAAAAAAAAAGGGAAACAAATCGGCATTCTCCATGATCTGCACCTAATTTACTCTTCCATGCATGCATCCTGTGTTTAAGAGCAGGCTGCTAAAACAGGTATAATGAAATCTCAAGAAAAAAAAAAAAAAAATCTCGTCAAGCATATTTTTCACAAAAGACTTTCCTACCCCTAGTCGGGCGTCATCTGAAGCTAGCCAATATATTTTGACCGCCAGGAGAAATGGCTGCCCTGGCTAACCCTGAGATCCATCTCTGTCGGGCCGTCACTGATCCACTCAGTTGTGTCCCCTCCCCTCTGACGTGTGTTCTGTATACCGCGGTTCCTCATTAGTCGCGCCTCTTTTGAAAGACGGATCTTATTCCGTGTCTACGTGGTCGTCATGGCATGCTGTAACCCCTCGAGGTGACCCTAGCCAACCACGGTGCTCGGACGTTTTCCTGTTCCGCCAGCGGAACCACAAAAGCAAGCAGAAATCAAAGAGAGCGAACTGAACACACACACACCTTATCTTGGCACGACTGGAATGAAATTATAGCCCTTTTTTCACTAACCGGCACATACTTTTACACTGACTTTTCGTAATTTAACCAGGAGTTCATAGCCAATTTTAGCTCTTTCTAATAGTCTGAGGCCCATTTTATGGTCAATTCAAAAAAGTAAATTTTTTTACTCTTAACAGGAACTTCAGTTCAACTTGCAATCCATTTTTACATTTTCTGATAGAACATTAGGAAAGGTGTCTTAAAAATTCTAAAAAATATATATTTATTATTCTAAAAATATTTAATTTTAACAAAATTCGAAAAAGTAAGTTTTAATAATATATACAGATGAATTACGAAATATTTCAAAAATTTACCAGAAGTAGAGTTCAGATAGGGTACAGTTTCCCATCTAAAATGAATTTTTTTTTGAAAAATCCCTAACAAATGAGTCCAGGCGCGTAGAATTAAGCTGAGTCCAATAATTTTCATTTTGGCATTTGAGTTGCGTAATCTCCTTATTTCAACTTTTCAAAGTTGAAATAAGATTTCAATAAGTTCTGAACATCACGAAGTAATTAGCCTGTTATAAACAACGTGCTGATTATATCGTGAGCACAGTCATTACTAATTTGCATATAATTTAACTCGGTTCTCAATTTATGATTAGTCTGCCACACTCTGTAACATGTACGTTGATTTCTTTTTTTAGTGATTTAGTGAATAGAAATCGTTCTTGTTTTATTGAATTTTAGTTGTCTTTTAAAGGCCTAAGTCCTTAATTAGCCGAGTAGTAAGGCTAAAACAGAGCATTGATGTGATAGCGATTCTAATTCACATGACCACTAAATACAGGCAATGATAAATAATTCTCAAGTGGCGTGTTGTTGAACTCTTTTAACCAAAGCTGTTCCTCAGTACAAATGAATTCATATTCATTGATGGATAATTTAAAATTTTGGTTTGTGACGAATTTGAGAAAAGTTATTGATAGTAGCCTGTTTGTGATGTTATGAGTGAGAAAAGTGGAGCAAAGTTCCTCATTAAAGTGGAATTTAAGTGTTATGGTCATGTTTCTCTTCCTTTTTTACACTTGTTATAGGTTATTTTTTGTTTAAATTATTTCGTTCTTGTTTAAGTTACTCTATGCTGGTACCAAATATACATTTGTCAATAATTAATTTTGCAGTTTATATGCTTTGTGTCGCGCACACACAAATTAACAAATGCTTAAATTCAATAACTTTTAATTTGAAATTACTCTTCTATATTTTAGTGTTCACAATACAATTTTTTTAACCCAGTTAAATATATTATTGCGAAAAATATTAGCTTTTATAGCATACGTACTTAATCAGTGCTTCTTAATAAGTTCATTTAAGTTTAAGTAGTCTCATCAGTTTAAATTAAAATTATTATTAAAATACAGTAAACTTTTTTAAATTCAAAGGGTTTTGAGAGGTGTCAATCTTAGAGTACGCCTGGTGGTTTGGCAGTTTTCAATAAATATTGAGCACAAACTACTGAACTTATTTACTTTGGTAAACATAAGACTGTCTTATCTGTTTATTTAGTGGGGATTTAAACTGCATGGTAATGAAAATGGTATTAATTCTTACAGAAAAACAAACTTGGCTCTGTTACGAGTTGCCCTAGTACTGCACTACTTTCAACAGACAGCTTTGTTTACATTACAACTTTGAAACATTTCGTATGGCAGCTCACATCGAACAACCTTTTGTAACAATTTCAAAATAAAATAGTTTTTTCTGCATGTTGCCACTTGCGATCATCTGATGGGCAACCAGTTCTGAAACAGGCTGTTATTAGCAGTCTGATCTTGATCTTTTAAACAAATGATCTGCCATCTGTTTGAAAGTAGTGCAATACCAGGAAACTCGTTACAAATACGAGTTTGTCCTACTGTGGAAATTAAGAATTGCATTATCAATACAATTTAAATCTTATGGCTGCAAAAGTAGATCGAGAGAAATATCACTTTTTTTTTTTTGTATGGGTTCTTAATGAGTTGATATGAGTTCCTTCGGATTGTAAATTTTGTTTTTGAGTTTATAAAGTTCGATGATACCAATGACGTTTGTTTGGATTCTTTTTTTATGATTAAAAGGGCCAGTCACAGCATATAATTGACTAATACCATTTAGTAGAGCTGAAATAAAATTAGAAGTGCACAATTTGAATTGACTGCAGATCACACTTCATAAATAGCACAAAGCAAAATGCCTGCGAAGTAATAATAAAATATTTATTGATGCTTCATCCAAAGGCCCAAAATAGAGAAATGTATATGAAATCCATTCTTTCAGTGAAGCTCATTATGACTCAGCACTTCCAACCATTTCATTTGGGCTTTTGGCTGGCATTGCAGTACAATCGATCCTATTAACCCTAACGCACTTATCCTTGTAGTCCTCTAGGGATTATCAGTGGCCGCTTCGACCATTTTCTCAGGAAAAGACACGAAAGGTGGCCACGCCTCTTTGTAACTTTACCTAATGAAGTTCGCAGTGCTCTCTCTCTCCCTGAATGCATAATTGGATAGCTTTCTCAGGAAACGGAAAGAGAATGAAGTTACACACAAAGACCCTGGCAGTAATGACCCAGAGCTTGTTACCGTTACTAAGAAAACGAGTTGGCCTTATGGCATCAAGAAATATTAGGTGCTAAAAATATAGAAAAATGTGGTGAATCAGGGTAAAGCTACCCGCTTTTTTCTTTCTGTTAAAACGTATGAATGAAGCACAAGATGCGCTCCTTTAATAGTTATCTGCGTGTGTGTAAGAACTATACAGTAAAACTCTGTTAATCTAGTGAGTTACATACCTTTAGTTGGATTATTAAGACTTCATTTAGCTCCTGACTGATCAGATTTCGCTGATAGCCTATTCAATAGATTTAAAAACTGGTAAGTAAAGTGTTTTAGGAGTGAGAAAAAAACTTTTAAATCATAAATGCCAGTTTGTTCAATTAACCAAATGTCTAAGTTTCATTTTGTTTTCTTTTGTAATGTAGGATGGCCGTTTTTAGAGATTAGCAGCCTTTGATAGTTTATTAATTTTCACCTATAATAAAAACGTTATCAAGGGTAACGTTTTTCGCTGAATACCATCTTTGCGATTCTTTTTTCTTCCTTATTCCTACAGTTTATATTCCATCGAGTATTATTGTAAAAAAAAAAAAAAATCACCAGAAAATTCAGAAGCCTAACTTATTTTTCTCACAATGGATCATCAAAAACATAGATATTTTTATTTACATTATTTCTCGAATCTTAGACAATTCTGTTTCTGTCTAATAATGATCATCCTGGCACTGTTTGAATGCCGGTCTTTTTGGTGTTGCCGATTAAGCAGTAAAGGTCCAAGGTTTTGGACCAACTGATTGCAATATAGACAAACATCAAATCTTCCAGCAAAAGCTTAAATAATAAAAGAAAAATAAAACGCTGAAATAAGCTTTTGCTAGAAGATTTGATGAATAAACAAACAGTACTCCAAGCCCTACTGCAAAATTATATAATTAAGGTCTGACGTCTTCGAGTAGTCTATTCTGAAGTGCAGTAGCATCATTGGATCTTTCAGCAAAAGAAACTGTTTTAAGATCGGACAATACACTGAACCCTCCTGATCCGTGGCATCAGGGTATTGTACAATATTTTTTAATTTGGGCAAAGACAAAACCAATCCTTTTAAAACTGAACAAGAAGATCTAGTATTTTCTTCTCTAAATACTTCTTCGCTTGCATCTGTCTTGTGATATAAATATTTCATCTGTCTCTCTTTATTATTTATTTTTATCGAATCCTGTAATGACCTTAATCAGGCAGCAGATGAAAAATCGTTTTCTAAGGAGAGAACTCTGGTCAACTGCCAAATTGATGTCAACACAAGGCTCTCTCTCTCTCTCTCTCTCTCTCTCTCTCTCTCTCTCTCTCTCTCTCTCTCTCTCTCTCTCTCTCTCTCTCCTGTACTTGTAAAGGGGGCGGAATGGGGAGAAGACACATACAATACTTAACTATACCGGTGTATAATGCTTGACGTAGAAAAGTGTCAGATTATTAAATTATAGTAATTTATCCGACTCCTAATAAAATCACGTTTCATGAACTCTAAAAATTCTGTCAGCGACCTCCTCGTATTGCTGAAACAGTTCTGTACAGTGTTTTTCTTCTCCTTGTTAACTTAAGCACGTCCATTTACTGCCTTTGCGCGTTAAATATTTGTTTGTTCACGTCCCAGCCAAATTGCTGTTGTCCAAAGAAGTCGTCTTAGTCCTGGGAGTTTCTCAATGCTGGCAAGTGAGCGTTAACCAACTTCCAGTATATTACTAACGACCCAACGTGAGCCACTGTTGCAGCTCAAAGAAACTAGGGCTATTGCAAGAAAATTTGCTGCCATTATCTTCCCTCGAGTACTAGACGTCTAGTTTATTTATAAATGTCGTCCGAAAGCACGCGACGGGTATCAGTCTCAAGTTAGGGAAGGTTCAAAGTGATCGCCTTTAGCTGGTCTGTAGTATATTGTATTGGGATTAAAGTATTTCCCCACTTCCATCACGGATCCAGCTTGATAGGTGGACTCGATTTGCAGTGTTACAGCCTTCTCTCTCTCAGGAAGATTCCCGAATAGTTAACACGCTCACAACGAGCTATCTAGCAAGCCATTTCTCGAACTACAAAAATGCAGCCTCACGAAGGTCTAATAAAGGCATTAAAACCTAGTAGATCCGTCCTAGGACTGCCTATGTCTTAATGCCCATCTTCACTTGATGGACTTGTCAGCGCGACAGCCACGAGCTCATTGTTTTCATAAAATAAATTTTATAGCATATAAAACGGGTTTAGTAGGCAGAGCACACACAGATGACTGTTAGCAGGGTGTAATGTCGCTCTTATACTAAGTTTATGGGCCCTAGAACAAGATTTATAAGCTGAGACCAGTTTAAATTAACAGTTTCGCTGTTGTGCAGTGAAACTGTTATCACTTAATCTGCTACTGTTAGCGTGCCGATTACCTGCTGTTCTCTTAAATATTTCTGGACATTAAAAATAATAAGAAGCATCGTACTGCGCGGTTCATTTGTCCATTTTTTTTTCTTATCTAATGATTTATTAGCTCGTAGTTAGCAAGACGCGCGGTTTAAAATGTCGCGAGATTTTTTTTCTCTCCTCTTGGTCTTAGTAAAGACAGTCGGGGAGGTGCTGTAGAATTATGGGATAGGCTCGCTGTCGTACGTTCCGTAGCAGCTGCACCGTCGACCATATGCCCATTTTGTGGTTATCCTCGCTCTCTTTGAGATGTAATCCATGGCTTTTTATCATTCATGGCTACACGCTTGATTTCCATCTATATTTTAAGATTTTTGTTTATATGCGAAGAATTGGTCCATATTTCGAAAAATATGAACACTTCATTGTGCATGAAAGCCATTGGTATTGGCAATGGATTGTGGTCGTGTGTAGATGGCACCTCATAAAAATCGCGGCTGGATTTAAAAAAAAAAACGCTGTATAAGTAATTTTAAAATATTTTCTTAAATATATTATTGTAATTTAAGTAATTTCTTCAAAATTGTGCTATTTAAGAAAATTAAGCCTATATATAGAGTTAAACTAATTTTAAGTTTAATTATTAAAAATGTTTGAGGATTCATGTGGATTTTTTGAGAATTCATGTTCTCGACTTTTATTCTAATTTTCTAATTTTTAAGAAAGACATTCCATTAATCATTTCATAAGGGAGGAAGATATTATGGATATAAATAAGAAAGCTTATCACCGGAATTTGTGTTCATGGATTAAATAAATTAACCATCCAACATCCAAATGTAACTTTTTTTTTAAAGAAATATATTGTGAAATACTCCGACCTTATGTGGTCGTCCCATAGTATAAACAAATTTATTATTTATTTATAAATTATATAAACATTTTAATGCAAAAGTTCTAGAACTGAATTTGAAATATTGCTTGCAGTCTAACCAGGTCCCCTTCTTGTCCCCAAAGAGTATCTGGAATCTCTGGTCTACTTTCTTTTTATCGGCTCCGTTAGGTTCGATATATAAACTACCCAGCCAACATATTTGAAACCCCTAATCGTATAGGACGCGCAAACTTGCACTTTCTGTGCAATAAGGCCAAGTTGCTGATGTGCCTGAAACCAACAACGCATCTGTGCCTGAATGTAATCTGTGCCTAATCCACTTGTAACCAAAAAGATATCTTGTGAAATTTTAAATCATTCTAATAATTCCTTTAGTTCCTGAGGGACTCTGCTTTGAGTGAAGTTCAAATCTGTAGAATGATTGGGAGGGGGGCGGAGTATAATCACCTTAATGGACAGTTACGTTGGCTTAAATGCTCATCTCGTGGATAAAAATAAAACATTGCAGGGTGTACAAGGTCTAATAAAAATCTTAAATATGTGGCAGCCTTTTGTCGTCATTCTATCGGTGGACCAAATGTATGCCACCACGAGAACATTCCTCGTGCAATTATTTTGTTTATTTTTATTGCAACTTGTAAATTAGGGGCAATATGTGTGTGGTTCTCTCCTCAGAATTGCGTCCATACACTAACCCTGCCATGTATAAACTCTTCTGACCATATGTGACCGAAGTATAAATAGAAAATCTGTTTTTATAAAACAGTGTAAATCGGGATTCATCAAACCACAATACTCCTTTCCAATCCTCCACAGTTCAGATAGTAGGTCTGTAGTTTGTTCGAGCAGATGTGGATTGAACTATGCCTAGGTTGAAAGCATCCCACAATTGCCAAGGATTGATTGTTATTCAACAACAGTGTGTCCTTTATTGGAAGGTTTTTTATCATCCATTCTGCCCATCTGGGCGTGGGACTTTGAGTATGCCGAAAAAGTCCTCAAAGATAACATCAGACCACATGGTGCGGTTCTCTTACTTGAATATACAGTATTTTCCTCTGCATTCTAATGGTCTTCTAATATTTTATCTGCCTAGTGTATGCTGTAATATATTTGGATAGCTGTCATCAAAAATAATTATTATTCTTGCAATTTTTAAAATAAAGTTTAAAATGAAAGCATCCTTGTAGGTTTCGTAAACAAGTTAGAACAAGGAGTATCGATTAACGAACATGTATTTGCTTTGAAATGCAATCCTACCAGATACTTTTTGACACGCTTTATTTTTTTTATCCGTATCGTTTCCTATATTTCCTCCTTTACGAGATCATGTCCAGCTAAATATCTAAAGTTTGTTCAGAGCTAGATATACAATTTCCCAAGAAGCCACCTTTCAGTTAATTCCTATAATTATCACATTTGCAAATAAAGGACCTGATTTGCATATGAGAGAATCAAAGAGCGGTGGAAGTCTCAGTGAGCTTTAAGCTCTTGCATTAATTGGATTTGCAGAGATTAATGTGCTGAGCTCCTACACTGCATTATCCTTGATGCATCCGAAGACTACTATCGAATTACAGCGATTTATGGTTGCCTCTTACAGTAATGTGTGCTTCTCTTTCCCGCTGTTTCTGATGCCGCGTGCCTGGCACATGATATAAATTAAACGAAAGAAAAAAATCTATATTTCATACATTCTCCAAAATGTTACACAGATGCGCATTTGATATAATCTTGTTTAGCTTTATGGTCAAACGTGATCTATTGCCCGTGAGACTCCTCTGTAGCTGAGTAAGTTTGCCTCCTGGGTTCGTCTCTGTAGAGACAGTTTACAGATGGGTACTAATCCAGGACCAATAAAAGAAAACACTGTTATACAGCTTTCATTTTGTAAAATTCTTGCAGGACAAAGTTTCTTGTGAATTGTAAAATCTTGCTTTATGATAAAACTTGGGAAACAATGATTTATATCGATTTTCTAGTAGCCGAATCAAACTTATGCTTCAGGTCATAACCTTTACCGAATCCATGATGTGAGATTTGAAATTTAGGACTCTTCTTAAGTTTCAGAAGACAATTTTGGGCTTGCCGTGAAAATCGAGAGTTTTCAAATGTTAAATAGTTTGCTTTGTTTTACTTCTGAAAAACATAATAAACATTTGTTTTAACCTGAGTCAGTCCGTTCATTGGTGTAGACAACAGAAAAATTAATTGCTAAATTAATTTAAAGTCATTAGCATTACTTTAAAAACAATTTCTAGAAGAGCAAACAGTAAGCAGAAACAAATGAACTTCTTTACATCTGTAAAGATTTGTGACTGTCTTGTCCTCCCATCTGTTTTTGCGGCTGGATTTAAAATGCATGGATAATGTAATTGTCTTAATTCTCACAGCAAAACAAACTTGCCATTGTAAAGAGTTGCCCTGAATTGCACTACTTTACAACAAAGCTTCAGCTATATTAGAACTTGAACTGATTTCGTATATCGCGTAGCAGCTCACATCGACTGCCTTTTGCAACTGTTTGCGTGTTGCCACTGGAGACCACCTATCTGATGAGGGACCACTTAGTTCCGAAAGAGGCTGTCATAGCAGTCCCATCTTTTAAACAAATGGCCAGTTAAACTTTGTAGAAATTGTTTGAAAGTAGTGCAATACTAAGACAACTCGTTACAAGGGCAAGTTTGTTCTACTGTGAGATTTTTATTATTTATTTCCCCCTTGGAATTTAAGCGCTGTAAACGTAGTTTTTAAGAGTAATAAACATTTATTTGTATACAAGAATTATTCTGTAATTTAATAGTTTTTGTAGTAATGTAAATTAAGTTGAAATGAGCGGAATTATTGAGGAGGAAGCACAGAATCTCTCCAGCATACAAAGTTTCCAGGAGAAACAATATTGAATAAGGTTTAGATATTGTTTCGTGCGCAGCCTGCAGAGTGATAAAAGTTATCAAGAGGTTAGTTTCAATTACTTAATGAAGCATAATACGCATGCCATCAGGGAGTGCTACAGTTAGCTGCGCACATTGACATCGTTCGGCAATCTGATCCAAACCCCAGCCGCGAGCGTCATTATATTAATTTGAAACTCGGAAGCAAAGTAAAGTACTCTTGACATCCCTCTGTTAATTAAGTCTACTATGGAAGGAGAACTTTGGAAGTAACAGTGTATTATTTCATTTGTCCTCAAGGATACGTTGAACTCATTAAAGAACAATGCGTGGAAGCGTCCTTACTTTCACCACGAAATTTTCCTCAATTTCAGTGTATTGTCATACATTCATATAATAAGACATTTATAGATAAAAATCTGAACTATACCTTTATCATAGTTCTCCCAGGTATAGTTTAAAACTGTTACAGTTGATGAATGTATAATCGAAACTGTCATGAATTCCCAAATCATGCACCAGCCTTGCCATTTACTTTTTTTTAATCATTATTCAGTTCAGATGCGAAACTTATCCATTAACCAAGCAATTAATGTTTCAGCGGGTATTAAAAAAAAATCAATAAATAATTGGTGGCGCATCCCAAGTGTCAAAGCTGAAAAAAAAAAGGTATTTAATAACTTCATAAGTACTCTATAGAGTGGAATTAATTGTTTAGAATTTTAAATAGAATTATTCCATTTACAATCTGGGTAGTGGCATGCACTTTAAATAAATAGAACATTGTTCTCTATTGGAGAAGTGTTATTTAGAACGGTGCAATACTAAGGCAACTCGTGGCGGTGTGCCTCCATATCAGTTCGATGCATTAAGCAGCAAAACTCAGTTTGTTCAGCTACATAGAAGGGGGCTGCCTGATATACAGAATGACCTTTTATAGTATAATTAAATTTACCAATTCGGATAATTTAGGAATACAAAATCAACAAGATTAGATATAGTTATTCTCCTTTTCAACTAATTATAAATTGAAATGTGTACTTTTAGTAAAATAATGCAATTTTGATTGCTAAAAGTACTTAAATCTTTCGCAAAATTCCAGTTCTTGCTACATAATTTTCTACATTCAAACTTAGTTTAATTTTAAACCAAGAACACAGAAAAGCGCCCCTTGGACTTCGCAAGAGAAATGAATTTAGGGAAAATGGCTTTGTCGTTGTTAATATGTTATGTCTGTTCTAGAAAGTTGCATGTTTTGAAGTGGGACCCGGTGATGTTATTTTCTTCCATAAACCACCTAATAAATGCTTAAGCGGAACCCTTGTGTATTCCTGGTGTTCAGTAACAACACGCCGAACACCAAAGTCTCTTAGGGCCCTCGCTGCTACAGTAATGTTGTTTGTCTGGAGCCGCTGAACGTCCAGAGTCAGCGTTTTCTGCTACGTTTGCATCACGACAGGTCTAGCAGAACGTTCTTTAACAGTGGGGTAGTGTGTAGCTGTCGTCTTGATTCATGCGCATATCTGTCTTTTCACTAATTACAGACCGTAGCGGCTCGGAGGAGATGGATGACCGCGAACAAATCACTACCAGGAATAACTGCGGCCGGTGTGCCGAAACGCATTGCAGTGTTGATGGTGGCCCGCCATGTTGACCCATAATTTCATTGGCTGGAGCTGTCTGCGAGCACGGCTGTCAATCCAGATATATAGGGTGGCGCCTCTGTGACAGACACTCCCAGATGACGTCATCTGGCTACCAATCAGAAAATAGCAAACTTCAGGTGAACCCCGTTTCTAGGAATCTGCGAATTCATTTGGTTGAGTGCTTTTACCAGGCTATACTTATAACAACAGTGCTATTAGTTCAAGCGACACACGATGTTGCTTAAGGCTAAGTATATCCTATAGACACTTCCTTTTTCCACTCCCTAAGCTTCCCTCAGTACAGTAATTACGTCACTGCTGTTAGCTGCTGAATGAAGCCATAGGTATTGGTAATGCATGCAATTATTTTTGTCCTCTTGTCGCTAATGAACAGCTTTTTCGACGAGATCACTTTTAGTTATTTTATGTTCGCGTCATTTTTATTTTTCAATCTCTCTCTCGCTCGAACTCCCTTTTTTTACCATCAAAGGCACATTACTGTCTAATTTCAAGCGCTAATGTAAAAATCCAAACTAGTTAACCATCATTTAATTTTACTCGTTAAAATGGTGCGAACGAATATTTCTCCTTTTTATCGAAGTTTTAGAAAGGAAATAAAGCGATGAAATTAAAATTTTGGTTCCACAAAGGCTAAGTATATCCTATAGACAGATTAACTACTGAAATCAGGTAGTATGAGTTGATGAATGGTGAAAAGATGTAGATTTTCATTATGAAGACACATCCTTGTAATCACCTTATCGCCAACTTGCTGTTAAATCTGTATTTCTTTTCACTTATATTCACTTAATATAAGTGAATAAGAACGTATGCTTTATACCAGTGGTTCTCAACTTAAAATATATTGAGGGTCAGCTGATTTTTCCAAATCTTCTGCAGATTGATCGGTTGGGAAACCCCTACGCTTTATATGATCCATCATTTGTAAATTGTTGAATCCGTAAGGATATTAGCCACCTTTAACTGACTGAGCACTTAGTCGGTTATAATTCTAGGTCATTTATCTGCATTTCATTTAAATGAAATGCATGGCTTTAGTATCTCAGCTTTTCATCGCTTCTTTTTAATTTCAACATTTTATTTGAGCAGCAAACCGACTCACGCTGAAGCTTAAGTTAGTAATTTACGTCCAAAACCTGAGGAGAAAGTGACTTATTCTTAGAGCCACTTTGTGTTCTTTGTTCAACCTTCGCAATCAGACTAAGAAACTCTCATTTTAACGAGATCGTGAAATAAGCAGATGAAGTAAACTCCCTTTGCTGCTGTATTAAGTATTTCTTCGTAAAAGAATAATACAAAGTGTCTTAAAGGGAGGTTAGAAAATAAGTCTTTTCGTCTTTCAAGCATCTCTGTGTAGCTGTTCGCCCTCCCCCTCTTTCCTGCTCACTAAACCTCCCGTACATCCCCAACCATCCCTTCGCTATACTTCACTTACAGCGAGCGGGAGAAAGAGACGTGCTTCCTGAAGATAACGGATGCTGTTCTGTGCAGAGCACGTCCGTAAGATGGATGCAATTGATTTCCTGTGAAGATGTGCGCTCCTTCGCCATATGGGGCCGAGAGCACATTAACGTAGCTTCTCTACTCTCCCCATACTCCCGCCAATATTTTTGTTTCCAGCGAACGAAGCAAAAAGAGAAAAGTTCGTTAATGGGCTTCTCTGGTTGGCTACTTCAACTGTGTGCCATGGAGCGCCATAGTGTGTGCCTTTAGAGGAATTCGTTGTGCTCGGAAGAGAGGCCTGAGCCTAGCGTAAATTACCCGTAAAGTTTCCCGGATGATGCCGTCGATGATGTGCTTGTGATAGCGACGAGCACGGCCGACTAAACTGCCTAAACCTAATCGATTCTTCTTCCTCTTCATATTCTCCTCCCTCCCCTTCTTTCTCCCCCACCCCTCGATTCCCTTATTCGTTCACACAGAGTTGGTTGTGCTCTGTAGCCAGTTTCTTCTGATTGTTCCAGTTATAGCCCGAAGGTACATAAAACACATTAACAACGGCCATATATTAGAGTGTTGAAAGCCGCCATACTAACAAGGACATTGAGGGTGTGAGTTATCAGGAGCAGTCGACCGATATTTATTTTATGTTGTAATCTGAGGACGATCTGGCCATCATCTGCTTGCTGTGTCCTGGAGCGATGAGGAAAAGCAAGACCAGGAACACTAAACGATGTCTGTAGGCAACTGAAGAAAAGGGAAGGGTGAAAGAACGTTTGAAACTATCGGCCACCGAGCTCCTGACGATCACAATGAATTGATAACTCCCCTACCTACCTCCCCACCCAAGTTTATCGTACAGTTAATTTTTCACCAACTTGTTAAACTCATTTCCAGTTCTCGTGAAAAAATGTACACGTTAACTTTCATTTTTAGTTGAATAAAATTCTGCGAAAAAGAGAATTTTTTATATATATTTCGCTCCTGTTCCTTCTTCGCCTCTAGTTCTTTTTGCTCATTTACACTTTAATGGAAATCATTAGTCTTGTTTGCTTTGTTTTACTTCTGAATAATGCTGTATTGGTTCCGTGCATACCTGTTTGGCCATTATAAAGTCCATGATGTAATGTTTAGAATGCATCATAGTTATCTGCTCCCTCTAGCGGACCAATTTCAGTTTCATTGGACTGAAAGTAAAATGGCTAACTGTGGAGCAAATAATTATAAACAGCTGTAGTTGAAGCAAACGGTTCTGAACTATGCATCCAAAATTTAAAAACATAGAAGTTAAATTTATCAGCAGTTGTATATATAAATGTGTTTAGAATTTAATATCAAGATAAGAAAAATATTCTCTTTAGATTAGACAAAGATATTACACACGAAATTATATTTCACATGAACAAACTAGTTAAGAGAATTTGTCTACTAATTTGTAAGTGATTTTAGTCTAAATAAACCAGAATCAGCCTGGACTACTTTGAGTGCTTTTAGAAGTCTAGAAGCATATTCAGCTGGTTGGACGAGTCTAAGGGTCAAACAATTTAAGGACGAATAAATCTAATATTAATCGCGGATTTTCTAGCAGAATGAGAATAAAAGTTTGAAATTATAGCACTACTCATGATATTTTAAAAATTAGTTCCCTCTTTGTAACAAAGAAAACGAATAAAATTTTTTTGAAGACATTCTATTGGTTTCATGAAAAATAAATGAGGACCAAATATGATTTGTATATTTTATGACTGACTTTTTCTATTTCGCATGAATAATTTCTTTTCCTATCACATTCTAGTCTACATTAATCTCTCTTTCAATGTGGGGCTTGTAAGTTAGTAGTACAAATGACGCAAGGAAGCAAGCTTATACAGCAGCAGTCCCTTCCAAATTTAATTCCTCTATTAATCTGCCTAATCTTTCCTTAAATTTATTTGAAATGCCCGTTTCCATAGCATCGGATGGTAATTTGTACCAACAATTAATCTCTCGCTGAAACAAATATTCACATATATATCCTACAACCATTGTTTTTCGATTAAAATCTGTGCCCTTTTATGCGCCATCAGAGAAAGATACGGATGCCATCAGCATTTAGTTTACTCCATTCATATCATTAAACACCTCAATCAGATATCCTTGCAAGGGTCTAGTTTCGAGACGTTGCAGTTTAAGATCTGAAGAATTTTTTGGTAAGAGTGCCATTTCTACACCCTTCCTGAAATGAGACTTTCAGACCCGTATGCTGTACTCAAAATGCAGTCTAACCAATTCCTTATACAAAGGGACAATCATCTCCTTCCTGCTGAAGAATTCTGTTATTGACAGAACCCCTTCAGCTGCCAACAGTACCTTGTCTCCACTGGCGAGAGAGCTTCATGTTGAACTGTACTGGCCTTTTCGTTCTCTACCACCTAGAATATGGTGCTACTAACTAGTATGTTATTCTGGGATTACACATTAAACTTGGTATATCTTCATTACCATTAATAAATATTGAAAACAGAAAGGGATCAAGCACTGAACCCTGAGTGGTTCCACAAATAATCTTAATCTGTGAAGAGCAGTGGTAAATAACCACCACTGTCTTCTGCCACTCAACCATCTCTTTATCCGTTGCAGTAGCTTCCAGTACTACTGTAATGGATAACGTCTTACTGTGTTTCTGTGTCCCCTCTTAATTTATAATCATCCCACGCATTTCTCTTCTCTACCACTAGTCTCATCAGTTCCTTTGACAACCATTTATGTCTAAACTTTGAACAATATCTTTCTTAGTTTGTATAAAAGGCTTAGTATCTTCCTAGTACGTCCCGGAATACTTCCTATTTAGCATTACATTTGGTAACATCTCCTCTGAAGTTCTGGCACTCAAACAAATCTGTATAGGTGTTAGATTCCATTAACCAAATATAATTTAAAATGTTCAGAAAATAACCACATAATAAAATGCGGATGTGTACTGATTGGCTCACGAAAAATAGCTCTCATTGGTCATTTCATACACCTTCAGTTCATGCATTTATTTCCGTTTTATTTCAAATCTCGTTTTCTTCTGAACGGATATGGATATTATAAATCTATTAAATTGTGAATTGATGGTTCAAATCATTCATTGATATTTTTATTATTTTTTTTTTATTAAGGCTGTTTAATTTTCATTTAGCTCTAGAATTTCAACCTGATAAAACTTAATTTAAAAAATGTGTTATTGAAATAAGATTTATTCTTCAATAAATTTTCGCATATTGATCTATTAAGCTTCCATATTTCCTCAATGGTTGAAACATTTTTGAGAGCTATTCAGACAGGGAGAAATAAGATTCTCCAAATGGATTTCTTAATCAGTTTTTCACACTGATTTTTTAAAAACATGATTCATTTTTTATTATTAAAAACTCAAATTACGAATAATTAAATATAATTTCAATTTCTTAATATTATTAGCTAATGAACGAAACGTATTTAAATATATTTTTTTTTATATAAGATGACTACTTAAGATGTATTTTTTGTATTTATCGTGGCTGTTCGACTAATAGTTTCATCGATTTCTGTTACATGCAAAAAAACATTTTAAAACACTAATTGTTCACGAATGACTTTCACCATCACTAGATATTGCAAGGAAGGGGTGAGAGAGAGAAAATAAAAAACGGGAAAAGACTAAATAATTTGCATATTGCAATAAAGACATGCAGCACGTTCTCATTGACTAATTCAAGAAATTAAATAAAAACGCTTGGCTTCGAAAAAAGTTAAGCGATTTGTAAAGTTAATTGGAAAAATACCGACCACATGATTATTCTCTTGGTAGCAACTTCTAGTACGTGATCCCCATAGTACAGATCGTAATCATTTTTCTAAGTGCGCCCGCAACCTCTGGGGTTTGGATGGAGAGAGATCTCATCTGCTTCTACGTGTGCTATTGTTTCCACCAATGTTAAAGATTTGACCAGTTTAATTGTTTTTATTATTTTATGACTAAGTATTTTCAATGTTTGACAACGGATCCTGAGAAGCAGGTGGTTGACTATGCAATTATCCTTTTCTTTATATCTTATTTTCCGAAACAGCCTACTTAGAAACTGGATACTTAAATTCTTTGCACATTTGTATCACTTACAAAAACTAAATAAAGTAAGGGCTTTTAGAAAGACACTCCACGACCTTTTAAATGAACTTAAGCATCCAACATGCTTGCTGTTTGTTATCCATGACTTCAGCTGGAAGAGCAGAATCTGTTCAATCTTTTCTGTGCTCCTCCATGATTTAAAAAAAAAAAAAGCGCGATGAATGGTATTTATGTAACATTTGGTCAATTTAACGCTATGCATTACTGTAATCACATCTTAAGTTGGGCGAATGGCAAAAGACAACAAACCCATAAATAACGTTACCTCTTTTAATATTATTCAAATGGAAGACAAAAAAAAAATAGTCGTATTCTGTTCTGTGAAATTTCCTTTGTCTCTAGAATGTGGTAGTAATCACTAGCAGCCGCAACGAATCTCAAGATGGATGGGGGATGATGGGGGGTAAGAATTTATAACGGTGCAGCAACGGTCTATGCTCCGACCGCTCCCTAGCGGATTAATTCACGAGCAGTGACCCACGAGCCAGCAGTGTTTGGTTCCCCCGACGAGGGAGATAAATCAGGTACCGTGGCATGTTTGGATGAGATAGTCTTTGCTGGCTAAAATCGGAGGCAATGATAGATGGCAGCTTCCAGCCGATCGGGTTTCCTGAAGACGGCTAACTCGAACCAAGTTACCATGAAATTTATAGATGTCTGCTCTGCCAGGTTGGATGCGGACTGAATGCCGTGCTGAATCCAGGAATGGCACCTAACCTGTTTGTTTTCTATTCCATCCCCTTTCTTTTTTTATTTTGCTCGTAGAATTCGTTATTTGTGGGTAGTTGAAATATTCACGCTATGCCAATAATTGTTGTTTTCTTCAAAGCTAAGGATAACTATGTATTATTCCAGTCAGCAAAATAGACTAACTACATATACAATTTTGCTATTTCACATTATAAACTTTCATTTTTCAGTTTGCTCTGAAATATCGGTTGAAATAATCTATTGAAATAATTTTTGCAACGAAGTTCTCTCTAAGATGAGTTCCTCATATTGGAGATAAGAATATAGTCTTTGAAGTCTAATATTCCTACGCTTTCAAACTCTTAAAAGTTTACATCCTTTATTTAAACTTTTTTTCAATTTTATTTTTTCAGAACAATGCTTATACCTTCACTTCTACTTTTCCTAAATGTTACTGTCGAAGCATAATGCGTCATAATCTATCACTTGTAATTATTTGATCAGTACGAAATAAAGAAAAACAATTTTTTTGATTGATCTTGCTAAATCAAGATAAATTTTTCTTGTAATTTCGCTGCCTTTTTAAAATTGTTAATTTTATTAGCAAAGCTACTAAAAGAGGTTCTTTTTAATGTCAGTTTTAATAACAAGACGTCTAATGTCAGTTATACATTTCATAATAATTTGCCTAACACTACTCTTTAACAGTTTCCACGTTTTTTTTCTGAAAAACAAATTAAGATTCTGATTTATGAAACGATAAATAGATATGTGGAAAGGAAGTCAGACATCGAATGAGCTTTAGAATGATTTTAGGTGTTAGGGAAAAAATTCTTTATCCAACAATGTTTAAAATACAAGAAAGAGCACAGATTTCTTGGTGCTGTCTGCAAAGCTTGGCAACTAGACATTTTACGGAAAAGGACTCACTGAGATATATCAGTACCTGAAGGCAATCAGTAAAATTGAACCGGGGAGGTGTATTTTACTGGTAGGAGAGACAAAAATTAGAGATTAAGAACAGTGCCGGTTTAAGGTACGGGCTAGCAGGGCCCTTGCTTGGGGCGCCATTCTTTAAGGGGCGCCAAAAGCAGAACAATGAGTCAAAAATATCTATGTCCTTAGTAAAGAGCGCTGAAAAATCATTTTGCCCGTGGTGCGGAATACCTTGGTCCGGCGCTGGTTAAGAATATGAAATCTGAAGGAGTAACAGAAGGTCGGATCTCTTGATGTCTACCTTTTGGGCACCGGAAAGGGGCACATCTGTTTTCTGTCCCTTAAAGCGCCAACAAAAAATTTTGGTATAAATGCATCAGAAATGTTGCTTTTCTTTTTCTTGTATGATAAAATTGTAACAAGATCTCTTCTTGGATAACTTTTTATATAGCAAGGACAGGCAGTGTATACATAGTTATTCATGTCAATGTAGACACTTTCTTCACGTTACTTTCCTTCTAAACAGTTACTGGCTGCACAAATTTGAAATTCTCCCTACCATGGAATATTATTCCCACATTTGTTGTGCGCCCCCACAAAATCTCTCTTAATCTCCCAGATTCTGTTATAGATGGTAGTCGTTAATTACCTATATCTGTCTTTCCACTCCATACTACTCAGACGTTCAATTTCTGCTTCCTCCCTTTTGTATAGATATTCCAATAGGTTGTTCTTCTGAAATAGCTTTGTCAATTCCACCTCCTTTTCCAAAATATTCTGAACACGTGATCAATTAGTCAACGTCCATTCATGATTCAAATCCAAAATCACTTTTCCTGTGGAAAAAAACTTTATTTCCTGAAAATTAGTCTGCAGAAATTGAAGTCCAGCATCAAAAAGTATCTTTTGTCTTCTCACTCTGCTATCTACCAGAGTATTATTGATATGTTGAAAATTATAGTACTTTTTTTGCAGTTACCGTATAAAAATGTTGGTTTATAACCACTTCTTCCATTTCACCTTGAATCATTTCATCTAATCTGTGTCAGTTCACCTTATAAATTTTCAAAAGACACCAATTCTGAGGTATAAATCGGTTTATTTTTTTATTATTGTTTACTTTCAATTGATTCCTATTAGTGTAAGAATGAACAAAATAAATATCTTTTATTTTACAGATTCTTTATAAGAACTTCGGTTTAAGTAAATAAATTGGCAGTTAAATATCGCTATAGAAAATATTTTGCCATTTTGTGAATGTACTCGTATACAACACCGTTTACTGGACACAATATAAATCGTCGTGCAAAATACTAGCGGCTTTACTTTTGTACACAAAAGGGAGAAGGGTTTTATGTTTGTTTCTAACATTAATTTCCCAAACGCACAAAGGAACGTGGTGTGTTTGTGACAAGTTAAGGTCGTAGAAGAGCACTTTGCAGAAAAGGCTGTTTGAAAAGTGAACTCTTTGTCATCCTTTAAGGGAAACTTTCGCATATGCAAACCTTGAAAGTGGCTGCACTCCCAATTCGTAGGATTATAAAAAAGGGAGATTGTGTGAGAGAGATGTTCTAGTCTTGTGGCATCACTTGAGAGAGAAAAACTTGCCAAACAAGACAACTAGGTCCCCGCTTTGTCAGCTCTTTCAGCACAAGCTGTCGCGAGAAGAGGTAGCGTGCCGACTACATTCTTCGGCTACCTCCTATCTAGCTGCAGGATCAGCCTTTTCACCGCCATACTGCAGGCCAGTGCGAGACAAGAAAGCACGTCATCGATAAGGACCAGCCACCGTGATTCATATGCTGAAAACGACTCCAGCCGAGAGGGGTTGAAAAGAGTCTCTCCACCATGTCCGCAGGGGGAACGCCATTGTAGCGTACATGCGGGTATTTAGGAAAACCTACGGCCATTCTGTAGTCCGCGAAAGATGGACAACGGACACAAGGTGGCCCCTGAAATGGCAAAGCTGTCCGAGGATTGCCGGAGGTGGAGCATTACGAATTGTTGTAACTCTATTCGTTGTGACGGACGGAAATATCGGAAGCCCCGCCACTGCTACTGCATGTAGACAGTCGGCAGTGGATCAGTTACGGGGGTCTGATGTAGACTTTCTATGAATTCGAATGATGGACAGCTGGCTAAGAAAAAAAGAGAGAAAAAGTGATCTCCGATGGCTATCTGCAGCCAACTCATAATTCATGGAAAATCCATAAGGAACTATGAAAGTAAAGTACAGAATTTCGAAATCCCTCAAAGAAAAGAAGTACCTGATATATTTTCCCCATAAAGCCTCGTAACTTATCTATCTGGTCCATCAGACACATCTATTCGTGATTTATGAGGTTTCCTAAATTGTTAACCTTTAACTATACACATGTTTTCTTACAGGTTTGGTCGATATTTGACCATTTCGTTACAAATGCTACTACCTATAAGTAAAAGTCTGCTTTTCATTTGAAAGAGAGAGAGAGAGAGAGAGAGAGAGAAAGATTGACTGACTTCCCGTTAAGGTGTGGCTACTCAAGTGTAAATGTTGCTTTTATGGTTGTAAAGGCAATTCTTGATATTTGAGTATAGATCTTATGGGTATCTTTATTTAAAAATGCATATACACGTGAATATTGAATGAAGAACGTAAGTCTGATCAGTCATACATTTCTAGACATGCTTTTTTTTTCTGGACTGTTGCGATCCTTTTCTATCCACTCGTTTAGAAATCGGTAACTACACGAGCAACGTTGACATCCTCTACATTTTATTTTCACCTTTGATGCTCCATCTTTATTCGCATGTGGCTATGATTCATTTTTATGCTTTAAAAATTAAATATTTTGTTCTAATCTGAGACGACCACAAAGTCAGAACAGTTCGCGCAACAGCAGTTTACAAGAACATCTCCGTATTTATCAGTCACGCGAGCTCGAAACATGGTCCATCAAAATCCACTGTCCTTTTGTACAAGGTTATGATTAAAAGTGCTTAGTAATCGAGCCCACCTTTAGAAAGCTTGTAATTTTTCTTTGCACCTCTAAGGTTGACCATCCTACATATGTATTACTGTTTTAATCGATCTACCTATCCAGTGTAATAAATATTGGTCAACTGAGATAATATGCTTTAACAATCACGTGGAAATGAAATAGATATTGTAATGTGGAAAATACAACTTACAGCTTTAAAAATAAGGTGAATAATATACACTTAATCTGAGTTTTGACAATGAATTTTTTTATAAACATTTGCTCAATTCTTCAGAACGCCGTTTGTATATGAAGTAATTTTTACATTTGTTCCATCTTGTTAGATAAATAATTACATAATTTTTACTTAGACCATAATATCACCTCTCCATTGAGTTGATATTTTCGAGGATTTCTTTAGTAACAAAATCCTTGCATCGTTAACTACTATTTCTAATATTCGATTAATAAAATTTACATTGTAGTTATTTTTGACGCTAGAAACGTTTGCTTTGTGTATCGTTTGTGGAGGCTAGTCGGTTCCAAGCTGCCACTACGTGTTTCTAGACTGTTCAATGGAATTTTACATAAGGAGCATCTTCTAAAGTATTTGGTCTGTCAGTACAAATACATTTTTTGTTTCTAGTCTTTAGTTCCTTTTCGCCTTTTTAACCCTCTTGAACACATCCATCATTATATTACTAGCGTTTTAAAGCAAAAGGGATGTTTACAAACCTATGTGTTAGTTAAGTAACCGGGACTTGCATCTAATGTGTCTTAGGTTATCCTTAAGGTGGAATCAATTGTAACTCAATTGAAGCACTGCAGAATTAGGGTGGGGTATCCATTTTTATTAACTACACAAAAGATATAGATATAATAGGAAACACCCCACTGAAATAATATTTACAAATGCTAACTTGGTTAAGATTAAAATTTATCCTCTAAAGACTTAAAGTGATTCACAGATCCTGTGTTTAAAATAAGTCTTTCAATATCGCTTGTTCAAAATCCTCATTTTGTTTAATAAGCCACGTCTTTCAATCATTATGATTTGAAAATAAAATTGAGCAAATCACATTCATTGCCGTAATCTGAACATTTCAATTTTAAAATCAAACTGGTGTATTTTACAATTTTTTTTTTTTTTTCCCTCTGTGAAGATGGAAACACGTGCACAATATATTTTTTAAATTATTATTTTATATTCGGAAACATAAATGAAACCTCATTTTTAAGGAAGTATTCAAAATTAACTGCACTATATTAAAATTCAAATCATCTAAGCTCACGTTTGGAGTATCGAAGTTATCTAGATCAGTCGAGACTTCAAATTTTGCGAATTATTCACAAAATTCGAAAGTTTGGAATCAATATTTTGTGACTCAAAAGAGTTAATTTACATCCCAATACAAAAAAAAGGGAATTTTCAGAGGATAATGATCAACTCAAACAAAATACTCGCGCTACGAATTGTACAAGGCACTCCATCACGAGTTGCCTTGGTATTGCACGCACTTTAAACGAAAAACAACGTTTAAAATGTAAAATTATGTTTCTTCAATTCAAGAAAATGCCTCGACGAATTATACAAAAAACATTAGATACTATGTCTTTGTTTATGACAATATAATATGGATTAAGCTTCAGTTATCGATGACAGTTGCACGTGTAATATACTCTGTGAAAGTTGACGCTAACTGTATGAATGTCACTGTGCAGCTTCAGATAACATCAGCTTTTACGAGCAGATACGCGCGGATGAATGTCTTGGTGTAGTGTGTGTGGTGATAATACGGAACGATCTGGTAACAGGGCTGCTTTGCTATGTGCGGGCGGGCAGCTGTCGCTCTAATATCTTAATGAAAGCATAAACCGAAGATACAGAACTTTAATGTTGCCATAAGCCCTTAATGTGGCCGGAGCACGTCCTTGTTTATCAAACACTCGTAAAGTACCTCTCGTACAGAGAACGAAAAAGGGAGACGCTGTTTACATACGGGAACCTTTGTACTGTGTGTACAATTAACGTTTATACTACGACATCGACCATATTGGTTTTATTCGGAGAACCCTGCACAACATGAATGAATGGCCGTATCTAAAAATTGATGGCATAAATCATTTCATTGTCTTTTTAAAACAGCAGTAAAGATCAGAGCTAGGAGCTGTTGTAAAGAGCTTCCTGTAAACACATACTAGGTGTAATAACATTCTAATGAAGATAAGGTTTACCCTTAGGTCACTGCCGATTACAGGAGTAATAAACACGTCATAGAATTGAGTGACAGAAGACATAAAAAATAGGCAGTATTTATGAATAATAGGCTTAAGGAAATCTTTTATTAAGTTGTTTTTAATGCTAAGTTGTTTTTAATGCTCATTTTAAACAGCTTTTATGTCTGTTTTATATAAACTATTTTCAAATATTATTAACTATTAAGCTTCTTGATATTATTGTTTACTGAGAATACTACAACTGGAGAAACTCAGGGAAAAGGAAACACCGTAAAATAATACTGGTATAGAACAGTTTTCAACTCTCTTTAACAAGATTGGCAATTTGTTTCTCTTCACACACATATAGATACTTTTTTTTTCTGTCTCTCTCGTTCTGTGTTTTCGAGTAATAGAAGTATGCATATTCAAGGTTGACAATCACCGGTTTGTATATATTGTGTGTAACTTTAAAAATTCATATTTGAGTATATAAATTTGAGCTAGCACATCAAAAATATGCTAGCTCGTATTTGAAAACATCATACCTAATCGTGTGGATCCAGAGAACTTAATGGTTGAAATAAAATATAGAGATCTGAAGAATGAAAATAGTAAGTCAAAATCAGTATAAATAAGTGCCATGAATCTAAGGATCATACTCACAGGAGGTGATCCACCAAAATGTCCACATTGTTAACGTTTATAAACAAGACAGAATTTCATCACTGTTAATCTTCGTATATTTCTGAATTTTAACTTCCTCAAGCAAACTGGACTTTTTAATCACTTCGATTTCAGATTTTTCTGACTTTACGAAAATCTCATTTCTTTATATAAAAAAATAAATAGACGCATTATAACCAAAGCAGCTTATTCTCCATTAAACCCCAATAACAACAATAATCTTACATACACACTTGACTTTTCTAAACGAGATATACCCGACGAATTCCCAACTTTGAAAAACTTAGATCTACCTTTTAATGCAAAATAAAAAAAGTCATAACCAGTTTGATAATGGACTGAGATTATTCATATTTTCGGTTCATGGTAATAGCTTATATTTCTGGTTTTAGATGGGCGTTTCAGCTCAGATTCTAGAGATGTGTTGGTGAGGAGGGGAGAAGAGATAAAGGATGGCTGTCTCTTCTCTATTGCCGTCACGAACTAGAGAATATCGTACTGAGTAAGTGGTGGGTCTCATTTCTCCGTAACTATGGCGTTTCCAGTGCCGAGAAGGGGGATGTGAGAAAGAGAGCGAGCTCACTCTGACGCGATCACCTAATACATGCAGCATTTGGACAGTTAAAAATACGTACTATAGCAACGCCTGCACGAGGGGTTTCGTTATTCTTAGTGCGAGGCAATATTTCACGAGCCAGTATAAATCTTGTTAAGACTACGGCCCAGCATGTGTGAGCGGTGACGGTAGAAACGAGACGGAGTTGGGGGTAGCGCTGAAACATGCGGCACACTCTAATACACTTTCCCCGTGCGAGCATTACGATATGCCTCACGACCCACGCTATCGATTTTTCTCACTCTTATTAGATATTGCCCGAATTCAAGGCGGGCTTGCGTTGCCAACCGTGTGTGTGTGTGCGCGCGCTCGCGTACCAAACCTGAACACAGGTGTCGCTGACTACCATTAATTTACGCTTTAGATAGACATTTCTTGATCGGAAGAGCAGAAAGGCAGAAGAGGAAAAAATATATACTTTACCAACCGATTTCTTGGATTCTTCGCGTTAATATCCATAGAATGCGATAAGACACATATTTACATCTTCTGATACAAAATCCACATCGGATACTTCCAACGGACGTTCAGCTGGCGGATAAGAAGCGTCATTTTCCTAAAGCTTCCGGCGACACTTAGAAATTTCCACCCACCCCCCTCCTTCCTCTTCCCTAGACGCGCGATGCGTAATAAGCCTGATCACGTGAGGCAAATGACCCTTGTTTTATGATAGTTACGTAAAACGAAAGCAATAAAAGAGTACTAAACTGTTTACCGTAAAATTCTTTGTAGTCAGAGTAGAAGATGGATTACGGACAGGTTTACTGCGTGGTGATAGATTATGGTCGAGTAGACATTGAGATGGAAGCGCAAGTTTGAAAACTCCACAATCATCGATGGTTTGGTATTTATACAACAATCGCTTTAAAATGTCACAGTAGCATCTCGTTAAGATTTGAGACTGAGGTGTAATAAGAAAATCTGTATTTTGATGCCTTTAAATCTGCCTTTAAACCACTCTTTATGATTTTGTAATGTAATAAAGTTGTAAGGGTGGATTGGGTTTATGAATTACTAATCTAAATGGTAACTGCTGCTTCAAGAAATGTCAAAGCTACAGATTTAGTGAGGGTAAAACGCTAACAAGATCGTGTTGATCTTTGCTTATATAGCGAATATGTTGGTTAGCTGTTAATCTATTAAAAAGGTTAAAATATTGCTTAATATTTGTACTTCATTTATAAAATGTACACGGAACAATAATTTGATTAAATTTTAATCAATATGTAATTTTATACTGATTATATAAATAATTTAAAAGTTAAAACTACTTTATAAACAAGGATCGAAATAAAAACTGGTTTACCATTAGTGTTAAAATTTTAGTGCATGTATAATTAGGATTTGAAGATCCTTGGTAAAATATTCAAGTAGCGATGATCCTGGATGGCATTGAACTAATAAATTCGTTTTTAATTTTCTGGTGAAAATAAACTTTCATCTCAGTCTCTTTAAATACTCCTTTCTGGATTAAGGATAACATCTGGATTAAGGATAACGTTATTCCTATTGTTGGATTGTAATTTTCGAAAATTGATTACTGCTCGATACTTGCATGAAGTTTTATGGTCAAAGTAGTTCCTCTTTTGTGTAGTTTGTTGTCATGGCAACTAGTTATCATGCTCCTAATGATTCTTGTGTTTTTGTTTTTTTTAAATTTAAATCGTGACATTTGAAATTGACTTCCTGAATATTTTTACCATATCCTTAACCCAGAAACGTTGTTACCATCTAGGTCATCCTTAACCTAGAAATTAGATCAAAAATATATCACTTAGATATCATCATAAACCACAAATTATACCTACTTTTATTAAAAAAATTGGCTGTAATTAAAATTGCTGAAACAAACACAAGAAAATGAATGAAAATAAGTTTTTCAACCTATCCAATAAAATTTATTAGCTAAATCAAAAACCATTTTACATTCACGCATCATATGGTGGGATAATGAACACACTTGTGAGTAGAGGTCTAATACAGTAGCCGAAAAACCGATATAAACACTGCTTTTGTGAGATAGGAAGATGACGCATGCGTACAGCTCGTTCTTTCTGCTCCCATCGAAGTTGGGGCTTTCTGCACATCTGGAGTACCTGATAAGGAGAGCCTTAGTTGGAGCCTGTCGTCCGTCTTCGACTGTCAGTTGGCTCGACTCATCAGCCTACAGGAAGAGACAAAAATAAACAATTTTGACGCAAAGCACTTGATCAAGAGAGCTAAAAACATCCTTATCAGCCAATATCTTAGTTTCATATGTTGCGAGGAATCCATCTTATAGTAACAGGTCACTGAAAGTAGGAGTTAGTAATTTAGACTGATTATACTATTGACACACACTCCATGTTTGAATAATAAGCTTTTCTGGAGAAAATTATTTCTTTCTTGTAGGCATTAATAACCTAATAATTACAATTAAATGTCGATTAATAAAAATTTCTCAAAATAATTATTTGGCAGTCTTATCATGGACACAAAGCGCTACCTAGCAATTTAAATTTATTAATTTAGTGACAGAAAAAATCTTCGCCTGTCCATTATTTATATCTTTAGTCTCCTGAAAAGGATGCATTAATAGTTGATTTAATTATTATTATGATTACAATATTCTGCGTTATCTCCAAGTACTTGTTTTATATATTGTGACATAGCAGAGAAAATCTGGATTCGTCTCACTCATAAACAGCAATAAATGCATCTTTAAGGAAAATAGCAAAGAGGAATTATAAATGTTTTTGAATCATTCGAAAAATGGCCACCGATATCATGTGAATTATGTTGTTCTACCAAATAATGCGCTTCACACTGACGTCTCCTACTTTTATTGTGGATAAAATATTGTTTTGCATAGATGATTAAGTCTGACATGTTTTTCTAGAGCAGGAAGCTCAAAAGACCATTTCGTTATTTATGTCACGTTCAGAAACTACTAAAATATTCATTAAACCTTGAACAAACAGCTCAGTAAAAAATTACTCTTATCTATTGTACTAGTTTGATTTACAGATCAATGTATCCCCAATATGTACAGAAATTTTAACATTAAATTATAATTATTTTTAATGGTAATCATAAACACGAAGAATTATTGGAATACCCAAGTATAGTGTTCTAGTACCATGTTTGGATTGCGAAGGAAGACAGTACAGGTGATACTTATTGACGTTGGACTCGAATTTCTGAAGATTATAATTTTCAAGAAATACTTAAGAATGAAGGTTGCTTGAAAGAACAGAAATAGAAGGGATAAATGAAATAAAATTAGTTCGGTGAGTATGGGTTGAAGCGAATAGTTAGTATTGAACAGCTGTTGTACGTGTTTGGGGACCGGCTTGGAAGAAAAATGTGGAATATCAGAAGAACAGTGAGCATTGAAATATCTGCAGAAAGGCATGCAGCAGAAATTGAACTTCTGTATTGATAGAGTGGAAAGAACTTGCAAGAAATGGGTCCTTAATTAACAAATCTCTTTTGATTAGCCTGAATGTTTGAGAACCGAAAATTTTCGGCGTATATGCGAACAACAGCTATGAAATTCTTAGGAACCTCATTAATATTATATAACTTAATTTGGCAAAAGTGAGTAAAATGATTTGTAATGTTTCATAGAATAGTGGATTCGCCCGTTTGGATTTGTTTAGTGAATATGTGCTCTTCAAAATGTTTTTTTTTTTTGGACGTCTTTTGGCCATCTCTGTCTAAAAAGTGTCGTGTGTGTATGTAGTGCCTCCCATAATATCAATTTAATAAATACTGTAATGTAAACAACGAGGTAATCATCGTGAAACCTGAAGCCCAAGTAACATATTGACACTGCTAGTAAATGCAGTGCCACACGGGTTACTCACAACTGAGTAATTGGTATAATTCATGTAATAGAACAATACTATTCAGGTTGGAGTTGATAATTTGTTTTATTATGTAAATTTGGACATAAAAGAATTATTTTTAGTTATAGAATATGTTGTACATTTGTTCCTTGCAATTTTGTAGCGTCTTGTATAAAGGTTACAGGTTGCTATAATAGATTTGGTCAACTGTAGTCATGTTAATAAAATAAATTAAAATTCAATTATTCTGAGTCTTTTCTTTAAATACATTGGGCACCCTATAGACAGGGACATATTCCTTACACTCTAGTTTCTCCATTGGCGTGAGGTACCAGAAGAAGACTGGATTATGTTCGTCTCGAAAGATGGCACTGGCATGTGAGTCAGAAGTGTGATGATGCTCCCTTTTTCTATCTTCCAGAAGAGAAGCAGCTAGTTCGAATAACTACACTTCGAATAACACGAATTACTTCTTCAATATCTGTATTACGATTCTGTTTTATTGAATATACAATACAGTATTAAACTAATTTTCTAAAAGCAAAATTTTAGTTAAGAAATAAACAGAAAATAATTATAAATTTGAGGCAAGAATAAAACGTTGAATGTATTTATACATAAATATTCCATCTCTGTTTCTTGTCTTATGTAATCCCTATGTCATATGTATTTTATAGAAAAATGCAGGACAGTATCATGTTACTAGTGTTAATAACCTCATTGATCAGATTTTGGGACAATTCTTAGAAGTATTTAGCAAATTTAATGTTTATTTTTAAATTCACATGAATATTTGATTATAATATTGATCTTATTTACTAAATATGGCTAAATATTTGATTCTTTAATATTTTTAATAAGTCTGAATAATGTATCTATTAAAAGAATTAATATTATTCCTTAATTGGAAAAAACTGTAATTGTGGACGTAGATCGGTGATCGCAAGAGATGCCAGCAATATCATTGTTATGGTGGAGATACTTTATGATTTGAGTTATTGCAGTGACTCACTTTCCAGGGATAAAAAAGATGCATGCTTTGTGAGATCGTGAAATGTTTGTGGATATATATATATATAACTAACTTGTGAAAAGATCAGTGTTCTTTGTTTTGGTGCACAGAATAAGGAAATTATCTTCATCAAAAGTTAAACTTGTGTAATCTTCATGACTGAACATTTCCACGAGAACTTCGTCTAACTATCCAACCACGAACTAAAGAAACAAGGTGATATTACTCCTGTTTATATGTTTTACTGCCAAACAGAAACGCCAAGTGATCGACACTATGGAGTCTTCGACCGAGAGACGCTACGCCAAAAAGAGACATCACAATCCGCCACCTACTGACTGCTAAACGCAAGGACTGTGACCTTTTCTGTTTGTTTTCTCCTACGATACAAAGACTGTGAGTGAAGATCACTGAACATGACCTCAGTTAGAAAATAGCTGAGACTTTGCATGAACTTTATGCTGTTGTGCCACTTCATTAACATAGAACAGCCATTTCGCGGTGACGGAACATTAGCACCAGGAGTAACGTTGTGTGGATTTGGCAAGAAATCAAGTACGTGCTTTGATATTTTTGTTTATACATGTAAAAATGACTGTTCTTAAATTCAGAATTTCATGTTTTAGAAATGGCTGTACTGAGAAATAATTATGCTTCGTTTAAATCTGTTGCATGCGCAAGTATATTTTTTGTTTTGTTAAATGAGCTGTTTTATATAGTATTTCTATATTTATGTGTCGTAAATATTATATTTTGTACATATTTTAGTTTTGTAAACCCAGGTTTACTATTTTTATTGATAAAGGGAAGTTAATGAGACAGCCTCTTAAATTCAGGATATAGATTTTAAACTATTCATAATAACTTCTACTACAGATATGACGTTTGGCTTTCTGCACTACTAACTTCTCTTTTTCTCTGAATAAATATACCAAGTACGATTTGGTAGTACGTTTTACTATCATAGAAGAACGATGTAATATTTAACTATACACAGAATTATCGTTGCTGCCATAATTACCACACTTTAACGAATATTCGCATCAGAACATTATACAAAGAAATGCAGTGTTTGGGCATCACAAATTCATAATAAATGTTATCGTAGATGTTTGTTATTATACATTATGCTTAAAGGGGACATAGGAGTCATTTCTTTGTAGTGTCCGGTCCGGGAATAGCTTTATTCGGCTTGCGAGAATGTCCGACTATTACTCCTAAGAAAACGAAACTTTTAAGAATAAAATTGAGCAAAGTTGGACATAACATTGAGTCAATACTGAAGTTTGAACAAGACCAGAAAATTCCAACTTCAAATAATTGTCATTGATTGAGATGTTTGCAAGTTTTCATTTGCTGATAACATTCCACGAAAAGGACACAAGACAAGAGATTTTTGGAATAAATCCGACTTGATCTCGAACTCAACGCATATTTCAGAAGGGACTGAAAATAAGCCGGATTTCTATTACGGTTTTCTTGATAAATTTCGACTATTAGAAAAAAGTAATCATAATATCAGAGGGCTGTTGGCTGCCATAAACAACAATTTCAATTCAAATCGTAAACTAAATTGTCTGGAAATACGTTCGCCTATAGTTTGTTCGTTATTACTAGCGCTACCATAAGCGGTAAAATAAACAGCTCAAGTATTATTAGCTATCAATTTTATTAAATTCCTTATTTTGAATCTATTATAACGTCAGGTCAGTTTCCTATATCTGTTAAAATCATTTTACGTGTATTAAATGTCTAATCCATAATACTAAAAAAATGTCAGGCACGTGTCAGAAAAAGTAACTGTGGATATATTTATTTATGAAATGGTGAAAATGTGTTCTGTTTTATCACAGCTTTTGTGATAATTTCATATTTCAATTATTGTAATAATACCCATTCCAGTTAATGTAGAGGAATGTGTATACAGCTTTGCTTGTACAAGTTTTTAAAATATTTTTCCTATTATATTTTTCTTTTTTGCTCTGAATTCATGATTTACTTTTAATATTGATAATTCCATGAAATACATGACATGACATGACGAGCCAAAAACTAAGATAATAATTTCTAATATATTTATAAATATTCTTTTCAATATTTCATCGTTTTTATATTAGCTGAAAGATATTTATTGATCTATAGATAAGGCTAAAATAATATCTGAACTAATGGCTTTAAAGAATTACCAATATATTATGTCAATGGCACTGAAATATTTAGTTAAAATAAGCAGTTATTTCAACAGTAACTGAATTTGTGAATGGTATATCTAAACGTGTAAGAAATAGATTTTCATTAGTAAAACCAACTTAGTAGTCTAGGCCAGTGTCATGCAAACTTCTTTGGCCACCACCTTCTGATTCTTACTTTACCGGCGGATCCCCAAATAAAAAAATAACTCAAAAACTTACCTCTCAGAATTAGTATCGCAGGAAGCTTGTATCCTCTCGCGGATCCCTACGGACTTCTCTGCTGATCTGGATGGGGGATTCGTCCACCAGAGTTTGAGTGCCCCTGGGCTAGACACTAGAATATAAAAATTGAGAAAGAAAAAAAAATTAGAGCTTTGTAAATGTATTTCTTCATGTGATTAATAAAATTTGTTGCTTTTTCTAAAATTTCTTTTTTGTTTGTTTTTCCTTTTATGTTTGTTCTCTCTTTTATTGGTTTAAAGCTCCTACTTTAAATAGCATGCTTTGCAGTTGCCACTTTTTCAGAATATCTGACCTAGAGATATTTTATAATAGCAATTTACTTGTATAGATTTCTAATTTCCAGTTCAGGACCTTATCAACGCTTTAATTTAAAAACATGGATCAGAAAATGGTCAGTGACAGTGCACCAATCAAATTAATCTCTTGCTAGTTTAAGTTTATTTCATATTTTATGTACTTATCTAATGCAATTTAATAATTCTAAAACTGGCCTGTTTTATTTAAAATAGAGATAGTCGTAAAATTTGTGATGGATTAATTAAACTCGAAGGCTCCGGGTCAAACCTGGAGAAGTGGCAACTCTAGTGCATAACAAACTATAATTTAATTATAAAGCTCTTTAAAATTAAATTAGTATTAAAACTATAAAACTCATAAAATACTTGACTTTCGAATGACATCTAATACAGGGATGCACAAAAATTAGCGGAAAAACTTCTAAGAGTTATATTTCCTTACAGTGAGCTCTGTCATCTCAAACCAAGTGGTGTTATTGCAATAAATAATGCATTCCTTGTTGAAAAACATCGTTTTTTTTTCTTCTGCCCAAGAGGAAGTTTTAACATTTTAATTAGCTTGGATTTGGCATACAGCTGAACAATAAAGTCTATGTAATTTAGATTTTTTGAAGTGATACATTACCTATTACCAGATGGGTAGTTTCTGATTACTCTGAATGTGCTGTGATCACATTTTCTCATTATGTAAAGCATACCAACGATTTTTCTGACGTAGCATGTCCTGTACACCACGCATACGAATCACAAACCCATCTATTCGTGCCATAAATTAGGCATAGCAATGTAAATGAGGATTTACTTAGTTACTTCTCTAAACCGATTAACTTTAAATTATATTAACTTTGCGTTTCAACTTCGAATTAGGACCAACTAATTGCTTAAATCTCCCTTCCCACTCAGGAAGTTTTTTAAATATTTTACTGTTATTTTTAATAGCCAAGTGATTTGACAATATAACAGAAAAGGAGATCATTCATTGTTTTGCAGGTCAATAGTGGATAATTTTTGGCTTAAATTGCTGTATTTAACTTAAATTGCTGTATTTAATTGCTGTAATGTTGGACCTGTTCGAATACAAAATTTAAAGATTAATGCGAATATGCATTAAATTCGCCAAAGGAGCTCTAGTATTGTCAATAACATTGATTACACGAATAATGGAAGTGATTTTATGGGAATTAATTTAATATTTTGATGTACAAAACTCTTACATATGTTAGTATAAGAGTGGATGTATATTTATTACATTATGAAAAGTATTTTTCATAAAATCAAGGATTACATTTTTAATTTCCACACTGGACATTGTGTCAATGATTAAATTAGAACTTAATCATTGACAATGATTGCAAATTCAAAGGTCTATGTAATTTTAGGTTTTTAAAATAGTAATGAACCTTTGAAAACGAAAATTGAGTTCATAAATTGAGTACGGTGGGGGTTAAGGAAGAATTATCACTAATTCTGAAGCCACTACAGGAAACGAATACTGTGGACAGTAGCAGCTACTATGAAATTCTGTATTAAGCATGTAATGTCTCTAATAATATAGTAAAAGTCTCTTTAGTTCAAGCTAGACACATTTAGAGGCTACTTTTTTATATAAGTATTATAATGGGAAGGAACAAAATCTAAGTGATATAAAATTCCACGTATTTCAATTATTCCACGCTTGATACCAATTTCGAAGATTCCAATCTTCGAAATTGGTATTAAGCTTTTAAATATCTTAAAACAGTAATTTTAGCTTCATTTAGTGTAGTTTAATAATATACTTCACATAGTGATATCTGATAGATCACAGATCAGATGCATCTAAAATTGCTAGCGCTGTATGTCAAAATCTTTTTAATCAGAAAAAGCTCTTAGTATTATATACAATTTTATTGTTATTTATATACATTAAAATGCAATAAACAATTTGGTTCAAAAATGCCGTTTTGAAGATATCTTGGTAAACAAAGAACTTCCGCTAGATTGAAATCCTGAAGAATATTAAAAGAGCATGTGATCATTATGAAACACAAACCTATTTTATTATTCAAATTAATTTAAAAATTTTACCGAATTCTCCGAAATCAACGTGTATTAGATCATGTGATTTTTAATTTTAATATACGTATTGTATAAAAATAGTTTTTCTAACGTAATGGGTCAAGTCAAGATTTAATATGATCTGCCACTTCCTTCGATACCTTAAATAGATAAACATTAAACTTTCTCCATAGCTGATTTTGTTAAACTTAGTAAACTTTCTTAATATTTGATTAATTTGATGGGATTTGGTCTATGAAATATGAAGTATAATTTTGATCGTGGCAATATTCAGAAAAATGCAGAAATGCACAAACTGTCCACCAATTCTTGGTTAAACATGTGATTAAAAAACCGAGTACATGAAAATTAAACGCTGTTTTTTTTTATTTATTGTTAGAAAATTGATTTATTTTATATGGAGTCGGAAAATTGTTATGAAATCAAGAGACGAAGTAAATACTATGGAAATATGTATAAAGGAGACATTTTCATCTGTTTTATTTGTGTTGTAGCAGTTTTTGCAATAAATAACGCTAAATTGTAAAATAATGGGCATTATTGATGATTGTCTTCTCGAGATGTGTACTTTTTAAACATTAAAAATAACTTAATGTCCATAAGAGCATGAAGGAATACGCTGTGCTTTTGATGAACATCTCCAAAATTCAAAGTAATCATTTAAATGTTTTGATTCATAAATACAAAATGATTTTAGTATATTTGGGTTCTGAATTTCGGTTTTAATTAAGAGCGATTGAACACAACATACGCCACAAAATCATTAGAATTGTTTCATAAAAATCTATGGTTTTAGTTGAAGAAAGAATGTCCAATTTCGCACATTCGGAAATCCAATACCGTAAGAAATACGGATCGATCAAAGGCAATATCCTCGTGGTCTTTATAGGATGCTGAGTGATCAATAACCTTTATCACGACCTAAACTACCACGTGACTTGAAACCACCAAGCGTCGGATAATGGGCAATTCGCAACTAATAAATATGCATTTCCTAATAGAAATGACCGTTGGGTTGAGATTTTCTGTTAACAGATGCGGCTTACAACGTGCCATAATAGATAGACTTAAGCCGCAAAGCTGAACCATAGACAAGCTGGTATAGAAGTGTCTGTTCTCAGTTGAAAGGGTGCCACACCAACTACTAATGCCTGACGTCTGTCTGTAATGTATCTGTGAGAACCTTTGCCAGAGTCATAACTGCTGCCATAAAAGTCAAGCGTAACAATCTAACAGGTCGGAACACACTTTAATACGACACAAATGTCAGGGAAAAATAGCTCCGTTCCCTCCGGCACCCTCTTACTGTCCACCCTTAACATGATTGGTGGATTTAAATCAGGTTTCAATGTGTGTGTGTGTTGTGAGAGTGTGTGTGCGTGCAGTGAGAACAGGCAATCCTCCTCCTCCTGTCAAGGGATACTTCTTAGGGGAAGTTAACATCATACTTTGAACAGTGGAGTCTCTTGCTCCCTCCGAAAATAGAACTACAAACGAAGAAAGAAACAGCATTCAGTCTTTGTAAAGTAGGTAACGTAGGAAATTGGTGGAAGATATTTTCAGCAATAAAAGTAGGAAAAACACCAGAAGGGTGAATTTTCCCCACATTACATTTGGCGTTGGGAATTAACTAATAAACACGCAAGTTATTAAACCCTCTCGATCTGTTATTTAGAGGAATTAAGTAATTTCTCATTAAGAGGTATTTTTATTTCAGATCAAGACATAAAGGATTTTAAAAAAGTGAAATTATGGGTCCCTCCACGACATTTTAATAACATTTTTCAGTAGAGGGATGAATATCACAAGTTGTTTGAAATACTATGTACTGTAAAACTATGAAACCGTGCTCAAAAATATTACTTAAAATATTATGGAATGGATCCGATTTGCTAAAAAGTTACACTGAATATGATACACCACATTTTGGACATTTCCTCTTTCGTTGATTTATTCAGTCATGTGCAATAATCTTCAATAAATGTTCATCTTTCTTGTAATGGAAGCCAAAATTGTTTGACGTTTTGTATTCCACTATAAAGGTCGTGTCTGTTCCTTTAAGTCAGAACAACGCACCGTTTATTTTTTTGAATTTCTTATTTCAAATAAAACGAACAGGTCCCCTTTTCTATTTATGTAGCTGGTTTTGATCATCGAAATTGCATTTTTCATACTTCTGACTTACGTTAGAAATCCAAAACAGAAAAAATATTTAAAATACAAAATAAAAATTCATATAGTGTAAAGTACTATTACTTTTGATCCCACCAGACCAATATTATATATTGGTCCATTAAGTTATCACGATTTTATAAAGTGATTTCGTGTTCTTACTGGAACATTTTTTTTTTTTTTTTTTTTTGTTCCCACTTGGACCTTAGGTGACCTTAGAATAAACAAAAGGGTATCTGAATCAATTAACAACTAACAAGCTCTTAAGATTTAAAGAAAAAAATGTAAAATTAAATTAAGCAATAAATTCAGATATTTTTTTTCTTATGAAAATCATGATATAATCAAGACTTTCTCTTAATAAAAACGAAACTTCGAACATATTAATACAGAAGTTTTTTAAACATAAAGTAGGCTACTGGTGGAATGTCTTAAACGAGTTAGTTGACCAATAGGAAAAACGGTAGTTTTTCTCCAGAAATATCTTAGGACTTCGAAGTTCAAATGAATCAAGAAACATTATTGAAGACATTGTCGCGAGTTCAAATCCGATCTTTGGTGTGCATGCTTGCAAGTCCAGTCAACATGTCGATTCTGAATTTCATAAGGTTAAAATGATAGCAAACTAAGATGAGAAACCACTCCACTTAGCCGCTAACTGCAGATGTTTTCAACTGGAATGGAATCCCTTCTCAAGAATGAATTTTGAGCGATCGAAGTGTGCTGAATTTGTGCCCCGGCAGATTTGTATTTATTTATTATTTTTTTGAATGTTTGCGAAGGTCGATCCGAAAGAGTTTCATAAGCAAAGGGATGATCCAACACGTGGTTTCTATAGTAACCCACGTGGTAAGAGGCCAGAGCGATGGAGTCCGTCCAACCCCATGCCTGAGAGAGGAGAGAAGTGGCCCGTAAATCGTGGCCGAGACTTTTACGGCCGTTTTGTGCTGCTCTCCTACCGTTTTATTATAACACCATGAATGCTCCTGTTCGTATTAAATAAATCACCTCTAAGCGGTCTGTACACCGTGGCAACGTCTTCTTTAAGCTGATAGCGTTTAAAAACCTGAAAATCGTTCAGCGGAAGAATGTTGGCGTCTGTTGCTGATACTAAGTTACTGGAGAGGAAAGTTGTTCTTGGCCCTGTGAGACCCTTGCACTCGACCGTCGTGGCTGGACACCGTCAATAGAAGGTCACCTTTCCCAGACCACTGGGAACTTTGAGCACTCTCACTCGCCTGTGTAAAGAACCACATCATAGTTTATGTGGAGCAAATGTGCCAAATGGCCCGCTACCGACTAAATGACATAAAAAACATCGCCCGTCATTCTTTCACTCTCTCTGTCCCGTATTTTTCAACGTGCACACATCTTAAGGTAGGTTGTCATCTATGCTTGCGGTGAAGTAAGTCAGCAAATCATTCCACAGGACAATACATTTTACGGTTTTTTTTTAAATAGTCAGAGTTACGAGACACTTCCAAATATATACACATTAAATTTGCTGAGATAACTTACTTTGTCCATAAATATAAAACTTATACACATCACATACTTCTTAACAGAAGTGTATTACGGTTGGAAAGAACAGTTCTGTTAGTATTCTTCACTACTTGGTTCATCACATCGAAAGGAAGAAGAATAAGATGCGTTTCCTATCGCGCATATACTGTAGTACAGTCTAGATAGAGGTATTTTTCTATATATTAAGCCATTACATTATTTCGAATCGTCCTGGACATTGTAGTGGTTTGGCTGGAATGTCTGGGTCCGATTTCCTTTCTATGGAGAAATTTTTACAGTCCTCTTCAATCGAGGTTGTAGTTAGCTGATCTCGGGTGGAGTAGTAGGATTTTTCAGTGGATTATTCGGAGTATTTCAGTCCATAAAATATTTGGATCAGTCCCTGAACTTGTACAGATGCGCTTAAAACCCTACCACAACCTTTCGAAGTCTAATTTTCTATTATTTCTATCGCGCTAGGTCATTTCATCATGATTAAGATTATTTTCAAAACAAAATAAAAAAGAGAAATCGCTAAGAAAAAAATTATAATTCTTTTTTATGTTCTTTCATTATAATTCTATTATATTAAGCCGTCCAGTTGATAGACTGAGGGAACAGTTGCTGCATCTTCAAATAAAGTAATTAAACGGATTTTGAGAACCCCAAAACTGGCAATCGTTCCGAAAATGGAAGTAACAGTTTTTTTTCCAGTTGAGCAACCAACCTTTAGTATTATTTTCATATACCTCTGACTGATACACGTATGGTTGTATAGTATCCAATCCCTCGCAGTCGGCCTTCTTTAGACTTCGACAAGGCACCGCTGCCAGATGTATCACTGAATTGCCCGTATCAGCAGGGAAGGGTGGGTTCCGTGGTTGAGGGTAATCTGATCTGGCAGGGAGAAAAGGTGCTGTTTGCCCCCAAAATAAGATGTCATCAAAGCTGGAATGGAATCGGTTTAATTTTTCAACTAGATCGCGAAGAGAAACAGAAATTGGGTTAATGTTTTAATTTTATGAAATAAAATAGCATTAGCTATTTGCCCTTATTTAAATAATGTAGGGATTAGTGGAAATATTCAATATTTTAAATAAATGTCAGATTAATTTTATAGCGAGGACATTTGTTTGAGAAGTGGTGCAGTACCAGGGCAACTCGTTGTAAAGTAGCATTCCAAACTATTTTGATTTAATTCACCCCCACCACAGCATTCTTTTCTTAAGGATCTGAGTGCGATTAAATGCCATCTCGTAGGTGGAGCATAGCACGAAACATTATCGATATGTTATTGGTTATGCGTTCCAACCACTGAAGTCACGTGTTATCAGTTTCGAGATAATTAATCGGTATTATTAATAGGTGAGCCAAATATCAAGATCCCCTCTCAGACTTCGCACGTCTATTGGCAGCTGATATAGCAAGCAATGGCTTATATTTTAGTTTCTCATTGATTCGATGCGTGACGAAGGCTACACCAAACTCTTACATATTTCTCTGCAGACAAGTTCAACCAGCTGTAACGGAAGACAGTCCGGGATCGTATACCAACACCGTTGCTTGGTACCGACACCACGCAACCGAGAGAGAGTCATATGTCCCATTCAGTTATCTCAGTATATGATCACAAGCGAGGAGATGTATCAGACTGAGGTATCGGCAATGTAAAATGAAAGATAAACTACTAACACGTCTCCTTTTACCCTACTCACGCACATTCCCTCCCCTCGTATCACATAGCACCCCTTATTAAAATCGAGTCACGTTTGAAGTGATTGAAAACGGCGGACTTATACACACACGCACATCTGAAGTGTCTACACTTTAAATCTCTGGATCGACGCTGTATGTGCGTTATTACACACCAACATACTACGCAAAGAGAAAGAGTACATCGAGCAGCAAGTAGAAGTGAAAGAAAGGGGCGCAAAAAAAAAAAAACTCTCCTGAAAATCTGTTTCCGCCCCGTGGTCGGCAACGCCTCCGTTGGGGTAAGCGGCAGAGCAGACGACAGAGATTGGTGTGTCTCATGACAGCCATTGGCTCCGAAGACCATCCTACTGCTGTGTGCAGTCTCCGCTGGCAGCCTCAAGGGTAAATATTGCCTTCTATTTCTCTTCAACTTTTCTACTTATAACATTTGTTTTATTTGTTTCCTGATAGCCACGCTATAGAATTTCTCTCTAAACACACGGGCTCGTAGGCTGTAATAATAATCTGCATTGATTAAGTGTGGGAAAACAGTCCCCGGCACCAAATAATCCATTTTTTAAAAGTCTCCTAAACGATACAAACATTGCAAACAGTGTCACGCGGTTTTATAATAGTAAAAATTCATAGCATCTTTCGCTGACGAATAGCTAGCTCACATTTGGGCCAATCTAGGTAAACGTAATGGCCACATCTCACTGCATAATAGAGGGGGGATGGATTCTGGGGAAATTGACGTTTTCTGGGAGGTCTCTTTAGAGCACTGCGCCGCTCACTGGCTGATTTAGTGAGCCTTAAAGACGCTCCGGGTCATTCAGGGGTCATTTGACCAATCCTTGCAGCAAGAGAATTACGAGTGAGCGCTCCTAAGGCACACCGTCTCAATCAGGTAAGTTGTTCAGTTTATATCCTTAAATTTTCTTTATAGTGTCGTTAAGGTGGCCCAGAATTGCTTCATAAAATCAACAACGCGGTGCCTGTGGCTGGACTGAATTATTACCCAACTACCTTTTCAGATCACTTTAAGGGGCTCATATTCCTGTCATTCGCATTCTTTCCATTCATAACAAGCCCTAACTTTGATGGGTTACTATTCGAGAGGAGATATAGTCGCTGCTATGTGCCATCGTATGATGAACTGGTATAGCTGTTTTGCTAGCTGCGCTCAAACGTTTCCTCAAAGGACACCGAGGATGACAAATAATGCGACAAGAGAACATCGCTGTCTTTATTTTTACGCCGAAAGATCAAACCTCTTAACGCGCGGCTAAAGAAAACAAAAATAAAAGGGAGATTCGGGTAGCTTGAGAGAGAGAGAGAGAGAGAGAGAGAGAGAGAGAGAGACTGAAGTAAAATGTGCGCAAAAAAAAACACGACACTAAAATATACCACACCATGGTATTGTCTGAATGTCAGGTGATTTATAAGTCTGGTCTTTGAACTAATTATTTGCATAATGCCAATGCGGTGAAGGATAATAAAATTTCCAGGCAATAAAGCATTCTTTTTACTAGTTTTGAAATTTAGAATAATTACGTATTTCATAAAACTTCTGGAGTAATATTTTCGTATCACTTAGTCCAGACACCTGTTCTTATAATGCGCAAGATGTATGATATTTATTGTTTTTTTTCTCTACAAATTATACTGCATATATATTTAAATAAGTTTATACTTATCTTTATATTTAAAGCTTTCTTTCCTCTTAATTTTAAACACCTTAAATAATCTGAAATGAAAGACTCCTAAAAAAATCGATTGGTTTAAGTTATTTTTTTTTTTTGCATAAAGTGTGCAATTTAAATAAAACTAGGTGTACTTGAAATTGTTATTTGTTGGGTGCTTTCTAAACGATTTCAAAACTAAAACTGCAATGTTTAAAACAGCAAATATTCATGCTAATTCAAGTAATGGTGGTTGTTTAATCGAAAAAATTGCATCCACTGAAAGAAATACGCTGTGGTATGATTAAAAATTTGCATCCCTTCATTCCTAGCTGATTTTGGTCACTATTTTTGGTAGTATTCGTTCGCTATACTAAAGTTTAACTTAATTAAAAATTAGTATATAAAATGACATGTATTGATAGCTTATATAGATGATTGCTGTGATATTTTTATACCAATCTTTATCTCTATTTACTCTGAGAAACTACGATGTAGTAGTGTTTTTAAATGCTGTGTTAGATATTTTACTTTCAGCTATTTCCAATGGAAGGATTAACCAGGCAATATTGCATTGCCACACTGGATAAAACACGTATTTGTTGTTGAATACATAACTGTAATTCTTAAAATATTTCACTTATCTTCATTGAGAGTTTCATCAGTCTAGAAATATCCTTGAATCTTAAAGGTATACATTGCAATTTGTATTCGAAATCAAGGCACAAAATGGTTAAATGATCGAACCGCTGCCTATGTACGTGATCAAAATGTTTTAGGAAAAGGGCATGAAGGAAATAGGCAGAAAAATAATTTAATTTTTATTTTTAAATGTTATTTTCCCTTCCTAATCTCAATGTGCTTCCCCCCTCCCCTTTGCTTATAAGGAATTAATCCTAAAATATTTTCAAATTGGTTACCAAATTCTCCATAGCTGTCTGGTCACTCCAAGATGGATGTTTTCTGAATACAGAGCAGTGGTATAAAGAAAAATCCAAGGATTCTCTGCTAAACTGATTGGAAGTGGGGGAAGGGGACCAAAATTGGGAAAAAAAATCTTCTTTATTATCTTTACAATCATTTTAAGGTGTTTTTTTTATTTTCGATGATATTTATGCAAGTATTTGGGGGCGTTCTCTAGATAGTGATCCCCCCACACAGTGCTGGGTGCGCGGGCTCATGCTACCACTGATTCAGAACGACATCAAGATAGTGTGTGCTATTGGAGCTTGGTAAATAGGATCCTAATCACGAAGCAAAAAGAACACCAAGAGACAACTTTTCTCTTAACTTCTCCCAAATTGCACCTTTAATTTTCGTATTATATCTGCATAATACTATCTTGTGAGAGTATTATGCAAATATCGATAATCATTCACATTGAGGCTCGGAAAACACAGGCTTCACGCTTTTCTGGCTGACTGAAGAATTCGGAATTTTGTTTTTGGGGACGCAATTATTCTTCCATTGTTCAAAATACCATATACGAGAGCCATAAAATTGTAGTCATCTTTCATCTCCTGTCACTAAAAATAATAAACGACTCTTTGGATATTAAATATTTCTTTGACTCCATTCTGATGCTTTTCTTGAAATAAAGGCTTTTGGTCTGCCATCTTTAGCAGATTTTCGACATCATCACTTATGGGTTTTGTCAAATTGCTCTCGTGAGATAATGATTTCTCTCGCTCAGATACGTTTATTCATATATTTTCCAAAATTTCAGACTCCAATAAGGCTGAATCGCTAGATCTTGAGTTATCTTCTACTGATTCTCGATCTCTTAAATTCTCTTGGTTATCTCTCCATATATTCTGGCCATCCTTCCACGAATTCATCATTTTGCTCTTCTTTAAATAATTTTAAAGAACGATGTGCAAATTTCAATTTATTTACAAAATAAAAATAAAACAGAATCCAAGTCCATCATAGACAGCTTTAACAATTTTTATCAGCTTATCATGAATCCTCACCTTTTCAAAACTGACGTCAACCTTTATGTACTAAGTTCCAAGAACTTTTTGTCTACCAGTCATAAATTACGCATGTAGTAATACCCGTTATGCATAAACATGAGAATCTGCCTACTTAAAACAGTAAGATTACTTTTGTCAGCGCACTTAGCCAACCATTTATTTCTCCAATTTTTTCTTTGCAATGATAGTACTTGGAAAACCACTGAGGCTGTTCAGCCAAAAACGAATGCTGTCGCTGATAAAATTGGTGCTTATCAGCTTGTAAAATCTAAGGTCTTAACTCTGTAAGGTTACACGATGACAGACAATGAAATCGAATACAAAAGTGTGCTGATAAGATAGAAACGGATGGCATTGTGGAATTCGAAGAAGTCTTGCCAATGCCGGTTTGCGTTATCTTTTTAAATAGTAACCCCTAATATTCGTGGACAAGGACAGTCGACAAGATATTTTTTAGTGGAATAATTTGGGGGAATAATTTATTATTGTTCATAAATTCCGATTTGTGGTATTGAAATAGTCTAACAGATAGAAAAGTTCCATCCTAAGTGGCTAAAAAGAGAAAATGCCAGACAGTGAAATTCAGAATAAACAAGGTGGGTTTGCGTGCTCGTAAAAATAACGGAGACGAGGGTGAGATAAATAGAATGATTTATTATTATATACCTAACGTGTTGAGACGGATAAATGAGCATGTATGAGTAAACAAAGTGAATACGCCAAAAAATTCTGTCTCTACAAAAAAGGAAAAAACGTCAGATGCTTCAATATAACAACACAAGCTCCAGGAGATAAAAAAAAAAAAAAGGGCTTATTCCGAATAGAATGCATGCACTTTCTACTTTTTTTTATTGTTAGTTATAGAGGCATTAGGGATCTTGCGAAACGACATTTTAGCAGGACACCACAATGTAAGCGACCTACAGTTGTCTTCGTGATAAGTGTGACGAGGTCGGAGCCCAAAAGTACATCGTATCTGGCGACACAACAGCGGAACGGCTCTCTCACCGTGTCATCGAGTCCGAAGTGTTCTACAAACAGAGCTTCTGCTACATTAGCGGCTGCTTCGTCTCTGACTCACGAGGGGTTGGAAAACGTTCGTTGGCCCGCTCATAGAACACACAAAACACGTTATTAACCCTGATTCGTCTCATCTGTTAAACCGATTTATTTGCCTTCAGAAATTCCTCGCTGGATGAATACCACACTTTGCTGCACTGCATTTACTGGAAATACGAAAATTGCGAGTTGTTCCACTAAGATGTTAGGAACGCCACAGTGATCGTAAAACTTTTTTTTTTTTTTCTTTTCTCTTCGCTTGTTTGTTTTGTTCAATACTCAGATCAGGAAATAGTTTCTGTTTATACTCCGGGATGATCGCATAAAGGTCAGAGGAGTTTATAAGAATACAAGAACGTAGCCGTAGTCGGCAATCACGTGGGCTTGAACAACGGTCAACCCAAAAGCTTGCAGATGTACCATCTAAATGGTTGGATCAGTTTTCCCACCTCTTACGTTCGAAATTGTCAAGATGGAGGAATTGTTTATGGGCTAGGGTTAGGTGGGTTTTCTTCCCCCAGGTTACAGATATCATAGACCGACGCCTCATGGACTTAATTCCCTAGAGGAAAATACAAAAATAACACTTCCAAAGCAAATTCCATAAACAGTGTTAAATAGAATGACTAATTATTATATACTTAGCTCTTCCCTGTATTTTATTTTCCAATACTGTTTTTAATTAAATATTACAGTATTTGCGTAATACGGTCTGATATCTGCCATTGCGATTAATTATTTATATCTACACAACACAGTATATCGTATAATAATGAGTTTGGTTTATAACTGATTATTTCAGCAGAGTCTCGAAGTTTTGTGTATTGGAATAAGATTTTTCTCTGTCGTATAAAATAGCAAATCCTTTTTTTAAATGTGAAACTAAATTATGCAAATAAACACATTTGAATATAAATTTTTATTTTGTATTAATTTTTATTATTTAGCTTCCAAATTGTTAGATTTGGAGGAAACAATTTTGCAGTCGCATCAAGAATTTGTGAAACTGCTTTTATCAATTATATAGCAATAATTATTCGGTTAGGATTGAGCTTGAATAAAAAAAAAAAAAAAATACGAGTTACAGCCTATATACAGTATGTTGTTTTAGTTTTCTTTAATTTCGACACTTAAGGAAATTGTCAGGCCTTGAGCTGTAATGTTTGGAATCTAGCAATTTGGTCACCATTCCTGTCCGATAACACTGGCTCAAAAATCCAGGTTAGCGTTTTCGAAAGGCATAATCTACACTTGGGAAAAAATAATAATAAAAGAGAGAGAGAGAGGGAGAGGATTGGACGAAAACGCTCTGCTATTCGTTGAGGGTTTCCAAGGGGCGGTCTTTACATAACCGGTTTCTCAGAGGCGTTATAATAGGTAGCTTTTAATGCGGGTTGAACAAAAGTGTCCTAAATTATAGGTTCTAGGTGATGACTTTATCTTGGTAGATTACATGGCCTGGTGCTTATAGATGCTAATCATAGCGTCCCCCCTAGTCTAGTAACTTAATCTTACAAAGGGTCTTGAATTCTTCCTCATTCGTCCCCCCCCCCCCCCGTTCTATCCATATGTACATGGTTCTATCCATTTGTACATGGTCCATTAAACATTACAGTTGAATCTCACACTATTTATTCACCGAAAACTTACAAGGTATGGACAATGGTGTAGGGTACATTCAAGCATGGGTTGTTTCTGTCTCTATTTAGAAATTTATGATAAATGGATTGTCAAATGTCATGTAGATTAGCAGTATTTTTTTTTTAAATAATTCTTTTAAATATCTGAGATAGAAAGAAACAATGTCGCAAATAACGAAGTCCAAATCATATGGTGATATGATTTGGCTTTATAAAACAAAACTGTATTCTGATTGTATACAAGGCGTACTGCTCTTTTAGGTACAAATCTTACAGCAATGCAATGGCTTACTGTACAGTAGCTTCTTTTCATTTCAGAGATTTAAAATTCAGCTTATGAAAGCAGTAAATATATAATTTTGTTCCTAAGATAGAACAGCACCATCTGCCAAAGATTGATAAATTGTTACACAGATCTCCTGTACTGAGATAATCCCTTTTACCAATCTGCTTATGTCAAAAAGATGCATTGCGTGTACACTTTTTTTTTTTAAGAATCAAATTAGAGTTGCATAAGAGTAAGAAAGCCTGATTACCAGCTAGATGCCATGTTCAGTGATCTTAGAGAGCAGTTCCTTATCTTCTCAGACATAAAGTTTAATCAAAACTGTTCTTCAGTTTTAAGTTTAGAATTTTTGGAATCGCCCTTGAATAAAAGTAATATCTAGGTCCCTTTACTAATATTTTCTAAGAGAAATTCAAAAAAAGAATCCTATTGAGCTGTTTATATGATTTTTTTTTAATGTTTTGTCTATTATATATATTTTAATAATAAGTATATTGCAAATCTATATTCCGTTAGAATAAGATTGGTTTTATCGTTCCCAATTTGTATTGTCTTGCGCTAACCCATCGTCCTGCTTTGTAACAGAAACCATCTCTTGCTTTAAAAAAATCAAAGCAAAGGCAGTTCCTTTCTTTTCGAATCCCAAACTGCAGTCGACATTCGCATGAACTCAACTAAACTTCTAGACAGGTAACCTCATCCAGCTAGGTAAGAATGCTGCACAAATATCTTCCCGTACATCAAACACTTTTCGAGAAATGCACCAAAGATCAACCATTTGTATCCTCCAAAAGAGAGCAGGAAATTGATTCAAAAATAAAGGAAAATAATTTAAAATTTGAGGAACGGTTCATACCGTGAAGTCGGGACAAGAGATACCAGTCGTTAATAGCCGGAAATGGGTGTTTGTATAGTGTTTAATTACTTTGCTTTTTGTTGAACTTCAGCACTGAACATTTCCTTAATGTTCAGTAATAGTTACTTGAACGTAACATAATGTTAATCAACATGCAGATGAAAGAATTTCTGCTGCCATTCACTGCTGACTACACACAACGCATACTTTAGAAATATACTACTTAGAGTTGGCCATTTTGTTTAGTTTTTTGTAATATTCTTCTTGATTTCCTATTCAAGTGTGTTTCATTTTATTAGTGGAAAACTATTCACACTAAAGAGTGGATGTCCGGACTTTAATTTTGCTAAAATCTTTTAGTGAGAATTTAGAAATCAAGAAATAACTTACTGACCATCAGGGAATCATTTGTTTCCAAGGGTTTTATGTTAAAAGTAAAGTAATCATAGATCTGTGTATTTCAGTAAAATATTTGTTCGTTAACTCCCGTTCCAGTGAAAGGTTGAAGGTTCTCAGTGAATTATTGGAAATTGGACAGTGCGATAGATTGGATTTCCATAACATCAATCAATGGTTTTCTTTTCCAAAGTCTCTCAATAAACCATTGTTTTCCTTTACTTTCCCAGTTCAAAAATAACCGTATCGATCAGTTATGGTAGTTTTACAACACGACTTTTGCTCTGCGCACAAAGAACTCTGCTTGTTTGAATGTTCACGTTGAAATCTAAACCACATAATTTATAGTAGTCCCATGTGAAACAGGAGAGGGAGGAGGATTATTGCAGGGAGGCAAAAACCTTAACTCCCCAAAGACGGTGATATGTTGGTCACATCTGTCAGTAGAATGTACACACTAGTATGTATCAAGGCAGATCTTCAACTACCACGAGACTCTCCAAAAATAAATAAATAAAAACAAAATAACTAAGTCTAAGACTGGTTCAAACTGTCGACGTCATCTAAAAGCTCTTCCCCTTTCTCACTCTTTGTCATATGTATACGTGTGACTATTACAGAATGAGTTGCTGATGTTCTACAAACGATCTTATAACTGTCACGTTCTGGTGTAACCTACAGAAGAGTGTTGATAAACTAAACGACTTTAAGATTGCAATGTACTAGCAGTAATCAGGTCCCTTTAGAGCAGAGTGCAATTGGTAATTTGAACCCAGTAACTAAAGTTCAAGTTCTGGTGTGAAACTGGAAATGTAGAAGAGTAATAGTAGAGGGCCAGGTGGAAGATTTTTTTTTTTCTATGTGTTAACGTACCGTTAATTATAGTAAAACAGGGCTACATTGTTATATTATACAGTATACTAATTGCGCTTTACCTAGGAAGCACTACAAAGGAACCACTATTTGGAAAATTAAGTCCATTATGCTGAAAGTTTATTTCAATTTCGAAAGAAAACCCACAAGAATGCTATAGAAGAGGCTATCTTATGAGGAATCTTTCCCATTTACTCAAATTGTGAATTTAAAACATCTCCATCATCCAATGCATCTTTCTTTTTCCATTTCAAATGATTTTTAGAAGCAAGCTGATCATCTTTTATTCAAAAATAAAGCAAGGTTTGGCTGTAAGCACCATTTTGAACTTTACGGGCATTTCTTGCTAGTCGTGTGATGGGAAAGGACACTAATATTATTCTTTCTGTGGTGTATTTCTTTAATAAAAAGCATCACCTCCTCATCAAGGGCAGCTAAATGAACAAAAATCCCTATTTTTTAAGGAATAGTGCAACTATTTTCGTATTAATAGAGGTACATACTAGACTCCTTATACCTGTACTATAAATAGCTTTTAAAATTAATCCTAAATTACAATTAGATCAAGCCATTAAATTAGATCAAGTACCGAATATTGTATACTCATTAATATATTGTAATCTGTGGTAATTTTCTCATTAAATGACTTTATATAAGCTAACATAAGTTCACATTGGTCCAGCCTCGTAAAAGAGGGGAAAAAACTCTTCCAGAAACAAACAAATCTTTCGCTAATGCAAAATAGATTATGGTATTTTCAAAATCAAATTATCAAGACTGCGTCCCACAACAATATTTATTCGTCAAAATGAGCTTAAGTAGTACCATGTAAAAATGTCCGAATTTACTACGATTACAATGAATATTTCATTGTAAGTAGACTTGGATACCATATCAGGCAGTCTTTGTCAAAAGAAAAGACAGCTCCTAATACTGTACTCTTTTACACTGAAGAAAAACTATCTCTGATGTACCATCACTGGTAAAATATCGCAGATGCGAAATTCAACCAGCATTTAGGAGGGAATCGTACAGATAATGGTATTTGATTTTCTGTTTTGTGATGTTTGTTTATCTGGAGTGTCTGAACCAAACAAGCAGTGTAATCTACTGCTTTCTATAATTTCCAGGAGTTAAATTTAACAAGAACTCGCATATAGCTAAGGGGTATTGACAATATTGTTAGTGATTATAACAGTTATGTTGGGTTTTTTATTAGTACTGTTAGCATTTAGATTCAATAGCTGTAGAAAGTGCTCATTGCCATTGCTTTGTTTGTCGGTGTCCGAAAGCGTACAGTATGTGTACTACTGTACTTGGCATTTGACCATCCAGCTATGGCCTTGCTTATTTTATAAGCAAGGTCGTAGCTGGATGGTCAAATGCCGGGTTTAGTAGTACACCCGTTTTAGTGATCTTGATCCTAGACCAAGTAACTGCTAATTAAGCGCTGTTCTTGTATTCTGTCTATCTTGTAAACCTCTGAATCTATATAGCCGCCCAGGAGAACAGAAAATTTCTTATTTTACTATCTCAACGAGATTCGCTTTTCAGACATTGGTTACTGGTTACATTATGAAACGTGGGCGATGACAGTCATGGTGTGACCAGCGAATCATGGAGTTCCACGTTTTCAGATTGGTTTACGTATTGGAACAACGTTCCGTGGTAAGACAGGTTTGAGATTTAACTGAGAGTTATCAGCTTCTCAGAAGAAATAAAACCGCGAAGGCGATATATATATAAATCCTATCTTTTGGGATACTGAGGAGGCTACAGACGTGATATTACAAGTATTTGTACTAATAATGGTTATATTTCAAGCAGATAAATTCGATTTTGTCTAGAAATCTGGAGCTTCTTGAAATGCAAGGGATTTTTATTGTTGTAAGAAATAAGACTGAGATTTAAGAGCGATCAAATTAATGGACAGATATGTGAGAAGTTTTGGCTGTTTTTCAGAATGAATTTTGTCAAACAAAAAAGACGAAGCATAGAATGAGAGCTTGAGGAAAAGGTTTTAATGTCATGGCCAGTGGAGTAAGTTATAATTAACGGCTACTTCAGCTTCTGCAAACTTGCCAAAGATGACTAATATAACTCAAGTTTCCTGCTTTACGTTACTATTATCATTCTAATTACTATCACCAAAATATACGACCATTACTTAGATGCAACAATTCAAAGTAATGTAAAAAAACGGCTCTTAACAAATTCATTCTATGCACTTCAGAAAGTGCCAACCTAAGGAAAATAGGATGATAATTATACGGCAGAAATGCTGCTTAATAAAAGAATTCGAAAAAAAAAGAAAGCAACAAAAAATTGGACTTCAGTTTGGAGCATAAGTTTTGAAGGTAAAAATGAAGAAATACTGTCAGGATCCTTGCAGGAGCTTTGTAATCTTTCGAGCGAAAAATCAAGGGAGCCTTGGGTAGAGTGCTTCATGTGACAGTAGCAGATTTCATCAAATATCGTGTGGAAAACAGATTTCATCAAATACCAAAACACGTCAGTTTACTGATGTTTTGGTATTTTTGCAATGTTAGTTGGAGTTATAAAACGTTGTTGGAGGAAAAGTGTAGTATATCAGTCAGCTTTGCCTTTAGGTAATACTGAAACTTAAAGAGACTAGAAAGTTCACCTCTATCTTAGACAAGAGGAAAATGTTGATATCTGGATTTTCATTTTCCAGGGCCTCGACATTCAGGGAAACTCATTCAGTGCTACTATTTTTATTTTTAGTAATGGAATAGCCTGTTTTTAGTTAATCTCCTATGTAAGTTGCCATTGAAATAATCATTTTATTTATTTTTTTCGGTTTCTTGATAAATGATGTTCAGCTTATCTTATTTAAAATAATATATTAGCGAGAAGACATTTTTTCCCGATAAATAGGCTGGAGTCTTATAGCCTATTTCTTTTCATTTTAAAACAATTTCAATTTACAATTTTTGCTCAAATAAATTCAAAACCACGAATAAAACTGCTTATCGAAACATTAATCTTTCATTTTTCCTTCTAAGGGTTCTTCGTTTTACAGTTGCCTCTTTCTACCAATTTCAACTGCATATAGGCTTATGTAATTGCAGAACTGCCTTCACTTTTTGTAACCATTCCCTTAGTTTCATTTAACTTTAAACAACAAATAAAATTCAATTGATCGATCAGCGACAATATTCTAGGAGGAATACTTGGCCAATAGTCTTTCCAACAACTTTTTTTTTAAAGTTGTTAATAGCTTTTGACGTATTATATCTCAAGACTGCAAAATCATACTTAACAGGTGGAATGAAATGCTATATAAGGTGGAATTCCTGAAATATGACGCAATATAAGAAATTAATTATTCCTTTTACTTTACAATTTTTTATTTGTCTTATTTAAGATGTATCAATTGAATTTCGTAGACTAGGTTAAGTGAATGATCGGTTTTATTTGGCTTCCTCACCTTTCTTAGCAATGGATGTTCATTCTCATATTGCAATTGTCTTTGTTATGGAAAGCCTAATTAGTTTCGGGCTGGAATCCGCTTTCATTACTACAATTTCAAACAGCACGAAATCTATGGGAAATTTTGGCAACTTCTTGATTCCAAAATGATGTAGTTGATATGCAGAGTACTCCATTTCAGTTCTCTCTAATGAAAAAGGATTCCGAAATTCTACTCTTGACTGAAAGCATTAAGCATTTAGCTTTCACAATTCGGAAAACCGGGTCCCCAGTACTAACAACTAAAATAAAGTTAATGGTGCATAACTTCGAAAACAAGATTCAACACTTTAATACCTGTAACTCTTACGCCATTATTAGTTAAATTTCTTTCCATTTTATGCTTTTGCAAAGTGCAATGCTTTTCAAGTGAAAATTAGCAAAAATTAAGAATTCAAATGCCAACGCATTCAATTAAGTTTCCTAATATAAATACATGTCGTAAGTTTCAAAAAGGTGTCTCTAAATACTTAATTTGGAGACGAAATTAATAAACATTAATTTATAAGTTCTATTTTTAATTGTCTAGGATAATATGTTAAAAAATGTGCCCAAAATCGCAAAGTACCTTTCACTATTTATTAAAGCTCGGATAAACAATACTTTGACAACTGATTTGCATTCAGTTTATTTAGACTGCCTTTGTCACGTGTTCATTGATATTTCTCCATTTGATGACTTGGTTAGAGGTTTGTCAGTAAAACCAGCCTTTTACAAATAGCGATATTAAAAGATGTAAATTCTCTGCATGTCGCTAAAGCTATAGTGGTGTTTTAATTTCCCTTAATACTTGCCGAAGCTAATAAAAATCTGATTCTAAAAACTGTCAGCTGAACAAAAGTAATTTACAGGCGCTGAAAACAAGGTGGAGATGTATTCACCACTTTCGAAGCGCTGCGTTGTAGTTCAATCATTGACGGCAGTCGCAGATTAGATCTCTGATATTAGGAACCAACCTGCTCCTTCTCCTGCTAATGAATGACCTCATCGGAACTAATCCAATAAGCCGGAACAATTGGTTGGCGTTTAAAACAAAGATGATATCAATTCCACTCTTCAAATGCTGATACGGGTACAAAGATTTACTGTTTTATCAGCTGCAAATAATAGCCTCATTCCTATGAATGCCACATATTGACAATTATTCATCGTTTTTCAACCGACTTTTTTTTTAGCTTCCACTTTTTTTAATAGTTATTTTTTTCTTAACCGTGCTTGAACGGGGTTTGATATAACCACGTGCGTGACTATGATAAAAGCACATGCTCTACATAAAGATTTCGTATAGACACTTCCCTTCTTATCACCTGGCTTCAGAGAAAGCCCTTGATATAGGTCACCAGGGGGCGCCTAGTAAATTTTCGTTCGCGTTTAGTCAAACAAAGGTCGTTAATTTTTATTTCATGCCAAGTCACGTTCAGTTTGATTAGGTGATAGTCCATTGTGATAAGCGAAAGGATTAATATTATAAATAAAAAGAAAAAAAATCGGACCTCTGTCAGCCATTACCAAATAAGAATTTCGCTTGTAAAGAAAGCTGGTAAAAATTTTAGAAAAGAGACAACCAATAATATTCATGGAGTATTTGGTGCGCAAAATACTGTTTCTTCTAGATTTGGCGTTATAATCCACAGCCCTCCATTTCATTCAATGTCCTAAATTTAGAATCTTTCTCTCTGCCTCTTATTACATCTGATTCTATTAAAAATGCAGTTAAGTAAATTTCTATTTTAATTTGCTTCCAAATTAATTTATTTGATATAGCTGGGAGAAAAAGTATCATTGATTTCTCATCACTGCAAAGAATAAAAATCTTCCTAAACATCCGGAAAAGCAGATGGTCTGGAATAATTCGTACAGGATCTAATAAATATTTCTTTAGTATTGCTGCTTGACTGGTAGTTAATTTAGAGACTTAAAAATAATGGAGAAAATTCGGACAGATAAAGATCTTTGTTTTTGCTTCGTGGATAGGATCAGTTCAAGTTCCTGTCTTAGGATATGATGGATTCATGTGTATTACAGAGCTGATTTCAGTGGGTGCTGAAGGAAAGGTGGAATCCTGAGGAATATCATTTAAAACAGTATACCTGAAGCGGGGAGATGACATCATAAGGGCAAGCAAAGTGTAAGAACTAATTCCAGGATGCTGCTAAATTTTTGAAATTGGTAGGACCATGAAATTTCGACGGCTTTCAAGTTTATTAAGAATAATTGCTGGCTGATCTTTGTAATTTTACAAATAAATCTTCTGATAATCGATGAATTAATGTTTCGTTGGTATAATTTCTTTTAATTTTTATTGAATGATCGAACCTATTATTTAGGATTTAAATACCACATAAATTTCACATTCAGTGCCTTAGAACTTTACAGATAATCTAAGCTAATAATAATAAGAGAACTGAGTGCACGTTCTACAGTTTCGATTTTTCCGTGGTTTTTGTTAATATTCATTATGCTGAAAAGGGAGAGGGGAAAAAAAAAAAAAAACACTAAAGATTTTAATCACAGAGCGTAGATAAGGGATGCTCCGCACGGTGAAAAGTGATCCTATAACTTTCACTTCATCCTAAGTCACTTTAATGAAACCCTACTTCTTCCCCTCCTCATTCCCCACACAAAAAAAAAGCCGAAATCAAGAAAGAGAAGTAAAATTTTAATTAAATCGAAACTGAAACATTAATTATGAACGTGAGACTTTATCTTTTATGCTAATGAAAACTTTCCGGCCCTAAAGTCTCAAGTGGGGTGACCTGAGACGAGGCATTGTTTGCGCGAGACTTTTCTCTGCCTTTACTCATACTCAATATGACACCTGCAAATGGGTTGAAAGCTAGAAAAACCCTGGAATCTACATAAACGGCAATTTTGCTGCTTCTTGAAATAGCGCCTTAGGGACCAATATGACTATCAGTGACGAAATGAGAAGTCTCCCACGTTGGAAACGACCAATAATAATAATAATAAAAAAAACTTTTAGTCTTATATTTTCGAAAAATATATAATATATGGTTTTACTAAAAATACGGCCAGCTGAAAGCTTAAGGTTTCCTTTTTAATCTGAAATAAATTACATTTCCTGGCTGTTTTTCTGAACAGCCAGAAGAAAAACAGAAGTGGTCCTTACGCGTTGAATTTTCATAAATTGTCTGATAGGATGAGTTAGTGAGTAAAAATGGAAATCAGTTACAAAATGCAATCATTTTCTTTTTGGATGGCCTGTTTCCATTTTTATTTTATTATTTTGTTTATTCCCAATTGTCTTTGTTATATATGAGAACAGAATCGTTAATACAAACTACTTAATACAGTCGGTTAAATCTCTTTTATTAGTCAGGATTACCCAATCGTGAAGATCATTTATCCACAATGGAGTGGTTAATTTATTGAAATTATTGTCAGCAGTTGGTCGAACGGTTCCCTTTCATCTTAAGTATATCTATAAAACCCGTGGGAGACAACTTCCGAATTCGGTTCTTCTCAACGCATTCTTGCAGGTGCCTTCCACGATGTTGCCCGAAGATGCGAGGACATTAGAGGACCATCTAACGGATTTATACGTGGGGTAAGATTGTTACACAAAGTTTGGAGGATAACGCCATTTCGCTATGTTTATTTATGTCAAGGATAACATCGTCCGTCACACAAAGCGTTTCTGAATTAGTTTTACTGCTGATAAAATGGGCCACAAATGCCAACCGTCTTGCGTCCGCTATTTGTCGCCGATAAATTCCGTCACAACACGCAGTCCCAGCGACAGGAATAGCGAAAACGGCGCAGTGTGTGTTTCTGGTGGCGGCCGTGGAGTAGCCGCCGCAATCCCATTGGGACACGAATTGTAAAAAATTTAATTGGTAACATTTTGTGTCAAAGTTGTGTAAAAATGAGGAACAGGGGAGGAATGCGCGCACACGTAAGGAGCTACTGAGGTAAAGGAATTGTGGGTGAGACAAGAGTGTAGATGGATCAGACTTAAGGAAGGTTTTTTGTTTTATTTTTTTTTCTGCCTTCCCCTTCTTCCTGCTTTTCAAGAAAGGAAGTGATCTTGGAGATCGGTTGTGGTTTGGCTGAGCATTTTATGGCTGTTTTACCCACGGAACTACGTTTAGTTTTCAATTACAGCGACCAATAAAATTTGTGCCTTAAGGGTGATTGCGTTTAATGATGAAAAATAATTTCGAGAGCCTGGAAGAGTCTAATGGGCTTGCAGTATTCGGAAACATGAAGTGTTTATGGATTGGTAATCTGCGATTGTCCTATATTCGAAGATAATGTACGCAGGCTTACTTATGATGTTGTATATAAATGTTTCTTCTTTTTTATTATTTGTTGAATTGAAATTTAAGTTTCTGGTAGTATGAAAAAAGCAAACAAATCGTCTCGGGCACAATCTCGATTTACATTTGTACCTATCGGTATAGTATATTGATTATATACTGGAGACATTGTTTGATTATATGCATTCTTCCTCAATGTTTATACTGAGGAAAATCGCCTTATTTTTTTTAAATTTTTAGCGTAGTGGTCAAGATTTCTTTTATTTATTCACTCATTTACCGATTTTATTGGATTAAATAAACAAAAGTCAACACAAGTGGTATTTTAAGTATCTCCCGGTTTCTGATAAACAGACTACCGAATGTTTATTTTTATAATGAACGAGTGACTTCGCGTGTCGCTTTTAGTCGTCAGTAGAATCATTAATACTTAGTGTACAAATGTACTCAGTACTAATGAGTGTACAAAGAAAGAAAAATTTGGAGGATAACCCTTTCTCACAACAAGAGCACTCAGTTTTCATAGAGAAGAAAATGTTGCCCAAACAGATGGCGTCATCGGGACAAATAAGGTATATAACAGTTGACGAAGTGGCCAAGAGCTTGGATATCAGTCATGGGTTTGACTACACCATCATCCATGACAGAATACGTTATATCAAGTCTGTGCTAAATGAGTTCCAGGTGTCTCAATGATGAATAGAAACATTTCCAAATGGTGTTTTGTTGGGGTAGAGGAATGAACTGACTCCTTGGATTTCTTAGTGAATGTAGGTGAGACATGGTGCAAGAACTCTGAACCAGAGAGTAAACATTGTTTATCAGCACGGTCGAGCACTAGGAAGGTTACATTCATGCTGTTTTTGACTCGCAGGGACCTACTTTTCTACTTCATCTGTAGAGGTTAATAAGGAAACACAAAATTATGCACAAATCCTTCAAGCTGATCTGCAATTTGATATCAAAAACAAGACTCGGAAGCTTGACTGGGGATATCATTTTCTTATGACGATGCTCAACCACACAGGGCTACTACGTACACCAATACTCTAGGAAAACCATCCAGAACCAAAACTGCAGAGTGCGGTCTTTGTCGCCTTGCAGTTTTTGTTTTCAGAAGATTGAAAATTATCTGGTAAGATTGGATTTCATAGACGAGATGAAGGAAGCTTTTATGAGCAGAGCATCAAAAATCTAGTTACAGGTAGGTTAAGTGCTTAAATTGTAGTGCAGATTTATTTTAGAAAATAAAATACCAGTTTGTGGTAAAAATGAAAAATCTGGTTTTCATTTGACTTATTTTCTGACAACCAACGAGACTTTGATATTCAGTTAGTTCTAAATAAAATATTTTATTGAATGTATTCATCCTAATAAGGATATTTTGTTTGTATTTAATGACGATTGAAGTAATTATAGGTTTCAACTTAAATTTAATGATAGCACGAGTGATCGTTAACCTATTGTTCATTATTTTCTTTTATATAAAAATCTGCTTTATGTACTCATAAATGCGTTAAAAATATCGCAAAAGCAAAAATAACTCAGGAATATATTATTTTTCCTCTTTAAATAAGAGACAATTTTGTTAAATGCCATGGGATATTCACAGGAAGAGTTGGATTTATTAATTCTTATTGGTATATAACAAAATATTTCCTTTTTTTATCATAACAACAATCCGTTAGTGTTATATAAAACAACAGAGGCATTGTATGGCTGGTACGTATAAGTTTTTAACTATTTTATTTATTAAAAGATAGTTAGTATATCCCATTTATATAAAAATAATCCTATTTAATAATGTTGATTATTATATGCAAAGGGGACAGTAAACCACATTAATCTTCTGTTATCTAGTTTAATGAATAGCGCAGGTGGAGTTGAATCGATCCGTAGACCAACTATAATTTCATCTATCTATCTATCTATATTTCTAGAGCAATATTCGTGCACGAGTTAAAAGTAAAAACCATTAATCTTCGCTACGGACTTGCTACACTTTTGACAGCTGTGTTTCTCCTTAATCCCTCCTAGCATCCATGTATCACTTAATGAAACTTCAGATGGAGGAGGCGGAAAAAAAATCCCTCCCCGTCTTTCTGAAGGAAATGAAAAGCCAAACTATGTCGTAGGCACGGCTAGCTTTAATATATAGCGAGCGATCGCACGAAGGCGATTGAGATCTACACAAAAGTTCCATCAGAAGCCTAGAGCATTCCTGCAGTGCTGTTTATACAGGCTTGTGGCGACAGAAATGGGCTTCTGCACTAACATGTCATCATAGCCAAAGAAAGCTATTTCCCTCTCTTGATTTACCGCAGGTTTTGGTAACTCAGAGCCTCATAAGTCGGAATGTACATCGGTGGCGCAGTCGGTTATATATGGGGATAAATGGGCATGGATAATGTGCTCACGATAGTTTCGTACTCGTGTGGCGTGGAACGAATGCCTAATGCACTCTGGCATATGTCTACAAGAAGACTGCGGTCTCCGAAGATGACATTTTATATCAGCTCCATGGATATTCGCTTCCATTGGAATTATAGGAAATTTGGTATTTCTTCATTTACAGACGTGCTTATGATATCCCCAACAGAAATCAAACCGTCTGATTTCGTCGATGAAATGAAGGAAAGAGGATATTCTCACGCTGTTATAATGTCATATCAAAGAGCTCGTTTTTCTTAGTTACCCTGTGCCTACTGTACATTGTCCAACTAATGTCAATGGAGAGGAGGTTTGCTAAATAATATCCCTGTGCGAATTCTGTTGCGCCAAAATGCCTGGAAGTGATTATAGATAATCACCTCCAGTCTTCGTCCATCAGAGTCTGTAATCACATATGGCATCATCCATCAAGAATATCTGTAATCTTAAATTATGATTTTTCTTGCGCGCTTAATGGCATAGCAACATAACTCCAAAGTGAAGAGTATACTGGACAATGAGCAGATCAGGCAGTCAACAACCATATGTTATTGATTTCACTGTGATTATATAATCATATTTTTTCGAACTATTAAGACTTCGACTATTTAATCAGATTAACATGTAAGATCTGTTAGTATGGTTTTCAGCAGTGTTAGCCCCCAAGGGTATTCAGCACGCATAAGTCCTTGTTACAAGTGTTAACATGTGTTGAATCATAGTTATCAACTCCAAATATATTACGGGAGCTTTCTTTGAGGTCACACTCTACTCATTTATCTGTAAGAGCGTGCTGGTAATAATAAAACAGTTGTCCTGGATAATTGTAAAGATAATTGTTTGGATGCAATATGTGTAGGAGTGGTGATGCCCAGTTAGTTGACACATTCTAAAGTGGCCTCTTTGCTAATGGAGAAGAAACTTGAAAAGGTAAACAACTTCTCCATTCAAAGATAAATTTAAATTGGCCATTAGATGATGGGCTGATTCAGCCCATCATTATTAAGATGCTTTGTTTTGGTTCACAATATAAGGCATGTTGCATACTAAGGCATGCAGCCTGATTCAGCTTGTCACTTGTGGAGTGCTGGAGGTTACATGACAGGTATTATTTCTTTTATTACTTTATCATCGATTAGGGTAAGAGTTCAAACCGGTTCAGTTCTCTTGGCGCAGGGGCTTCCAAACTGTTTTGGCAAGAGACCAAAGCAGAACTGAAGGCTTCGAGAAAAGTTCTTATCCACTTAATCAATAAGAAATAACACTCTCAGGGACAGTGACCACCCTGGAAAGCATATGGCCATTGGTGCGTACAAAATATTAATATTACAGAAATATATAACGCTACAATAAAAATGTTCCAAAACTTACAATACACAACAATTTAACGCTGTGGAGATTTTCGACATTAGAATTAGCATTTATATTTCAATAATTTTTATACCATAATCCCAATAAGATATCTTATTGGGACAACCGCATTCCTTCAAATGCACCTGTTCTATAGGTGATTATAATTCCGATTCTTCATGTCTGTCTAAGTACCTAAGGGCTCATATCTAACAAACTGGCTTCTTATCTTCCAGTGACGGATTGGATGAGGTAATGGACAACAGGGCTAAGCAAAAATAGGAATGAAGTATGCACGCAAAGAAAAACCTTAGAAAAACACACAAAGAGCAAACTGATAAGAAGAAGAAAGAATTCAGGAAAACAACTCGGCTTAGACAAGATAATAATAGACACTGAGGGGGCGGGGTACGGAGAGAGAGAGAGAGAGAACAAGGTCGTGCAGACCACATCAAGGAAAGAGAAAATGCCTTAAAATCTTGTGAGCAAAAGTAGAGGAAAGAGAGGATCCAAAATAAAATAGGAACTGTCATCATACCCGATGATAGCGAGGCATTTTGAATAATGGCTGACATGAAATGTGATTAAATATTGAAAGATGATTTTTAAGTTAATTTTCTGATATTTTGCAGGAAATAAATTGTGAGCAGGACGGAAGAAAAGGTATATAAAACTTACAAGAAAAAATGGAACTTTCAAAGTTTCTAAATAGTTTGTTATCCACCAAATACATATAAGAAATAGTAAACCACAGTGTTTATAATATTGTAATACACTACTCTAATGTGGTGTAATAATGATACCTAAAATTGGTAGATGTCTTTGTACATTATGGAATGCGAAAAAACGTGGTGTTTTTATACTTAATTGAAGAAAGAATATTACTTATTAAATAGAAAACAAAAATACATTTGAAGTTGATCTGTATATATTAATATATTTGATCCCATTCAGCCATAATTTCTTAAAGTTAAACTAAACTAGTGACAATTTAAATTCATGTACTGTATATAATTTACTTTGAATTTAATATATTTGTTGCTTTCGCATAAAAAGATGCATCAAGTTGTTTATTTAGAGGCACCAGCCCTTTTATAAGCATAGTTTTTTATTAGACATATGAAAAAAAATCTAAATATGTTATTGAATTAAAGGAATTTAATCTAAAAACTTGACGAAAAATATTCACACACACACGTTTAATAAATTTGTATACTTTTTCTAAGTTTTTCAAAAATTACGTGCCCACCGTTTAAACATGGCTTCGTTTAACTTTCGTTATCCTATGTTAATATCAAATTAGCTCTGAATAATAACGTATTCTTTAAGAAATGATGTGCCTATTCATTATGTTAAGAAACAGAATCGAAATATGATCAAACTTCAGTCAGGAGCGTAGTATCTCGGGGTCAGGTGCATGGCTAGTTTTGGGGATCCCTTTCTTTTTGTTGTAGCTATGTACTATTTAAGAAATCCTTTGGGCTCTTTTTCTGTGTTGGGGTTCAGGTCCGTTGCAGCCAATGCACCACCTTTTTGCATGGCCCTGACTACAGATCCTTAAAAGATTTTACTTAAAATGATTCCCTGTCCAAGTTGTATCGATCTCGAATTTTCACTTTTGGTGCCCTAAAAATATCCCATATACTTAATAATATTTTTGATTTTTTTTAAAATAAATATTTTATCCTCATAATAGTTTTAAGCAGTTAGCACATCGATCACTGCCTGTCATATGTGCCAATAAATGAAGCAGGGTTTCAATCTAAGTGTATATTCTTCCCACAAATTCCCAGCGTTACAGAAATATTCCCCCTCTTAAGATGAGAGATTTCTGTAAGGTATAAATCTCCTCATATGGAGAACTGTTCACTTTCATAATGAGTTTACTTGGTATTGCATTAACGGATAAGCAACACCTATTACTAGAAATACTGTTTATTTGAATACTGAGCACCACCTTCGCAACGCGCTGACTTGGTATTGCACTAATCAAATAATCAGCACTCCCTTTCAATACAGAGGCGCTGTTCATTTGAATATTCTAATTTTCACAACATCTTAGTGGCACACTACTTCAAATCGCACTTCCTGTTTCAACAGGAAGTGCCATTTGATACACTTAGTTTTGGATAGTTCTAATTATGCTGACTGTACAATTTTCTGAATGTATCAAATCCTTTAACTGTACTCGTTCAACATGGTTAGTGCTTAAGTTGCACTGCACTGAAATTCAGACATCTGATTGTAATGGGAAAATTTTTTAGGTTCAAAATACTTCCATCTTAAGATATTTTCTAATCGGCCGACATTTGTTCATTCAAAAATTTCCTTAATGATATTTGTATATTACTTTGATATTTAAGGATTTTATTTATGTGAAGATTAAGTTAAAAACCGATTAAAACAACACTGAATAATATTCGAAGGTATATTAATCTGTTTTATAAACAACGCATGTATTGCAAGAAATAACCCAGTGAATTAGCAAAAAATTAGAAGATAATTGATATAAATGATCTTGAAATAAAATGCAGGGTGATCCTGATAAATTAGTCTTAGAAACGAACAAGAAAACAAATTATACACCCATTTCCTAAAATTATAGTGGTTTAATTAAATAGAAAATAAAGACTGCTAAAACGTGTTTTCTCCATGAATAGGCATTTATAACATTTTTTAATTTTATTTATGTGTATATTATGAAACATTTCGATGGCAGAGGTTTCAGAAAATAAAAATTACTGTAACATATAATTCGACTACTGTTTATTCCTTTAGGACTTTAATTTAAAAATCAAATTAATTCCTACCAATTCACAAAATACCCAAGCATTAGTGTAATGGTGGGCAAGCAGGAGTACTTACCATAAGCCAATCACAATACTAAATTAGGGTTGTTTTGCTTAATCATCCTTGAAATATACAGACGGATAACGTGAGGTCAAAGGTTTTGCGGACGTACCAATGGCGGAGACTTTACGTGACAGTTGTACCAGATCAGCGACAAGTTTTCACCACCAAATATTCCGGTCTTTATACCTGAAATTAAAATCAGTGGTAAATACATTCGCATAGAATTAGTGATATGAATGCACTACAGTTTAAACAAATTTTTCTGTTAAGAAGCATGCTGTTATCGGGGGAAAAAATCGCGCGGATGGATACATCGTGGAATACTGCTTGCCACTGTTTACTGTGCATAGAACTCCAGGAAGATTTGTGAGCATTTTTATCGTGAACTTACATCCATAAGAGCCTTTATTTGTTTTAAAAACGATTAGTAATATTGATACATACCGGATTTCAACCAACTTGATCTGAAAGACATTCTCGACTATCGTTCAGCTATTAGTACGTATACTATGGCAACCAAACTCAGTGCGGTTTCTTCATCAGGTACGAATATTGCTATTTCTCTTTAATTGGACCTCGAATTTCCTTTGAAATTTTACAGAATATTTCCGAAAAAAATATCCCAGTTCACAGATTCATTACTTGATTTATGACAGTTAATTAAGGAGGTTTTTGTTTGAATTCAAGTCCACCAAAATATATTTTTAAGCACAGATTGATATTGCTACAGAATGTCAACATCTGTTGTGTGTATAAGTTAGAAAGAAAATTATATTTAAAATGTTTCGAAGCTTGAATTATTAAGTTCATAACCTACAATCATTTCCAACATAATGCACGCTTTTTTGGTGCAACAATTTAATTACAAACCACTGTCATATAAACTACGAATACACATATATTTTCATTTTAAAGTAAAATAATTTGAAAGCGAAATTCAAGTTATAATATGATTAGTGTCTACTTTAAATAAAATTAATTTAAGTCTGTTAAACAACAAATATCGTTTTAAAAATACAAACTATTTATTATGTTAATTTTCTATTTCTTAAAAAGTTAGTTATGACAATTTATCTTTTATGTAATGATTTATATCAGTAGTGGTAAATAACATGATTTATCTTGTATTTTTACGTCTAAATGAAAAATTAATGTTCATAAATGTCCAATTCACGTAAAAGTATTCTTAATTTTCAACATTCTGTGGTCTCGGAAACTGTCAACTTAGAAAAATGTCGCATTTAAAAGATACTGATACTTGATCTCTTTAGTTCATTCTACTGTCACGTAGCATTGGTTTTTTGTTTTCCCTTTCCGACTACATAAACAACCTGTTTCCATTTCATGCTTCCGGAATACACTCCAGACACTAACGACTATCTTTGAAATACAATGCAGTACTCACCTAACAGTTTCTAATGTTAGATTCACAAGGTCGAAGTTTATTTTTACACTACATGATTCACATATTTTACGCTCTCCTGATTCTTCAAACACAATTTCGTGAGAAAGACACGTAGCAGCGACCACCCTGTTTGAAACCACCAGAAAACATTTTTGGAGGCCTGTCAAATTATTTACTTAAATTCTTTTTCTAAACTTACTGAAGATAGCGACTACGATTCGAAGATACCAAAACACAAAAAGTCTTATGGTGCAACGTTGTTGAATTGGTAAAAAATTATGGCCATTAAGTTTCAAAATCTATTGTGTACGTAAGGTTAGAAAGAATTATATTTAAACTACATTTCGAAGCATGAATTATTAATCTATAACCGACAGGGATTCTTACTAATCAAAAATGAATAACAAATAATTTTTTATTGTAGTACACACGAAATAAGAAAAGTTTGGCTTACCATCTAAGGATCATTCATATGCTTTTGTGATCTGTTAGAGGATACGGAAACCGATAAGAATAGTGATAAATGTCTCTTTTGAAGTGCTACCAGCAATGTATCATTTTTGTATTTTGTATACAGAATATTCAAAATTCATGAGAGCACGCTGTATATTTTCTACCTTTGACAATCTAAAATATATGGGTTAGCCTAAGTCCTTCGACTTGCCAGATGGCAGTAGTATGAATGAAAGGCAGGGAAAGTGTTTAGAATATCATGTCCATTTGTTTTTCACTTTGTATCACAACTGTTCTTATCATAGAGGAAAAATGTCTTTATTATTGTCCTCCATCCAGTTTCACCTTCTTTCACTTTAATTATCTGAACCGCGTACAGATAATTAATACAGATCTAGTGTCAGTGATTTTTTTTGTTTAGGGAAACGTTCTCTATGTACTCCTATCTAGAAAACAAAAAAAGAGGGGAGAAAAAGGAAAGACACGCACTCGATGCATAAAGTAAGAAAAATCAAACGAAATGGCAGAAAAGATATATAGGTCTAATCGGCAATTTGTTAAAAATCAAATTTCTATTGGTTTCCGTTAATCTGCATAGCAATTATTGCCTCAGAAATACTGACGATTTTCAAATCCATTAATTCAATTCAGAAGCACACCTTCAGGCATTTATCTAATTAAAATAAATTGCCCGCAGTTTTTTTTTTTCCACCTAGTTTGATATAAAAGTTCCTTAATTGATCTAAAGATCTTAAGGAGGAGGGATAAGTCACGACCTGTGGTGCTAGGGTCGTAATAGTGGCATGGAAGCCATCCGTTGACAACCGGTTTAGTGTTACATTAGCAATGTCTGTTAACGGTGGCTGGTTTATTACCAAGTTTCCACCCCTAATCGCTTCAGATAAGAGCCTGATAATGTCGATCGTCTTTAATCCTTATTCCTCCATGAAAGTGTCGGCCATATAAGACAGATCTGTCCACTACACCGAACCACAGTACGAAGCAATAATAAAGCCGTAAAACACCAACCCAACGTTTGCAGCTCGCATGGAGATTTATGAAGTTGCTCGCTTTAAAGATGAGCCAAGATTAGCAATATCTCGCTTTCTGGTTTGGAGAGTATTCGGTCTCATGCTTGTGACATCCGACCTGTTTAGTGTTGGTTTGCTAAAAAAACTACTTGGAGTCGATTGTCTTCTTTCTGCCCCTCCTTTTCTCTATCTCTCTCTCCCCTTTCTTTTTGCTACTCGTTCCTCGTGTCGTTAGTATTGGAGAATTGGCTGGCAGGTAGTCTTCGTTATTCTTCACACGATACAGCGATAACATCCTGTCAAAGGTGCTATTAATAATAGAGGATGCCCAGCCAAAGGGCGTTTGAGATATCTATCATCTTTTTTTTCGATAATACGAACGATTAAACAGACGGGCCTCCCCCGCGTCATCTTCCCCCATCTGGCTCTGTGATTCGTTACCTTGCTGGAGATTTTTACATGCACTTGTGTACGTTAAATTGCCGTGCCGTCTCAGACGGTCATAGTCTCTCTAAATGCGCAGGACGTAGTCTCATTGCTCCAACGCAATCCGCGCATCTAGGCCAAGTATTCAGACGCTACAGAGGCTGTAGCCCCTGACTCTTCTCTTCTATAGTTATGGTCCTGCTTTAATTTTCAAAACTTATGCACGCGACACCATCGTGCGTGCCTCTCTCAACATTAAGATTGTAAAGTCCGCCAAGGGACGGTTCTGAATATTTTCGTGTACTTAGGGTAAACCCCCCTCAATATGAGACTCCCAACTTAACCCCCACGGCCGTGAGAATGTGAGTCTTCACAACGGAAAGAATAAATCACAAGGAGCAGGTAAGAAGCACGCTCTTCTCTAAAGTTTTGGAACACATGAAGCCAATATTTTGTGGTCTGTGGCCCGTTCCTTACATTGGTCTCAGCCTGAAGATTTTCTCCATAACGCCTTATATACGACGTCCGCGAGACTTAGGGGCCGTTCGGGGCTTATATGTTCATTTTATGGCTACCGTTATGGCAGACGACTGATCGTTGGCTCGTGCACTGGGGTCTGTCCGTGATCGTGGTGGAAGAGGCGTAAGATAAACAGCGCCGAACCGCACTATCTGAGAAGTATATGTTCTTAACTTTCTCCTCGACAGTTATGCCTTCCTAAACATATAGAGGAGGTCTATATTTTTCCTTAATAAGTGAGATGAAGTTATTAGCTGGGACCATTCATACATTACCTCTTCGCAAGTGGCTGTCAGCCAGATTAAAGTAAAACATATTACGATGCTCTTCTTATTTACTTTTTGGTCTCGAAAGTGACGAATTAAAGCGAGTTGTGCTTAGAAGCAAGGAAATTTTGTTTTATATATATATTTTTATGTTCTAAATTAAAAAAAAATTACAATTATTCATAATATCTGCACCGTCATCAAGAAATTTATCTAGAAATTATAACTGGAATTTTAAAAAGTTTAGATAATTAATGTACTTAATATAGCTTGCGTATTTTATTTTATCATATACAGGCTGTTTGGAGAAAATTGTTCATTTTAAAAACGAAATCGGATAAATGTGGAATATGGTTGTCAATTTCAAAAGCTAAATCGGATAAATGTGGAATATAGTTGTTGATTTCAAAAGCTAAATCGGATAAATGTGGAATATAGTTGTTGATTTCAAAAGTGAAATCGGATAAATGTGGAATATAGTTGTTAATTTCAAAATCGGTTATGGGAATTATAGTTTGAGTTTGCATTTAATGTCAGAAAATGTTGCATATTTATTTAAATTTGGAAATTAATTTCGAAATAAAGAAGTGTAATAAGCATATATTAATTAAAATTAAGCGGCGGTTATTTAAATTTCAGATTTTATTTGAAAATACATCATTAAAAAAGATAAAGATATTTTATATACCTTTATAAAAAAAAGATATATTTTCTATACCTTATAAAAACAAAACAAAAAAAAAAAAAGAGGATTGCCGTTTTGCTGGTAGCGAGGTTTTTCATGCTGTTTCCTGTTGTGTTTGCTTATTCTTCTGTCTCTCCAAAAGAATTATAACAGTAGTTTAGTATTAAAGTATTGCTCATCAAGTGGTGTTAAATCAGGCATCTTTTATATACAGTATGAAAATGTTGTTTCATTGTAATTGTAACAGTATTGTAATTCAATTAGGATGATAAAAATCAAGATTGGCGGATGGTTTCAGGTAGAAATTTCGAATTCATATCTGCCAGCGTTAATGATTGTAAAGGGGGGTCATCCCACAATGTATGGTTTATGGGTAAATAATGTTCTCTGTGTAGTTACGCACCGATTTATTGTATCGTAAACTTACGTTCGCTGATCAAAACGGTGATAGTTTGCTCATTAATATGATTTACAGTTCACCAAGTTCATGAGCGTGGCTAATTACTGAGTTTCGTTCACAGCTTTCAAGTAAGTCTTCAGATTGCACTCATAACTTGTTATAAATCTCTCGCCCGCGGTCAACAGTATTCGATCGTTCCCAAGCGAATGGAATAAGCTTATCATATACGATTATTTTTATCACTTCGTGTAAATAAAGGTGCTTTTGAACTGGAGAAAGAGAGCGGCGAGAAAGAGTATATCATTTACCGAAACGGTGGAATACGTTTGTCAGCGAACTTCTGTATTACTATTCGCTAAAAATATATTTTCTTTTGACACGCAAGCACGCATGTGTAAGGTACTTACTCACCTCCTAGGTGAACAAAGTTTACGTTCAACTGTCCACAAGAGAAAGCAGGTGGTAGGCGAGAAAATTCAGTGTCCTAATAGCGTATTTTCCGGGACAAAGGGTTCGGAGTTATCGCTTTGTGTACGAAAATTGTTTACGATTTACCGAGACAAGACATTAGTCTTCCTTTACAAAAGATGGTGGAGAGCCTTAAAGTGTTTTTCAGGTGCGTCTTGTATAGGACTTGTAGAAGCCTTCCAGCAGTAAATTGATTTAAATAATTATGCTGAGAATTTGAAAAATGATTTAAGTAATGGATTTTTGTTATTAGGCCCCATGAATTGGTTTTTGGCTCGGTTAATTCTTTGACAGTTATTGATATAGTTGGCAATTATATCAGTTTATACAATGTTATTAGTCAGGAATGGTAGTGTCTAGAAGTATGCAGAGAAAAACAATATTTTATCCATTTTTTTGGAGAATTTTAGTAATTTTAAATATGCCTTTTCATTTCCCTCATCTGATCGTTTTCCCACTGCTTAAATATCCATTATTTTCATTTAAATTCTTCGTTCCTGGGTATTTTATTCTCTGGATTTAACTCAGAGGTTTTAAACAATTCCTATTTTCAATGACCATCCAAAATATATATTTTTAAAAATATTTTGGGTGATTTGCCTTTTACTAACCCATTCTGTGTTAATAAATAACGTCTTAATACAATATTTTTACGTAAATGACAATAACAAGTAATAAATAATCATAAATTAAGTTTTCTTTATAGTTTGGTACGAATACATAGGTCAGAGTATTTGTAAAACACATATTACAGCAACTGAAAATTAAAGGGTGGCTAATAAACAACTTCTGATATTTATAAAGGAAAATAATTAGTGCACCGTGCATTGATAATCTGAATGTCAGTACCTCAAGAAAAATATTCCACAAGAGGTATAAATCCAACGTCTCTTATCGTTATAAATCTTAGACATGTCCTTTTTAATAGTTTGACAAAGAAATAAAAAGAATATTATTCATCTTTGCGTAATTATCGATACTTTGCAGAAAGAACTGATATTTACGTCTCTTAAGAAGGAAGAGTGGAGTTATAGACCTTCTTGATTAATCTGTACAGTATTTATCTTTTACACTCACTGCTATTCTGTACGTTTTGATAAAAGCAGCGTTATTCATCTTCCTTTTATCATTGTAAGCAAAGAATCGATTGAGGATTTGCACAACAAAATTGAAATCCTGAGAGATGTATTACTCTCTGAAATTTTTACTTGTTGGTGTAGTTTATACTTAATGAGCAAAAGAATACTCGTCTGTCTGCTTCAGAAATTAAAATATGGTTTGCTATAGACACAGAATTTAGCTGGAATTACATTATCTCATAATAGTACATATATAAACTTCGTGCACATTTTTCTTCAATTATTTGCAAAAATAAGCATCTGATAATGTAATGTTCCTTGGATAACTTTGATCTTATATGGCCATCCCAGGATATCAACAAGAAAGTTTATTTTATTTCTTATTTTTAATTTTATATTATAAATTCATTTTTTTCTAACACTGGAACGCCATTTATTTAACTTATACAGCCTTAGAACTGAGCAACTTTCACATTTTTATGTATTTCTTGAAATTTCTATGTTTTTTGTGTTAAATGCGTTGAATGGGTTTCGTACATATTATGTACGCCATTTGCTAAGGGGTAAGGACAAGGGGTGCAGCACCATATACCCTCCACTACGGCCCACAAATCAGAAAAATTTAAAGTTTATTTCGTCTTAATAAACTTTAAATTTAAAGCGTAACACATTAACATCTATCTAGTGTACACCAACTGGAGTGTAGTGTTTTTTTTTAATAGCCTACAGTTAGGAAATTATTATATAGATGACACTTATCATCCGCATTTTTTATTTAACAAAGATATGTTAGTTTAGCTGTTTATTTTGAAACTATTATGCATATTGTTTTTTTCGAAAACCCAGGAACATTATGAGAGTAGATATAAATAAAAGGAAATCATAAATATTTTATATAATAGTTATATTGTTCGTTGTACACATTAGAGAAAAAAGGGAAAACTCCGAAATAGTTTTCTTAACAGAAAATTGATTCGGAAATATGCGTAATGTAGTGAAATATAGGTACATAAGGATAAACAGCGAGCTTGTAAACATATTTGCATCACAGCAATGAAATAAGTAGTACTTAAGGCTAAGTTTCTGTTCAATATGCAAAATCATTATTACCAGCACATTTTCGTTTGCTCTCCACTTTGAGGGATGATGGATCGTGTAGTTCAAATTGCTTATTTTTGTACCTTAGAATCAATCAGGCTTGCTTTGTGTCTGTAGCTGAGCAGATGGGTCCTGTATTCAAACAGGCTTTATATACAATATTTTATTTTGAAATTTTATCACTGTTCGCGTAAGAAAACAAACTAGACCTTTTATTAACGCGTACATTCTCTGGATTCTTTCACATTCAAAGTTTCAGTGACCTTTGTTGTGTTCGCATTTATTCGTTATCTGCATTTCGTATACGTGTACATCTTAGTGCATGTACTTTGTACATCAACACAGCTCCATCTTAACACGCTGCTTTCATTATTAAACTTCCACGCGAAAGTTTGTTTATACACCCAGTTTGAATGTAGATCACTGCTGCTCTCTGTGTATTTTTTGCTTTTGAAAAAGTCCTTTAAGTTATTTTAGTGCTTTTATTATTAAATGTACTTTGATGATCTATCATCAGCAAGTTTCTGTACACAGAGTTGGCTATAGACTGTATCTAATCGTTTATCATCTAATTTGCAAATATGATTTGAAATAAAATTGGCTATTGGTGCTCACGCACCCTCTGCTTGTTGGCCTACATTGATATTACCATATTAGTTAAACTGAGGGCAGAGTATTTAAATGTAAGATTTATTAATGACCATTGATAACTTCAGTCATCTTAATGATTCATCCATGGTCCTTTAACCTGAATAACAGATAATAATCGAATTTCTGTGCTCTGGAAATATTTTCAAATTCCTTTAGAATACAAAGTTACCAAAATCTGCTCTGTAGCAAAGGTGGACAGTTCGAAATCCATCTTTTGCAAGAGAATAAGCTCAATATCAAAGTAATCTGAGACCATTTTCGGATTTCATGAAGCAGTCCTTAAAATTCGGTATAATAATTATTCCAAATGTGTCCATCAGTGCAGGGTGAATTAAAAATTTACAAAAACCTTCAGCATCCATTTGGGAATGATCTTTACCATGAGACAAGCATTAACCTCTTAAAATTTATTTTACTTCTGCAGCTTAAATACTAATTAGTATAACGGTGAAGACCGAATAAGAAAAATGAATAGGGCGTCTAACGAATAATTTCTAACTTCGTTTTCTTTCGATTTTAACAGAATAAAACATGCTTCGGGTGGCCTTTGTATTTATCTACTATTCTATTACGGAATTTTCTTCCTAAAAATCCCCGAAAACGCGCACACCTTTAATCACTCTTCCAAATTACCGGATGATGGTGTAGTTGCTTCATAAATGATCACAATTTTTAATAAAGTACGTGCAAAGTGCGATAAACGCTTAAGCAGTGAAAACTTTCATTATGACGTCATAGATTAGTTAATAAAGAGCCCTAATAACAGTAACTTTTTTTTAACTAGTTCATTACATTCTGAGCGATGATTCATTTTGTATATTTATGCTCAAAATTAAGCCTGCTTCTCCGGAAGGAAAAGGAGAATTTAATCGGTGATAAAATATTGGTACAGAACCAATTCTCGTGTCAATAATGGTCGTTTCTGCCCCTCGTAATGTCATCAAGTTTTCCCATTTACTGTGACACTTTTGAACAAGGAAAGAACACGAATGTTGTGGCTAATTAGCTAATTACCTTCATTTTTGAAGATTGCAAGCTCGATAAGAAGAAATAAGTAAATATTTGGAGCACAGTGGCACTGCATTTTATTTTCTGGGAATCTATTAATTTTCTAATACTAACTACATTCATCTTCCACGCAGATTCAGGATCTTGATGATAACATTTAGTTTTGGAGTGACAAAAATGTAAATAGCAATATATATACAATAAAAGTTTCAGTTGAATACACTGTGTAACCAAAAGTTTTAGAAGACAAAAAGGCGAGGATTTACACAAAGAAGTTTAAAGGTATGAGTAGAAGGCCTCCTTGGACTTGTAATACAATGCTTAGCCTTTGCGTACACTATAAATTTAAGGAACAGAAATATTTCTATATTCTTCCAGTCAAACACTTTATTTAGGCAAGTGATTTTCTCCCTCTATGGACAAGATATCTCACATGTATTTCTAGTTGGTTCTATAATGGTACTACTGGGCTCTGAGCAGGCCAGTCTACGAATGTCTTAATTACATAAGGACATAAACCATCGATTTGGCACCAAAGTAAGCCTAAACAGTCAGATTCCTACCATTGTTTCACAACTAGAGCAATGCAACACATCTGGTTGGTGCCACATTCAAATTCTTCCATCAAATGAAAAGAGTATATACAGATTCGTTTCTCCAGAGAATCTTTTTCCATTCATCCAAAGGCTTCTGAACATTAAAATACTTCTGCTTCCATCATTGTACATTAACATTTCGTGATGAAAGGCTTGGGTGAAACGTGGACTCTGACTATAGCATGCACATTGGCAACAACTCCTAATCCTAATCCCTAGGTGATTCTTTGGCAAGTTTGGGTGCAATTTACGATTTTTCCAGACAACGAAAATATTGTTGATGTTCAACTCCATCATATGATCCTTGGCTCATATAAACTTCCGAAATCTTATAAACTTCTCGTGCGTAAACTCCTGCAGTGGTAATAACCACCACCTGTTTACGTTCAAAATCTCTGAAGTTGTTTCTGTATGGCACGTTCATTGAAAAATGAAGCTTCGTTCATACGTCTGTGCTATTGCACTGATCTCTATAATATTCGTATAACCAGTACTTTGCATAAAATATGCTTATTGATTTGTGTTCCCGTACTTTTGTTACCATAGTGTATGTTAAGAGAAGAACTGTGAGGTGACATACAAGTTGTTGCGTATCGCTAAGTCAATTGTTGTTATTAAGGACTGGACTTTAGTCTCCAATTGAATCTGTTTTGAATCCACTTTTCCTCCCCACACAGGTTCAGTCTGTGTGTGTGGAGTGGTGGGAGGAATGAACAGTGAAATTTTGCAGATGTTCAAATGAATACTTGACGCGCATGCTTGGATTCATTTTCATGTTTTTTTATCAGTATGTTTAAATGTATATATATGAATGTTCTCCTGTACTGTATATATTAAGACCAAAGCAACTAAGGCTATGAGGCATCAGTATATTTTGCTTGTAAATTGTGGGTATTCTGTGGTCGATTTGTCTGTTTGCTGGACAAAGAATCCAACTCTCCAGGATAGGGGGAAAAATATGTTACTCTCCCCTGAGACCGACTAACTCAGATACGTTGTGAAAAGGTCCATAAAATTCCTCGTGTCATTGACGGGTTTTTAATTTCTCCTGTACAACAGATACTTTGATTTATCGCGATATTTCAATATGAATTAAAATATTTTAGGAAAGTTTCCTTTAATTTTCTGTCTTTTCCACCTCAAGTTAAATTGGTTATTTGGAAGAAAAGATTTCAAATTGGTTATTTGGAAGAAAAGAAATCAAATAAGTAATGAATTTCAAAATGAAGTATTGTAACTTTTCTCATATAATGAATGGATGAAAATGAAAATTATAGATAATTTTCATATATCCTATATCAATGTTTTTTTATTAGAATAAACTCTCCTTTCGAATTTATTTAATAAATATAACGTTTTATGCTACAGAAAGCTTATATTAAAGCTTTAAATAAAAAAAAAAATCGAAATTAAGTTTCCCTGACTCTTAAACGATTGACAGTTGCATTATGATGAAAAGTTAATATAAATAAATATAATTAATGAAAGAAAAAAGTGGAGAATGACTGTAACATGACTAAAATCAGTGAAACATATATTCCTGACAATCTAATTTTCTTATCTTTCAAAGAACTCATTGTCCAGCTCACTCTCATCAAACTACTGAAAATTACAGCCTTATTTCAATGACTTCCTAAGGTGTTATTGAAACACAGCAGTAATCAAAAGATGACTTATTAATACAAGTTATGTGCGTTTTTATTAGAAATTAATTCAGAAAGTTGAACGAAAATTATAATGAACCTAAAACTAAAGAGAGAAAAGAATAACTATGGAATTTTGAAGACAAAAACCTGAGAAAGAAAGCATCAAATGGAACTTTTTGCACGTTAAAGGCAGTCCAGTCTCAGAATCTGAATGTTCAACATTTCGATTCTAAGACTTGGATGTCTTTGCCAACAAAAACTTGGAATAAAAGGTCTTCCAAGTTTAAACAGAGCAGTCCATAAGCACGTTACGTGAAGGTTGAACAAAATTTGATGATATAGTCCATCCTTCAGCATCCGTGGTCTCAGGCGAGGGGTTCCATGCCTCTTCCCCTACCTCCTGGAAACCCGATTTTAATAATATCAGCAAAATAGACAAACCGATTATAGAATACATGCAATTTATGTCACGCATTAAATGTCTTAATCTATAGCTTTGGTTCAAAACAACAACTGGGCGGTATTTTCTGCTGCTCCAAGAGCTAAACGACCAGGTCGCCTATCCCACCCCGTGTTCGCGTTTCGTTGCCTTAATTGGGATCATTAACCAAGAGGACAATTGATCAATTTTGCACGTTGCTGAACAATGCTCCTGTTTGTAGACCTAATAGTGGATAGAAGGAACTAATTTAAGCGTATCTTCGTAGTTACATACAAATTTGCATATTAATGTTCACATTTTCTACCTCTTGTGTCATTTATAAAAATGTACTTCAAAGGGTTTTGTAATATGTGCTGGGCATTGGAAAATTTCGCTTTAAAGTTACCACAGAACAACACACAGAGAACCAAAAAATTGTCAGACAGCATGCATGGAAATTATGATCGACCCATGAGAAATATGTATGGTTTTGAACAACGTGTCTAAACCTCTGGAAGTTTCAGAAAATGAATTACCACATCACTCTTCCTTCAGTCTTAATCATAATACGTGTATTCAAATTTAAAAAAAAAATGGTGTTTTGAATCATGATAATGATTTCGTTGAAATTTTCAAGATATATATGTTATAAAATGAAACTGAATTATAATTTAAGTGAAATATGAAATATTAAAATGCGGACTCTACTGATTATAAATATGGAATAATCAATTGCAATTGCCCTGTATGGTTTTTATCAAACTATTAACAGTTTAGCACAAATACATAAAATCAAACAAATATACTACAGCCAATATTTCATAGAAAATACCATTCTATTCATTATGCAGTACTGCTCCCTATGAATTCTTGTCGCATTCATCCTAAATGAGTTATTATTCCTTAAAACAGGAAATTAATGTTCATGTAGCTGTCGAAATATTCATCAATAGCTTTGCCGAAATCTGAAGTATCCGATTACCTTGCTGGTATTGATTGGTTAGAACTGTTCAAACGAAGAATATCGCCATTTTAATTTTGTGCAGTTCAATAGAGTTAAGAAAACCAAAAATACTTAAAAATACCTTTCGAACTAATTAAATTGAACATATATAACTAGTTCACTGGTATTCAGTAGAAGTGTGATCAATTATTAAAATTTTGCCTACCTCTTTGGTTATATCGAGAGACCTGGACTCCATTCAAAAGAGGTCAATCAGATTAATTAATGTCCCGTCTCTATACGAAGGCTCTTCACTCTCTATCTCATAGATGTATAATTTCTGCCGCATGCCTTTTCAATAGACGCTGCCATGGAACTGTTCTGAATTGGCATCTGTAATTCCCCATTCTGTTTCCAAACCAGTCCGAAAAAAGATAACTCATTGTATACTTGTGGGTGCTCTGTTTTCGCTTATTTTTATAAGTGAAAACAGAAAATTCGATTGAAGATATGAATTCTAAAAGATTAGCCACAGCCTATCGACGCTTAAAAAGCCCTTGGAGAGCACATACAGATGAATAGATCTAAGATATGGTTCAGAAAGAAAGTTTGATATGGTTTGAATAATGTCACTGCTTCTGTTTTGTTAGTCTGTGACCCTAGGGAAGCCACGAAAGTGGTCCTCAGCGCAGTAGTGGGTTTGACACTTTTTATTCGTGTGGAGAGGTTGGATTCGAATCTCGTCAAAAAACTAGAGGAATTCTTAAAGAACTTTTCAACTGGGGTTGTAGTTAGCCGATCTCAGGAGGAGAATGTGCCGCTTTTTCCCCAGGAATTATTTTGGATTTTCCAGCCCACACAACATGCAAATCGGTCAGTGAATACAGGCACTTTTTACAGATATAACAAAATGGATATAATTATGTGCACTAAACTTCTCACGAAGCGTAAAACTAACATCAACTACCACGAAAGAGATATTCAAGGACTGTTTTCGCGACCACGATTGTCACGAAGTTGCGTATATCTTTGCCAAATCTAAAAATTCCATTATATCCTAGGCCACATTGCCCTCAATTTTTACTACAATGAGTAATGAATTGTTAAAGAGAACGCTTATTCCACGAAATAATTTACCCTTAAATAAAGAGTTTCTGATTGACTTCACAAACATACCTCGTCTCTATTTTAGTAAAGGCTAAAAGAGATGCAAGGAAAATAGTTTTTTGCTAAACCAGTCATAAAATAAATAATAAATCAATGAAACCATCTTTCTCTATACAACCGGGATCAAACGTAAACTTTCCGATCCATGGTTTTTAAGTGCCATTTGAATGTAAAAATTCTAATGTTCAATTTCAATATCATTTCTCCACTCCCTCAGGAGATTACCTGTCTAGAATCCCTGTAGCAGCACTTCGAATTTCTTCGACGTCTCTCCCCATGGAAGTCCCTTTGCTATTCTCACCATACGAGCCACCTTCTTTGAATCCTCCAAGAAGCTCGATGTCAAGATCCCTTCAAATTTGCAAACAATGTTACAAATGCAGTCTCACTATTGATTTATGTAATTGAGCTATAACCACATTTTCTCTAGATAATTCAAAGGCACGGTAAATCATTGACAAGATATCTTGCAACTTCCTGACTGCCTGGTTACACTGCATACTAATCTTCTTGTCTGAATATATCATAACATACACGCCTCATTATAAACTAATAAAGTACATTTCCATTTATAGTCCTCCAAATCCACGTACTCTTTCTAATGGAATCTCAACTATCGGTTTCTTCAACAACCGTGTACTTCATCTGCCCTAATTACTATTTTTACGACTCCTTCCACGTTGAAAGTGGTACACGTGTGTTTGTATATTCTGATATTTCTTGTCAGAATTTCTAAATCTGATCTCTACTGGCTCATTTTCTCTTTGTCTCGTTCTATCAAATTAATTTGCTGCTGTTATTGCTCTCCCACTTCAACTTCGAACTTTTAAATTATTTTCTTATTATAAGAAATTTTTATGGGCTTTTTTCACAACGTGGCTGAGTTAGTTGGTCTCAGGCGACTGTTGCATGGGTTTTATCTCACGGAATCATGGGTTTTTAGAGTAAAAAACAGGCAAATCGACCATAGAACGCAGTTCATAGCCGTTGTTTTGGCACTTAACGGATACAGAGTTGGAATAAAGAGTATCGAGAAATGGGGGGATGGGGGCAGGGGTTACCTGTCGGACGCTGTGCATGGGACCCGGAATTGTGATCTTAGAATAAGAAAACATTCTAAACGCTCTTGACGTTTTCCTCACAAACAACCCTTCAAAGCACATATGCAGTTAATGTTTGCTGTTTTCTTGCTACCCGGTATCACAATTGATCATTTCTCTTCGATGGAGTTCCCCTCTAACTATTATTTTTAATCTCCTTTTGTGAACAAAAAAAAAAAAAAAGTGAAACGGGATTATGTATTTGATTTCTGTTGTCTTCCTTTGACTACTGTTTTCGAATCTTCTGATTCAACACCTCAGTTCAATTTCTATCTCATTAAAGCGCACAATAGCAGGAAGGAAGTTATAATTCCAAACTCGTTCTTTGAAAAGTTCAAGAACGCAGAACTTGCCACTTACTCAAGTAGCCGAATGCCTTTCTGGTCCTTTGCTAAAGCGATTGGCTACAACTTTTTGTCCAGCCTTGCTTCCAGCCCTTTAGCAACCCGATGTCTCTATTGCAACTTTCATATACTGTAAAGAATGCTCCTTTGGTTCTATCCACGCAATAATCTAACACTACCAACTTTTCAAAGCCATCTGTAGTCAGAAATGTTATTTACTGGGCATAAAAATTAAATGAAAATAAAATTATTCCTACATATTAGGAATAATGTGGAGGAATATTTTCTAAAATTATTCCTTCTCATCGAGGATAAATAATTAAAAACATCTCTTAAATCTCTGTTTACATAACTTTAATAGCAGTAGACTTTTTCTTGAGCAATATTGTGATAGTCGCAAATTACCATAGTATAATACTACTTTGGAATCACACATTTCTCCATTTCATACCACCTTATTTGCAGCCCAGTACCTCAATTCATCATGATTACCAATAGCTGAGGAGAACTCAATACAAACAATATAAATTTATTACAAACTTAGCTTTAGTTTCGTTTTGTGTATTTAGTTCAACATCTTTTATGGCTATTATATATATTGGCCTTATGATTTAAAACCTAGACTTATTAGTCCATTTTAGTACATGCCATTAATTCATTTATGGATTTTATAAGGAAGCTCTCGTATTGTTTTATTCTAAAGATTTTCTGCAATACCATATGTTCAACTTGCAGAAATTCATTATTTGAATATTGTAGTGTGTAATGTATTTATTACGCGAAATATCACCAACTATAACAATTTTCTAAATCTAAACACACTAAATTATTTAATAAAAACTTTCTGCATCTCATAAAAGGAACAATTAACTTAAAAAAATTCTCAGTTCTTAGTAATATTTTACAATGAATTACTTAACTGGATTTTTTCCAATTATCTGTTTAGATTTATTACTTTTTGCCAGTTCTTACGATGTAATCTAAATGAGGGAACTTCAATTCAATTAATTTAAATAATTGGACTAAAAATTGGTATCGTGATACCAATAAATTGATAATTTGAGTTTGTCAGTGATCTTCAACAGCCATTTTCACTCCAGTAAAAAAAGGATTCATTATAAAACCATTATGAACAAATTTTGAAGACTACAAATAAGCCCTACACCTTTCATGAGCTTTTCCAAAGACTGCAGCAGTATAACGTATGTTGGGGTTGGAACGTGCATGTATTATAATTCTGTTATCCTACTAGTATTAACCTATTATCTAATGACAAATCATTGTTTGTATACGAATTCAACAATTTGACCTTTTAGTGGACATGCTCTTGATTTAATCCATGGTTTACTACTCAAAGATGTTTAAGAGCTCCTTAATGGAAATCATTCGTGTTTGATGATTATCAACACGAATCATTTTTACCAATATAATATGAGCATTCTTATTTGTCAGTTTATCTTAATAAAGGTAAATTAACTCTAAAAGTACTGCAGTCCCAGGCATGTGCACGTACCAAGTGCAATGAAATAATTCTTACAAAATGTATCGTGAGAATTTCGACATTTTAGCTAATCAAATTACAGTATTCACTGATTTTGTTAACCCAGAACTTTCAATCTATAAGACTACCCTTCTAAACCTTTCTTGTGGTTATTAAGAGGGATTCAGTTTCCTCTTAAATGTCTGTGACCGTAGTATCTCACGAATAGAGAAATTAATTAACATTTTTAGAAGTATATATTATGATGATTATGGGTATCCTGAATACATCAAGTTATATTATATAATCCTCGGATTTTAGGGAAGTGTGCTGCATAAACTTCCAGGTTCTAAATTGATCTAAACTTTAGTATTCTAGAGTAATGGCACGGTAACACCTTCGCACACCAGTACAGAAATTATATACAGTATTATTTTTGATAATTAACAGCTCCTGATTTTACTCTTAAATGTATATGAGTAAGGTTTTTAAATATCAAAATAATAAAATCAACTCAAGAAACTGATAAACATGTAATTAAGCCCATTTTAATGAAATTATTTAATTAAAATTTACTGATATTGTTAACAGGTTCAATAGCTCACCTTTTTTGTGGTATGTTTTGATGACCACGTTCCTTTCTGAAAAGAAAAATGAATTTTTTATAAATAAAAAATCATTGTTTTAATAATAATAATTATTATTATTAATGCTATATTTTCAAGATATATTTTGAGATAGTTTTAAATTGAAGTATATCCACCCCTCTCTCTCCAACACCCTTGGTGTAGAGTTAAACGCGTTCATTTCCTAAAGTTTAAGTAGTAAAAATTTGAAGAATCGTCTCGATGCACAACCATTAGAGGTAAATCTAAGTTATGCTGATATTTATTATGTCAGAAACTAATTGTAATTAATTTTTAAAAGTAATGTAAAAGAATAGAAAAGATGATTTTCTTTTTGTAGCTGGTTGCAGGTTCTTTATCTTTGAAGAAAATTCTATAAATCTTAAAATAATTTAATATGTACCATTAAAGTAAAATTTTAAACACCTGTTCAGAGACACACAACTAGAAAATATATACATGAAACAATTTTTTGAACCAATAAAAGCATGATTGTGCTTGTTTTATTATTACTTTTGAAATTATTTTTGTTTTAAAATTGTGGCTTAAACTTTGTTCTTACAGTGTTTGAGACTTTTCTTCATGTAAATGCTGAAAAGACATGGCTTTTTCTGTTCTGCTACATAATATTTTATATAAACAATTAACAATGTTCCTGTTTAAAAACAGTGGCATTAAATTTACTCGTTACTTTATTATGAGTATTATTCCTAAGGAACACTAAAGATAACAAAAGAAAAACACGTTTACGCATTTTAGAAAATATCGTACAAAGATTTCTCAGAAGAGAGAACGCAACAACCGATTTAAAAAAAAAATTATATTTTTAACTTCAACATCCATTATAATACATCACAAAAAACAATTTATTAAACGTAATCTTGGAAAGTGTATCATCAGCATGCATTAATCAGCCTGCCATACTGCTCCCAATATTGGTACTGCCATTTCGGCAGTATTCAGTTGGCTTGCTCAATTGGTACTGCCATTTCGGCAGCACCAACTATGGCAGATTTCTCATCCCTTTTTAAGTTCTGGAAGAAGATACGATGTCCTGGAGGGATGTAGTGAAGCAATATTTTACTTTATTGGAGTCCACCTTCAATTTTTATGAATATTTTTAGGAATAGTTTTTATGAATATTTCAATTTCTAACAGATTCAACCCATTTTGTAATAATTAAATGATGCCATAAGCCCTCTTTAGTAGTGAAAAATTATGCAAGAAAATAAGCTGATACAGTATCAGCCAAAAACAAACTTGCCACATCACCTGTCCATCCCCTTCAATAGTTTGTCTAGTTCTTTATTCAAACTATCGACTTACAACAACACATAGAAGTTTGTGTTAACACTCATCTACCTGTTGGTTGAAGGCAAACCTACGCACATCTGTCCTGCAACCATCCTTCTATTTGAGTTTATGCTCCCTCATGTGTGTAGTCTGAACAAGAGGAAGAATCCCATCAGAATTGAGGTTGCTCAATCCATTCAGAGCCTAAAACACCTCAATCAGATCATCTTGCAAGTGCCTAGGCTCCAGACGCTGCAATTTGCAGAACTTCAGCCTTTTCTGGTAAGAACACCCTTTTGTTCCCCTCACCAATCTTTTTGCTCTTCTCTACCGGTTCCGTAGATTCACGTCCTTCCTAAAACGAGGCTACCAGATCTGTATGCAGTATTCACGATGTGTCCTAACCATTACCTTACACAAAGGGATATCATCCCTTTGTGTAAAATTCCTGAATATCATTGACAAAACCTCATGATCCCCGGCAGCCTGTCTGCACTGTCAGAGAACTTCATATCTGACTGCACAATTATTCTCAAGCCTTTTCATTCTGAACTGCCTCGGTATGGTAACACACACACCTGGTACTTTAATCTGGGATTTCTGCTCCCTGTATGCAGTACCCTGCATTTGTCAATGTTAAACTTCAAATGCCACTTCTCAGCCCATCTGCTAATCCTTCTAGATCTTACTGCAGTAGCATACCCTGATTACTGTGGTTAATTACCCTTCTAACCTTCGTATCATTTGCAGACTTATATATTAAGCCTGATATACCTTCAATATCATTAATAAATCTAGAAAACAACAATGGACCCAGCACAGAACCCTGTATGACTCCACTAATAACATTAGTCCACGAATAACCATTGTCTTCTCCCATTCAACCATCCTTTTATCCATTGTAGCAACTTGCCTTAATGCCATACTGCTCCAATTTGTACAGTAGTCTTCCATGCTCAACAGTATCAAAAGCTTTCCTGAAATCCAAGTCTTATGGAAATAATTTTTTGCTCCATTTCCTTAAATATCATTATCGTGGAAGCATTAATAGCAATAACTACATTATCGTATGCTGAAGCAGTTTTCTCAACTAACGAAAAAAACTTCCTTACACTGGTGATAAGTGGTCAGTGTCTTAAACTGAATATTAAAATACTATTAAGCAAGCAGCAGTTCTAAAAGAAATGATTGAGCAACATTTTGAGTTTTTGACTAGACTTGAAGTTTTTTTCTACTAAGAGCCATGCCCTTGTATAAAATAGTCGGTTGAATACAAACTGAGTAATATGGCCTCTACAGAACTCCTCCTATGCATCAACACATTTATGTGAGGCTAATTTTTCGGCTGTAATGGAATTAAAAACAAAATTGATGTTTCTATAAAAGTACATGCACATGTATGAATAAAAGCCGACCGGGATAGCCGGGTGGGTAAAGTGCCTGCCTGGCAACCCAAAGGTCGCGGGTTCGAATCCCGCCTCGGGCTTGGATCAAAGTACTACAAAAACTTGGGAGGTGCATTGTGGCCACAGAAGCCGATGCGCCAACAACTACCAGAAGAAGTATGAATAAAAATGGACCTTATTTTATGTTCATCTAATCCGATAGCTTCTCCAACCAACGTGCCAGTGTAGACCCCTTACTCTCTGATCCATCATTGTGATCGGTTGATTTTGGTGTATTTGAAGAAGTGTGTTTGATATGATAATACGAAGTATTTAAACTTAAATGTCCAAGCAGGCTTATAAACTTTTTTATTGTATTTATCTAACTGGTTGACTTCCTAAAAACTATTCCAAAATCAGACCATGTGGTTCAGAGTATCCTTTCCGGAATATTCTGAATAGTTTATTTGGCTTGTTAAACCTTGTTATTATGCTCAGCAACCTATGTGTATTTTACGTCACACATTTCAAGAAATCCAATCTTTGATGTTAAAAACCAGGTGTGTCTGATATAAGTATTTATTGCTCACTACACGATTATTAAACCTAAAGGTAGACAATGATATTTTGTGCATTCAGCAATTGTTAAAATTAAGCAGATCTCTGAGGAGGAATTTTCCCACCATTAATCGTATAGGTTGTAAATGGGCACCGCGAATGGATCCAATGATCTAACGCTTAATATAGCTTCCCTTCATCTCGTGATAAATAGGCAATGTTACGGTATCCAATAATTGCTGCACACCCCCTCAGTAATGTGGAAGCGATCAGACTCTCAAAGAGAAAAATGAAAGGTAATACGCTAGACAATGACCTGGCCACAAGCGACCGCGCTAGATCTCGCGCGGTATTATCTCCCGTGGATAAAGCAGCATCAGTAATAGAATTTCACGACATGTATATACGTAAGATTCATTTCTCTGTCTTTGTGTGCATCCGCTGTTATGGGATCGGTGCCAGAATGGTACCAAAATGACCAATCATATTTATTCTCTTTTGAAAGGAAGAAAAATTTGGAAAAGAACGAATGTGGGGAGAGGAATACAAGCGAGAAAAAAGAGCGAAAAAAAAAAGGGAATTGCTCACTTGACAGAATAAGTATAGGAGACACATCAGAATACAAACAGTATTCTATTCAAACAGTGAGTTGGATGCAGTTTTAACGAGCTAGGTTTCATTATAGATGTACGACAATCTGTCCATTCTTGCTTTAAAAAAAATAACATTCTAATATTCATTAGCTATAATTAAACTATATAATAAATATTAGCGATACTTTATTAAATAGCTGATATAAAATTATCTTAATCTCTTTAATATATTATTAGAAATTTAGCTTAATGCGTTAAAGTTAAGTAAAACAGGATGCACCAAGATATTTATAATATTTATTGACTTTTAATATGGATAACAGTGCAAATACTTTTGGATAGTCTTAAAATATGAAGTAATCGTTAACTATTATTTCATTAAAGTCTTCTTTTTTTTTTGGCTTAAATTAGTCTTTAATTTAATTGAATTATTAAATCAATTAAAAACTACCAGAACTACTTGGAGTTCAGAACTTGGGTTTTAGGGTTGCTAAATCATGGAGTGCATTATTACTCTAATTAGATTAACAAACACGTATCTAAACTCTTTTATATTAAAAGGGATGTCTTCTGAATTAGGCAGTCGAATACGATAGCAATCTTTCTATAAGAGTTTAATCCATGATGGCGATTCCAATCTTGGAAAATATTTAGGTCTGGTAAAAATTTCCAGCATCAACAAATGGTCTTATAGATTGAATTATAAAAATCATTTATAAAATATTTATGCTTCAGAGGTAAATTTATCTTTTTATTCATTAAGATAAGAATATTTAGATTGTGGTGTTGATTAGTCAAAAAAGAATCGGACACCCATAAAAAAATTCATTGACTTATAAACGAAAGAAAATGCAAAAGTAGAAATTTAAAGAAAAAAAATATAATGAATACTATTAAAATCGTTCTTCGTAAAAACAATTTATAGCTAAATATTGATTATCCAGTTCAGTATATTTGCTCTTTTAGTTCTCTTCTGTGAGGAGAGGGGGAAATAAACACTTCCTTTATAAAATCTTCTCTTTTTATATAGCAGCATTCGTGTGTATATATATTTCCTTGAATATTTGTAGTTTTTAGATCCTACAAGCTAAATATGTATAGCAAGTCCTGTCGATCCAGTGCAAAAAGCGACAGAAGGAAGAAGATAATACTGTCTTCCCTTTGTGTCCGTTGGTGGCGCCAGAGACATCATTTTTCATTCTTTTATAAAGGTTGGTTCTATAGCTGCAGATCAATCAAGGTCTTGGAACAGAATAGAAGATTCCAGAAGTAAAAAAAAAAAGGAAATAAAAGGGAGAGAGAAAGTTTCTGCAGAGAATTGGAATGTACATAAAAAGTGATACTCCTGATTCATTAGAAGAACTGCTATAGTTTAACAAAAGGATAAAAGTAGGAAGAACAGAAATCAAAGAATGAAATGAAGAAGAACAGAATGTTCTTTTTTGTGTGTACAAGACTCTGTCTCTCACCGCCAACCCTTTTCAGTATTTAAAACGACGGGTACATCATTTTCTTTTCTGTAACGAGTCTTCATATTAAACACATGACAAAAATAACACTTTCTTGTTTGTTCTAAGATGCATGGGTGGAGCAGGCGTTTGTACATATGTACACTCGCCTCTTAGTATGCAGATGCCTATACATACATAAGCACAAACACACATGCCGTCAACACCAAGAGCTCAAGTTCAAGAACTAAGACCTGGTCACAAAGACCTACCCGTCTCTTAGCAACAAACCCATGCAGGAAATGCTAGCTCATGCTTGACAAGGCAGGTAGTAGATTAATTGGGGAGACTCGGTTGCATTCACTTTGCTCATTACCAGGGATTTAACGGCAGAAAGCTAGCAAATATAATTCAGGGAGGTGGAGCGTTACTGCCACCTTTCGCTGTCAGGGTTCATTTTGCCACATGACCATGCAAAATTTATAGCTGAAACCGTACCCTTGTTTAAATACCAGTCGCTACATTCGTGGAACATTGGGAGAGGGGAAAGGATAGGGGTGTTAAAAGGTAAGTGCCGTGGGCAAATAAAACTTAGAACACCCCAGCACATAGAAGGGGAACTAAAATAATACTGTTTTTTTGTAGAAGAAATTAAGCATACACACACATACCCTAAAAATATCCTATAATTATAATTGCAGATGACAGTTTATCAAAAAGAAAAAAACGATCGATCTGTTTGATTTTTCTCTTTGGAAGTTTCCTTCATACCTTATAGTCAAAGTATTGTTTTCTCTCTCTCGTTATATTTGTTTCCCCCCCCCCCCCAATCTCATGATCAAATCTTATTTTGAAAATTTCGGTTTCACCAAATAATAATAATACACAAATAAATCATGTGATGAGAAACCATACTGGAAATGCAAACATTAAATCGTTAGACAAACTTTTGTGCTAGAGGGTATACAGAGCTGAAAGTGGACTCTCATATGAGCATAATGGTCAGATATGGGTATTGTATGTGGTCCTAACATATTATAATATGGTAGGGATGTCTTCTCAATGTCTATTATATGCGGTGACAAGATTCACTAAGTTCATGATACCGAAAACTTTGAGTAGTTGCAAATGCTGCAACATAACGAGCGTATATAGCATTAACTGCTGAAAAAAATTAAAATAAATAAAATAAAGAACCCCTTCCACATCACTTTGCCCATACCCTCTAATATTTTGTTTAGCCAATCCTTAAATTAATTCAAACTACCCTCTTCCACAATACTGGATGGAAGTTTGTTCTAACAATTCCCTTACCATATATTTATCTGTGAATTTATGCATCCTCATGTGGGTAGTCTGAGCAACGGGAAGAATGTCATCAGCATTGAGCTTGCTCAATCCATTCAAAGCCTTAACACCACAGTCAGATCTCCCCACAGGTGCCTAGTCTTCAGGCGCTGCAATTTGCCGAACTGAAACCTTTCCTGTTAAAAGCATCCTTTGTTCCCCTTAATAATCTCATGGTTCTTCTATCTGAACACATTCCAACAACAGACCCACATCCTTCCTAAAGTGAGAATGCCATAAACAACGAGATAATAACCTCCTTATATCTGGTGGAAAAATATTTATATATCATTGACAAGTTTGAAAATTGAGCTAGCCTGTCTGCACTGTCAGAGAACATGCCTGGCTGCACAACTATTCCCAGGTCTTTTTCGTTCTGCACCACCTTAAGTGTGGTATCAGTTATATTATTATGGGATTACCTGCTACCCATACGATCAGAATCTCAGCATCTCTCATTATCTCTTGGTATCATATCTCAGTAAGCCCAACTGCATTAGTTGACTTGATCAACAAAATTTCATTAATTTGTTTAAGATACTCCTGGAATTAGTGTATAGACAAATCCAGAACCTGATATGGACTTTCTTTTGATGATATATGCGTTTCCATCCCAACCTTCAGTTGAAAGTTTGCTTCATCAGACCACAGGATAGTCCATAGCTGCTTATTACCTTTCATTGGAGTAAAGAATTGTATTGAAAAATGTAGACATACTGCATAATAATCTTAAAGCAGTTTTGCGAATATTTAATTTTAATGGGATTTTCAACCAGAACAAGTTATAAAACCGACCAGTGAACACACACCCACACTTGTACAGATACAATATACAGTGGCATAATATATACTACGTTGCTAACGAGCCTAAAAACTAACTTGTACTGATAACAATTTTCACCATGATAAAATCCATTAAGCCTAAAAGTCAAAATAGGCTGTCATTATAAATACATAGTGTTGCTAGATTAAAGAATATTTTTTTAATGAGAACACCAAGCACGAGAGGTATTAGAACCTATAGTACTTAGTACTATAGGTTCTAACGCCTGTTCTAATAATTCATGCATATATTAGTACCATAGGTTCTAATATATGCATGAGCTGAAGGTTGAGAAGATGAAAGAAGATACTTGTTGACATTCAACTTGAATTTCTGTAGATTGTAATTTTCAAGAAATATTTGTGAAGGGAATATTGTTCCAGAAAACAGAAGTTGAAGGAATAAATGAGACAGAAGAAAAGTTGGTTCTGTGAGTTTGACGTCAGATAGTAAAAGGATGCTGATTGGTTGCAGCGCGTGTTCGGACTGGTCTGGAAGAAAGACCGGGAATTATAGAAGGCAATTCAGAAGAACAGTGCCCATGGAAGTTATCTATAGAAAAGGTATGCAGCAGAAACAATGTCTATGAGGCGTTCTGTTTCTATGAAGGTTTTGGGGGCACCTCCCCAGATGTGGGAACAATATTCCATGGCAAGGCGGCTTTGCGATTTGTACAGAAGGTACAAATGTTTGGAAGAAAAGTAATGCCGAGTGAGAAAGAAAACCCAGTTTTTTTTTATGCAGAGGAAGCAATATTTGTAATGTTCTTGTGCCAAGAGAGATTAGAAGTCAGAGTAATCCCCAATAGAAATATATGATCTTGTATAGAAATCGGAGTGTCATCGAAGATAAGCATAGGAGCAGAAGAATCCTTTTTGCGAGATATAAGACTAGTCTCAGTTTTAGAAGTATTGAAATCAGCTAAGTTATCTTTTCCCCAGTGGAGAATCAGCTTTTACCTGGAGATCAGAATTTACGGAATTGGTAGTGGGTATTTGAGAAGTTGAAGCTGTTTGTGCAGGGCAAGGTTTCTCAAACCGGAAGGTGGAATGCAATGTGTTGTCAACAGAAAACTACGAATAGGATTTGTATTCAATGGGAGAAGGTCATTAAAGAGGAAAAGGGTGGGAGAAAGAACTGAACCTTGAGAAACATCTGCATTAGTGGAGAAGTTAGAAGACAGGGAGCCATCTACCATTATCTGCAGTGAGTGATCAGAGAGAAAATTGGATACCCAATTTCAAAAAACAGTTGGCAAACCATAAGATGGAAGCTTATTTAGAAGACTTTATGCCAAACACGATGAAAAGCTTTGAAATGTCAAGAGCAATTGCTTGAGTTTCATCGAACTTTTCCATTGAATTTTTCCATAGATTAGTAACATAAGTCAGAATATCACCAGTGGATCGACACTGAGGGTATCCATACTAGCGACCGTTGATCAAATGGAAGGTTTCAAGATAGTTTAAGAGTTTGCGATTAATTGATTTCTCTGTTTACTTTAGAAAGAGTAGAAGTGACTGAAATGGCACTATAATTGGATAGGACGGATCTGTTACCCTTTTCGGGACTTGGCTGTATATGAGCAAATTTCCAAGCAGAAGGGAAAATACCTTTGGAATAAGAAAGTAAAAAAAAAAAAAAAAAAAAAAAGCGACACAGAATAGCAGTGAGCACAGATTTTGAAAACAAGTGGAGAAATGCCATCTGAACTTGAAGCTTTCTTAGAATCAAGATTGTTCAAAATCTTGGTGACATCGTTTTGACTGAAGACCACAGAAGGCATTGAATGGAGTGTACTGGAAAATGGTAGGAGGTGGCTTACCAAGATCATAAATACATGAGTTAGAAGAAAAACAGGATGCTAGCAAATCAGCTTTATCTTTGGCTGAAGTGGCAATAGAACCACCTGCTTTGGACAGAAGTGGGAACAGAGATGGGCAAAAGTTGCGACCAATAGCTTTCACAAGAGCCCAGAATGCTCGACTGCCATTTGGACAAGAAAGTTTTCGACTCTTAGCCTGTTCGAAATCTAGTTTGGACTGATTAATAACTGCTTTACAACTTTTACAAGCTTTGGTGTAGGCAGATGAAGCTGGAGATTTGGACAAAAACCAATTGCGATGTTCAACATTCTTATCTTGAACAACCTTAGCACATTTATTGGAATAGATATTAATTAAAGAGGAGGAAAAAACACCATTTCCACATGTTGCTTAATTTTGGTTATTTCTTTGTTCACTAAATAATTATTATATGCACACCCAGCTCACAATAACTAAAATTAGTTATTTTAGCTAGCGCTGTATGCTTCTTCAGCGAACACAATAAAACTAAACATATTAAACTACACGAGATTTTAGCATTTTCCTTTTCTTTGATTAATAAGCCAACATTACATATGTAATTTATTGTAAATAACTTCTTTAGATTTTAGGTTAAAATTTTAATACAGAATTTAGGCTGAAATTGGGCAATTTATGAAATGCACTTGATTCATAAAAAATGAATGCCTATTGTTTTTTTTTATTCCTTTTTTTAAATATTCACTAGTTCTTTGCTATTATGTAAAACACAGTGGAAATATATTATTTAAAAATGATTACTGTTCGGACGACTTTTAGTTGTATGTGTTGACTCTTTTTTTAAAAACATTTTCTAAAAAATTTTTTTTCAAAACATTTGCATATAATTTACATAAACAGTTTTTTGTTTCCACCGAAAAGTTTATTTAAATTATAGGTTAAATGATAAATTTAATATAAAAAAAATCATGAATAGAATACGTTGATTATTCGGATATGTGAAAATAATTTTCGTCTAATGTATTTTAATATTTTCTGTATATACTTTATTTATTATGAACTTAAGAGATGGGAAAATCTAGTAATTTGTAAAATGTCTTATATTAGTACTTTAAAAAATGACTTATATTTTAGAAGTGAATTCAAAGTAACTTTAATTAACATACTATAAAGTAACATAAGTGTATTGACACCCTCCTTCATCCGTGGTAATATAAAATAAGTGCCATTTTTTGTATTTCTGTCTCTAATCTCAGAAAATTAATTAAAAATTCCAGCTGTCTGTTGGAATCGGACCTTACATAAGCAGTGGTTAAAAATCGTTAATTATTTCAACGATTGTAATGTTGGGAACTAAAAAGAAAAAAGTAAGGTAAGTTAACCGTTTTGTAACTTAATTTCCGTTCGACTAAATTTGAATTTTCAACTAGCTTTGAATTTGCATAATGTAGCGGAATATTAATATTCGCCAGTCCAAAGGGGGCTGTGCTATGTTTAATCTGGGGAAGGTGTAATCAAACTACATATATGCCATGTGGTTTCGTACCACCACTTATACTTTTCCTAATTTAAACCGCACTGCTGAAAGCGCCAAGGGGGCCATTAAGTCAGATGAATCTTTACATCCGGGAGGAGACCATCAGCGTTCACAATAGGAACGAGCAGCGTATGCACAGCCACATATAAATATTCATCACAGGTTATGGCTTCCATAGTCCTCACACAGATTCTCACACCTTCCATTTTTCTTGAAACTCTAATGCCGCCTTTGTGATGGTGGTAATTATGTTTACTCCTCACCCTTCCCACCGACATAACTGTATTCAGCGCTTAAAAGGCGTTCATTTTGTCACTACAATACTCTCCTCTGGAATGTTGAACAGAGTAATCTGTGCCCTACACTCATTTTGGTATAGCCGCCAAATGAAATTTGGTTACAAACTGTAGAGCGTGCTTTGCTGGCTTAATTGATGCATAGATCATCGCCCGTGTCAGAACTGTAGTTGATGTAAAGAATGTTGGTTTGTTTAACAATTTTCCATAAAGCCAGGACAAGTTTTAGAAGTCAGGTAAATCACTGAACACGCGTGTTAACGCGCTATCTTTGGTTGGCTGACTATATTTCATTAGCCTAAGCCTTGTTTATCGTTCAAAACAATTTAACTATGAAATGTTTATCTGTTGCTATTTGATACTTCCGAAAAGTCTTTTCAGATTTGGCTATTAACATTTTCATTCTATTTGGCTGTCGGCCATGTTCAGTACAGTGTTCAGCAGAAGATTTAACATTATTCCTGTTTCATTTCTTCCAAATCATATTTGAGAATTTCGTCCAGAAATTCAGTGCTTGATTATGTAGTCATGTCTTTACTGTTAGAGCCATCTTCTTGAATGGCTTCTCCAGGGGTTCCCGATTGTAGAGCAACACCAAAAGTAGATAATGTAGTTGACAGTTAGGTGGGCTAGCTAGTCTAGAGCTCATTCGAATGGGAGTTGTTTTGAGCGGCCACTTAACGGGAAAATACGCATTTTATTTTAATATTCTCGAAGATCATAATAAGAATTGTTTAAATTATACCTGTTCGGACCTCTTGGTTTACTCCTCCCCATCCCGGATATATCCATAGTCGTTTGTCTTGTTAATAGACACCCTGTGAATAAGTTAAGAAATTAAGAATAAATTAAGACATTATTAAAACTTATTCACATAAGTTTTAATAATAAAAATAATTATTGTAAATTATATGTATATATTTCCGAATTCAGAAGAGAGCTCTTTACAAAAGAAGTTATTAATTTAAAAAAAAATGAATGGGGGAGACCCTTTCATTTATTCCGAATGTCGGGGATCACTACTGGAATAAAGACCGTCCTGTACCTTGTAATAACTTTGAAGTCACTTAGATCAGTCCACAAATGCTTTCACTATTCAACCCGTTATTATCCTATATTAAAAAAATTAATAAATGCTTAAAATTTTAGTGAACCCAACACGCTCTAATCTACGCTGTACTACCAAAAGTAATGGGATGCTAAATAATAACATTTTATACGAATAAGTATACTGTATTTATTTTTTGGTGGACAGGAGAAGGGAGAATGTCATGGGGAGGAGGGGCAGGACTTAGCAGACGATCAGAGTTCCTTGGCAGCCCGAAAATATCTGTATAGACCATCCGAAGCAAGTGGAAGTCAATGCAAGATTTTAATATCAACCAGAGAGAGAGAGACCACGCATCTTGACAACAAGATATATCCAAAAACAGTTGTCCATATTATTCGGAAACAACGTCCCCAAAGACACTAAAGAATCACCAAAGGGATTTGGGAATGAACTGGAGCAGTTTCCAACGCGCATATTAGTGCACAGAGCGTTACACTAACCATGAGCCAGAAAGTGTCATGCTCGGAGGAATTATGAAAAGGATCCTCTGAAAAGATGAATTGCTATATACGCTGGGTTCATCAGACGGAAGAACTCAGTATGTCAAACCGAAAGATATTTTGAAAACGATTGTATTGTCCTAACTGCCAAGCACCGTGGTAGAAGTGTGACAGTTTGGGTCGTCTTTTCGTAGTGTGTAGTCAGACTAGTAACTTCTGTTTCGTTGTTTCAGCAATGATGTGATGTAATTTTATGGAATATATCTTATGTTTACTGGCTAGTGTTCCCTCTCACAAAACTCATTGTGTGAGTACTTAGTTTGGGGGATCCTAATGTGAGACTAAATGATTGGCCACTCACAGTTCCTATCTGAAGCAAACAGAACACTGTGGGGAGAATCAGAAAGACGTAGTGGAGAGGAGAAGGTGTGCCTCCATGGATGCCACCACTTGCCTAATGAAAAAGTGCTCTGCTGGAGAACTTGGAGAAATATTTTCTTCGATACATATCATAAATTGCTGGACAGTAGTCCGCGAAAACTATATGTTGTATTATAGGCCAAAAGAGCCCCCGCACGGTATTAAAATCCCCTTTTAATATATTTGTTTATTTATTTATTTTTCTCTCCTCCATTGCAACTTCATTGGTAGGATACATCTCCCGCCTGCCATTCCCTTGGAGAGATACAGGTTCGAATCCAGTCTACGAATCGAAGCTATAGTAAGTGGAGGGAGTAAAGGTTTTCTCTCATAGGCTATTCCGAATTTTTCAGTCCATGCATTTCTGCAACCCTTAATTAGGGGAACGAATATCGGTTACATCTCATTCGCGATGTTATTTATTTCTGACAGCCCTTCATTCTGGCAACTATTTTATCTCACAACGTACTGCGCAGAAAATAATACATCTTCAATTAATTTACAAAGTCTTAATATACAAAACAGTTCTACAATTATCATTTAAATAAATTAATTAAATAAATAAATATATATATGCAAAAGATTTGCAACATTATGTACAATTTATAAGGAACTTCAGCATAATTTTTTCCTTTCCTACCTGTTACATTTTAATTAAAAATTCCATTTAATATTTTAAATTACCAAATAGGAGATAATTAAGAATAATATATAAAAATGCATGTTATTTGGTGATAATTCAATGACGAGAACCTTAAAATAATTGTTGAATTGACTTCATAATTGTTATGTGTAAAAGAAGTGTAAATGTGGAATGCATTCTGCTTTTATATTCATTCTTTCTTTTTCTTACCACTCGATCATAACTGCTTATCATCATGGCTAGATTTATTGCTGTAAGAAAAAAGATATACATTAATCGTTAATTAAGTTATAAATCTGAGAAAATGTTAATTATTTATCTGTTATTTTATTTTTAATTTTTCCTGAATAAAACGCACAATCATAAAGTTTAACAACTGAAGTCATATTCCAAGATAATACCCATGAATAAATAAGTCTCAATAAATAAATTACCTGAAAGTAGTTAGATTGTTTTATTTTTCATTTTTAGACGTTTTTGGAACAGCATTCTTCTTTTCTTTAATAAAGATGAGCAGTTCTGTAATAAGATTAATAGTAAATAATTAACCTTACTATTTGATATAGCAGTTGATTTAAACTAATAAAAAGTATAAAATAACAATGAACAATAAAGATAGTATAATATTGAGATATAGCTGAAAATATTTTGTAAAAAAAAATCTATAAATTTTCTAGAAACACCAATGTATAGTCCCTATAAAATACAATAGAAAGAAGTTGATAACATACATGTGTATGTTTAACTGAATTTTTTATTTTAAAATAAATATGTAATTTAAGATCGAAAATATAAATTAAGGAGGTATGTTTTCTAGGGCAGGCAAGGGCAAGTTACAATTATGAAAATCGGCAGAAAGCACATATGAACATTTCTATTTTGTTTTTTTCTGATTTTTTGATGCCACAAAAAGCAACAGGCGCTGTTGCTTTTTGTTTTGAGCCGGTTCTGTCCCCAAATAAAAACAGTCTCATCTTCAGGAACATGTAAAGTGGTGAAACGATCAAACTACAAAATCCTACGATGAAGAGAGACGTTATTCAAAGGGAAAATCGTCCAAAAATATACATTTTAAAATTCATATCGAGTTTCTGTTAGATTTTTCACGAGGGACGCAATAATTTAGAAAATAATTCTGAAAGCTAAAGTCAACAGAAATAGCAGCCTCTTAAATCATTTATCGTTTTTATGTAAGAATCTTTACAAAAAACAAAAAATAACGCGATTATTGAACATTTGAAAGACTACACCAGAGGGTGAGAAGTTAAAAACGCGAATGCAGCTGTCTGGAAAGAAAACCAAGTAAGTTGATAGCGCAGTAAGTGCCATAGTCCAAAGGATGTCGACCACGAATGTGCCAGAGAATTGAAGCTGTCGTTTTACCGGAGAAATGGCGGTCAGGCCCAGTAAGCTACAATTGCAAAGCAATAACAAGAGATCATAAAATCAATGCAGACCTCATAACCCGCGTTAAAGGAGCCCTGTGGGACACTAGAAGAACGTCTCTACTATTCGCCTAGACAATTGCTTTTATAAGTTTTAGCAAATGTTTTTCTCTCTTTCTTTCTTTTGTTTTTCTTTCTTTACGGCTCACTTTGTCGGAAATGCAGTATTTATGTCTGTAATTCAAAGTCGGTGATGAACGCATTTCAATATAACACTCAATTATCGGAGTTTCTTACCGTTAGAATGTGCAAGAGAATTTATACAAATCGCTCATCTAAGAACCATTCATTAGATACTTTCGTTCTTGCGAAATGATTAACGTAATGGAAAACCCCTTGTATTCGTTAATGGACATCTAATGAATTAATCTGAACATAATAAAAGAAATATTTCTGTGGAATGGATATGAAAAGAAGGGGTGATAATAAAACGTGGTCAATATACAGAGAAGCGTTTGGTGGTTCATCAATGCGAGATGTATTTTGCACATTTGAATCAACTTTGGCATTAATTCAGATGAGGAGATCGATGTCCTACTAAAGCTATGCTCAGCAGTTACCAAACCGGTATACTGTAAAAATAATTGATCAGTCTTCCTCATTTCACAGCTATCATATGATTATGTTACATATCCTGTTTGGCGTCCTTGTGTCAACCCACTATCCTCATTGTAAACAAGAAAACTCAGGACTCTAGTTCCATCACTACGTTTTATTTTTTCAGCCAGTTATGAGATAATTTCATAACTTCATTGGGATAATGTCATTTCCAAAAGTGCCCATAGGTGGCAGTAAAATCACCTTTATAAACTTAAAAAAATATCTTCCTACTGTGCCTTCAAACTGTTTTTATTTTGTCATATATAACCTTACCACGTATCTCAAAATAATACCATAAGATCAAGCATTACATTGCAGTGCATAAATCATAATTTTTAGAAATCATTTTACAGAGTTTTATAATCGGTCTAAACTTGAACAGAATGTTATTTCATTTTAAAAAGCTTCTCAGCTGTTTCTGTCAATTATTTAGTACTGATCTATGTATTATGTAATATAATTGTAGTTTATTAATAATATACACATCAGGAGATAATAACATTTTAATCCGATTACTAACTCCTTGAATATTTAAAACTATGAATAGCTCATTATAAATACTTTGTTAATAATTTATGCGAGAACCATTATTTTCTTATTGAATTATATAATAAAAACACATCTTGCAAAAAACAAGTATAGTAACCTTAACGATCTATTGTTTAATGAAATCATTTAGCTCTTTTCTGAATTAAAGTGTAAAAATATATATTTATAACAATATTTTAAACTGGTGCTTGTTTAACCTTTCTAGATAATGTAATTTCTAAAAGTGCTCATAGGTGGCAGTAAAGTCTACTTTGTAAACTTCAAAAAAAAATATTTCCTACTCGTGTCTTCAAGTTCTTCCTCGAGATGGCGTTTGCGATTGTTGTGGTGCCAGCTTTCTCGATCGCTGTTTGACAACCGCTGTCTGTCCCTTGCCCTTTTCCCCGCCTCTTTATTTTGGTTGGTCTCCGTCCCCTTTTGTTAGTTTGGATTCTGCAACGGACAGAGAGTATTTCTGGCTACCTAGGCGAGCATGGCGTTTTATCCTCCAGGGATTCTTCTCAACAGAAACGGATCCTGTTGGAGCTATGCCTTGTTGCGAGCAATTGTGGTGTCTGTAGAAACAAATAAAAAAATAATAAGCACCAACTTCCTGTTAATAAAAAGTGTCATATGAATAATACAAATCAAGGCAGTATGACAAACTAGGATTTGCACGACAAATCAGGATTTGTTCCTTGAAATATATCTGTAGAAAGTAAAGTTGCTGTTTTTCTATGAAAAAACATGGTTGGCAACTATGATAAACACAGCAACACGAACAGTTGTGCTCACTTATTTTTATTAAAATTACAATGGGCAGTATGAAAAATTATTTAGCAGAAATATTTTTCTTTTTTTTTATGGGAATTGTTGAATTATTTGTCCTTTTATACAAAGTTAAATTTCAATAGCTTAATTTATTATATTAATAAATAAAGTTAATTATTTACTAACACGCATTAATTTTTGTTATGTTTCTCATTCAATTTAAGCTAAGTGTAGTTAAACACTAAAAAAAAGCTGTCGATTTAGAAAAACGCTTCATTTGGTCTGTGTGTACAGGGGGAGGGGTTGAAATAGTTTATAGCTCTGCTTGCGCTGGCAGTAAATTACTAAGTGCAATGTATATAATTCCTTAGCTTGATAAAACTTTGCAGCATCGTTCAGGCCTAGCGATATCCAATGTGCTCTTACATTAAAACTTTAGAAATGAAATAATAACACAATTTACTGGAATTGAATGAACTGGGCTTGATATTAACCTCAAAAATAATTGTTTTAGTGCACACAAACAGATTTAGAGTAAAAGACTCAGGTATACGAGAGCTATAAAAAGTAACTGCACTTTTTTGGAGAAAAAAAAAATCTGTTTTGTACGTAGAGGGAGCATTGATCGTATATTACGAGCAAGTCACCACAAGTTGCCTTCTATTGCACTTAAAATAATAAGCACTGCTCTCAAAGGAGAAGTATTCTGTTGCTTATTTGAAATGCGGACCATCATCCAGATGGCTGTTTTGGTGTGTATACTGGCACCTCACATGTTGGTAACCAGAGCCAATCAATGACTGGTTACTACCTTACAACTCGGCTTTTAAAAATTGTCGAAGCTGAGGCTTTTCCAACCACGTACTGTGATGTTTTATTCTCGTCACGTTTACATGAGTTGTCTTGGCATTGCACTACTTTAAAGAGCTAAGAGTTGCGCAGCATTGTAAGCAGTGTTTCAGAAGTATGTGTGGATAATTCTGGAACGTATTCTTGGGTCCAAAATAACAACAAAAAGTCATCGGATTCTGTATGGAGCTCTGACGTCTTTAATTAAAAAAATTACTGTAAAAATGCAAATAAGCAGGCACATCTAGTAAAGTTTTTTTTATGACTAATTTAATTGCTTATATATTTGCTTTATTGCTTATTTATTAATTATTTTTTTTACTATTGAAAATGCCATTGTCGTTTTTGAAGGCAAGTAATGTAATAATAAGCTTTTGCTAGAAAGTTTGATGAATAAATGAACAGTACTCTAAGGCCTAGCTGCAAAATTATATAACTGCCAGTTAATCATCAAGTTTAACTACCGTTTTGCAATAGCGTCAAGTTTAACATTTTATTACGCTGTAATAAAAACCTAATAACGGTTAATTATGTTAATTGATTAAAGTATATTTTTATACTGCTTTCTTTGATGTTATGAACATTGTGAGCGTGACATTTAACCATTAGGAAATTCTCTTTTCAGTTGATTGATTCTTATGTTGTTATTATTTATTAATTCGTAAATCAGTCACGTAAACTGAATCGTTTATGGCTGATTTACACAGGGTGGAATTAAAATATTTTAGTACCACCCTGTCCCCCGGTACTATCTTGTTTAGGACTACACTGTTGTCCTTCATTTAAGAACCAATGATCAGGTCAGCTTGTGGGTGGCGCAACCTATCAAATAGACTTTAAGCACCGAATAACAGATTGACCAGTCACTCTTAAAACCTGCCCACTCACTGTAACTGCGAGTTGCCTATTGGTAGTTTAATACAGACTCGAACCTGCTACCAGCAGCCAGCCCAATTAGCAGTAATTGTAAAAATTGCATCAGTTATAGGAGAGAGCAAGATTTTATTCTATAAACACAATGTCCCTATCTACTCCCCGCTACCATGGATATAAAGAAATATGACTTAATTCATAGAGCACAGACTATAAGAATCAACACCGTATTTAGTAGTCACACGAGCTAGACCCACGGTCACACAAAGCACGTGTGGTTATGAACCCACTCGCCTGATCACTCGGCCACGGCTAATTATTCAAAATATTTTAATTTAGAATTATTGCAATATATATTTAATTAAAAATATTTAAAAATACGTTTTTAACATGCATATTATTAAATACACCATACAATAACACACCAAACATTCTTATATAATGATCTAAAAATGTAATCATTGAATTTTGATCACTATGTGACATGATTATATGAACTCTGCTCTCCGCTATAATAATACTCGTAAAATACAGTAAGTTTTGATGCAAAATAAATTTTCGCAAAATCAGTGCACAGCAAATTATTCGATAAAACGATGGGATGAATGATAAACCAAAAGCAGATCTCAAAATGGACCGAAGTGCACTTGAAGGCTGTTTCGGTTTGTCACGCATCGGTAATATCAAATATCTGATTATTAAAATTAGCATTTTATTAACGAGCGTTCCATTTCGTAAGGTTTGTATTTCGACCCCTGATCGAAAGCATAGCCCCCAGATGGTGGAGGAATTTATAAAAATGGGTAGATGTACACCAAGTGGCCACTTTATTAGGCACACTCTACTTAATAGAGAGCATCTCCCCCTCCGTTTTAGCCCTTAGAATAGCTTGCATTCGACGTTGCACGGACTGAATGAGGTGTCGAAGGTTTGCCACAGGAATACTGACTCAACTGCTTCTCGCAGCTTGTTACAAATTGGATGGTTTTAGATAGAACTCTGAGGAACTCGTTCTACCTCATCCGACAGGTGCTCAAATGGACTGAAACCTGATGACTAGGAAGGACAGACAGATTCGCAATCAAGTTCATGGAATATTTCTGGTCTTGTGCCATGACTCATTATCCTTTTGGAAGGAACCATTGCCATCAGGTATATCGCATCCATGAAGGGATGTCAGAAACGGTCAGAAACAATTCATAGATAGACTGCTATCTAAATGTTGCTTCACCGATAGTAGGCACCACGTAAACACTTCCCACAGCATAACACCACTACTACCAGCCATATTTGGGTCCTCCCATTAGCGTCAAACCAAGAAACGTTTTTCCAGTCCTACACTGTCCAGTATTTGTGTTCATGACAAGAGCAGAATTGTGTCCATATGTGATCCATTTGTGTGGTCCATATGTGTCCACAATGGATCACATTGTGTCCATTGTCCATATTACTCTATTTTGATGTAATATAACGTGGATTTGAACATATGGAGTGACCACAAAATATGGTAATATTCTTAAAGCGTAGGAAAGATGGCTGGCATCTACAACTAAGTAGATGCCCAATACAGGAATTTGAAGAGTGACTCATGATGAATAATAATAACTGTGCGAATTTATATCTAAGTCTGCTTGAGTGTGAATCAGAAGTCCATTATTACGATGTGCCTTTTATCAGAATTCCTCTATAACAAACATTAATGTTCTGCCAGTTTAATAACTTTAAATATTTAGGAAATTTTTTAATAACGTGTGAAATATATGTAAATGTGGAATTCTTTACAACGCGGTTTACACTTCAGCGATAACGTAAGCTTTTCTCTCACATGTTTTTTTACAAATACTGGTCGTTGATTTAATTTTAACCGCCATGTTTGATGCTGCTTTGCACACGCTATGATTCAGGTTTTCCTTTTTAAGAATTATACAAGGTTTATTTGACAAATTTTCAGGGAAATCATGACTGAATTGCAACTTGATATTTCTTTCTGTTTTCGCTTTTGCGGAGTAGCGAAACTCCAAATTCTGACCCTCCTGTGTTCCTCAGAAACCATACTGTAAGAATAGTCCTGTCCCTTTGTATCTTTGGGCCTCCCGAGGTGGCAGAGCTGGTGGTATGATAGTTTCGCCACTGCATTTAGTCTTAACTGAGGGCATGTTTGTTGCAGAGCGAACAGTGCACTTGAAAAAGTTCTGTACTTGTTAAAATTCTGTCGAAGCTACTTTTCATGGGTTACTTTCCTTACTTCACATGTTGAAATATGATCTTGTACCTTAATACCATTACGTCCCTAACAGATCAAGTTTCAATGTTCTTTTGAATTGGCTAAGCATCTCTGAAACCGAAGTAGTACACAATCCATACATATTCGCATTAAAACGGCTGTGTTACTTTCCCCAAAACGATTGGGGCCCCCCTCTTTCATTTCTTGGTCTTTGGGTTGGCTTTGTAAGCCTTGTCTTTGGCTCGCAGCCTGAACGAAAAAAGTCGCAAGGTGTTAAACCTGAACTTTTAGCAGGCCAAGAGAATGTCCAGCCGTGCAGTGGCAGTTACTGCAAAGTGTGAAGTGGATGGGGACATCCTGCATGTATTTTAATTTTTCAAGTTTTCCCATAGTGAAATAGTTGGCCACGTGCCACCTACAAATAGCAGTCATTTCTTAGAGTCGTTTATGGTGTCTCGTAACAGATAAAATGTACAGCAGTCGTCCGAATCCAAATAGTGGTTTTTGGCCTCGGTTATATTTTCTCCACTCTCATTCCTGGTTCGTAATCTACCCAATAAGTTGTGACGATTGGCGAATCCCAGAACACGGAACTCTGTCATCTGATCAGAGAATGTTGTTGAACAGTTCTCGATAATCCTCTTTCCACGATAACGTGTTTTCAGCAAATTCCATGTGTCCCTTTACAGTCTTCTGCAAAGAATTATTGGACATCTCATGTTCTGCAGTGCAGTTCCTTTTAAGACAACTTGTCATTCCACCTCTCTTTCAGCCTGTCGTATGGATTTTCTTGGGTTGCGAGTGAACATGATTTGAACAGCTGTCCTGTCTGCGTTTTGAGGGTTCCCCGCATTTTTCCCCATCTTTGAGGGAACCCATAGTAATCAGTTCACGCGAGGATTCGTAATTGTTTTGGGGTCCAATGCTGCCCGTCTTCTTTCCGTAGCCTGCCGCTATCGTTGACCTTTGATGACACACTGCCACACTTCGTATCGTTCTGCGATTTGCGCATGCGCTTGGATGTTTGAGTAGTTGATCATTCTTTACCCGAAAAACAAAAGTGGCAGTGTGTTTTGTTTTCAGCAGTAGTATCGAAGTAAAAGTAGTGGTAACTGTCAGACCCTGCATGTTTCTTAAACTTTTTTTTTTTTTTGATATGAAATCAGTTAGAAGTGCTCAGAAACCCCCTGAAACTGTAATTAGGGTCTTGCTTTTTCGAATTTAGTTCTAATCCTTTTAGATTTGGATATCTCTTGAATAAATAATCAAAGTCCCATCTAGGCGTAATGGATAAGGTGCAGCCAATTGTGTTACAACTTTCCACAACGTATTTATGTCATCGGAAAAAAAAGAAAAAAAGAGACTGGAAATATCTGTAATACTAGCAGAAAAAAATAATACCTTAAACGGGTTTATATATTATATATATTTTTTTAAATTTTACTTGGGTTTATTACCTAGGAGAAGATAATGCTAAAGTTATCAGACATCAATAATTAAAATAATTGGTGACATTAAGGAGGCAAAACCAGGAAAAGATTTAAGACAAATGTGTCTTTTTCCGATGCTAACATATGCATTGAAAAGAGGATGGAGATGACGACCTGGACCTAACATTGTTGCCATGGGGAACGAATTAATATGCTTCCATTGATATAGGTCATAGCCGATATTGAGGAATATTTACAGAGAATTGAGTCGAGCTGAATATGTGCAGAAAGTTCTGAAAGAAGTGAACATAATTGTAAAAACAAAATACAATATGAAACTAAATGTGAAACAAAACAAAGGTGATGGAGTGTAACCGGAGGCCTCATAGAACAGTAAATTTTGTGATAGAGAATGAGGAGGTGGAACGTGTGGAATCCTGAAACAAGATAATGATAGATGGAGAAAGCAGAGGAGAAATTATAAACAGAATATTCCAAACAAAACATGCTTTTTCATGGGAAAAAGCAGCTCTTAACACCTAACAAGATAAGCCTACAAACAAGAAAGAATTTATACAGATCTATGGAATTATAGCATTATATGGATGTGAGATTTGGACTGTAAGAGTTGTGGAGAAGAGAAGACTGGAGGTATTTGAGATGTGGCGTTAGAGAGACTACTGAAGAATTCTATGAGTCGATAATATGGGTTGAGACAGACTGCTGAAGAATTCTATGGATTGAAGTACTAGTATGGTCCAAAGAAGAAAGGGCCTTATGGAAGACAAAAAGAAAACAAGGGATGGGTTATATGGAAGTATATTGTGACACGAGAGTCTGTTGAGAACAATCGTGGAGGGAAGAGTTAGGGGAAGCAGAAGTAGAGGAAAGGCAGGACTTATAAAACAAACCATAAAGATGTCGATACCAATTCTTATTCCAAAATGAATATGTTCGCATTTGGTGAAGAGGAGGATTGCATCAAACCAAATCCGGATTGAACTACAAGAAAAAGGAGACAGTATAAGCTTAGAATCTCATTTTAATCAATTTTAGATTTAAAAAAAAGTTTCGAAATGACGTTCGCAGAAAAGAACACTTGGCATTTTGGACAAACGAAAGTTAAGAATGCAAATAGCGAGTCTTCAACGAAAACTTGGAGATCGGTAGGCAGATAAGTATCTATCAACAACATGGCCATATCGTTTTAAAAAGCCGAGGTTCTCTTTCAGTGTTTTTCACGTTCACTTTCTATCCCCCATCCTTTCCCACATTTTGATGACATTACTCGTTAACCTACTTGATCGTGTTCGTCATTACTTGCTAGAGATGTGAGAAGAGACCTTGGAAGTGTGCTTTGCTAATGAACTCACTTGAGAACAGCTGTTGAGATCTGTCGGCACAAATCAACACCACGCTATGGGTGATGCCAGTCATCGTGCTCGGTATTTGCAGTTCGCAGGTACATGTAAACCTGTACATTACTTTGAATAATGTACATTAAACATAATTTGATTTCCCTTATTGATGGTTGTCATTGATGATGAATGGGTTTTCACAAGTAAGTCGTTCGCCTGCCCAATAAGAAAATCAAAGTTTGCCTTGGACAGTTTGCACTTTTTTTTTGTCTTGTTTATCTAGTTATCTATATAAACACACAAGGGAAATAAGTACGGAGATATTGTTGAAATATATGAATAAATAAATAAGTGAAATGTTATTTCACTTCTTCATCCAACGACAGTCTCATTTAGAACTTCCAACTAGGTATTTCGTATTTATGAACATCTGCATCTCTGTATAGACAAATGACTAGGTTGGAGTTAATTTTTTACCTTGACGTGAAAGGTGTTCGTAATTAACTTTTAAAGTTCAACAGCTACAAAAAAGTAAAAGAGTTTCTGGAAAATTAGACCAGTCTGAAAGACAGTTCTTGTTATCAGAGTATAATTAAACAAATGAAAGGCGGCAGTATATCATCGGAAAACACGAGTCCTTTGTGTTCTTTGCTTCCTGCCAGTCGGTTCTGGGTAAAACATGTGGAATTAGGGTCGGAAAATGACAGGCGCAGGAGCCAGGTTGAAAAATACGAATTCCACCAACATCACGGCCTGGCGTTAAGGCAGCTTCAAAAGAAATACGAGAGACTTCAGCTTGGCGCATCCTATGTATGCAACAGATGTCATAGAAACATAATATGCCCCTTTCGCGTTGGCTAAAGCCCCTTGAGGGATCTTTCACCACTGCGTTGATTAGACAGGAGGGAGGAGCGAGGGTGGAGCGATGAGAAAAGCAGAGATCTGATTTTTGTTGGCGAAACTCGCTAACAAGCATTGGATACATTGATATTTATGTCGATATACTGTGAATGACACAGCTCCTTGGGGGCATCGAGAGCCGGATTTTGTGTGATGATAACCCGAACCCTTCTGATAACGTTTATGTCATCTTCGACATGATATTTCCCTTCATCTAGGAAAGCTTCGATTCAGCATTTCCATTTCTGTTGGTTAGGTCTAACAAGGTAAGTACTGTGTACTCGATAACATATTCATTTATGTCAATAAACATTGAAATGTTGTAGAGGATTATTTAAATTAGGATTAAGGATTATCTACGGATCGCTGACGTGTTTCTGTATCAGGTTAGGGACTCTATTTACTTAATGATGACGGACACTGTGATGTAAGATAGATAACATCTTATTCTACGTCCTTCATACTCGCTTGAAGCATTAACAGTAGGTGGGCAAGGGGGAACATCAGTTCCCCCTCCGCTTCCGTCCCGACCTCGCCCTCAAGCCAGTGCAGTAGGAGACTGAACTTACAAGAGCAAGGTGGGGAGATGAGGGTAGTAAAACCAGAGGAGAGCCTAAAAGTTTTAGTGTTGGAGAAGTATGTAAGGATGTGGTAATGTACCTCTTAAACAGGGTGGGTCCCAGGATGCAAGTAGTTTTCGAATAGTTATTAGCAGCGCAGACAAAAGTTTCCTTCAGGTATCCCGTGGCGTCCGTTAGTAGTTACCTAAATTTACAACCATTTCATGTTGGAGAAGTGCTTGTTACTTAATAATATCCTTATCAAAGGTATCTTAGACAAGGGCGTTTTCTTGACCTTAAGAAAGAAACAAGTTACATCAGTTTCTAACAGTGAGATTCCATTAAATCTACGTTGGACAGCAGATAGATGAATTTCAGTGACTGATTACACATTAGGCCAACACCCTCCTCGTTCTTCCAATGAAACTGGAATGTATAATTGACTGTATTATCATTTTTACAAATCAGAAGTGGTTACCAACAGGCAGATGCATTACAACTCCAGATACAGGAATTTCTTTGAAAGAAGTTAGTTGTCATGGATCTCATTTTTTTATGATTTTGAATAAATGAGTCTTTCAGTATGTCCAAAATTACAAGCAGTACGCATTTATATCATTTGTTGAACCTCACTTCATTCCATCCAGATGGTCCAGAAGAATAATAGGCTTAAGTGGAATAACTGTCGTTTAGTTAACTTAAAGCTAAAAGATTTAGGCATACGAGAACCGTACCAGTGCTTGAGTGAGAGTATATTGCGCTTTCCATCTCATTTCATATTTGTCACTAACACACTGATCATAAGATTTTCAATTAGTAAATACCCACCATTGTGTTTTTTAAGACTACTCCTAAAACCAGCAGTCAGTTTAAATAAGAAAAGAATAATGTGAAATTAAATTTATTTAATGATATTTACTTTTATCTCTGTTTCTTTTATGCACAAAAGCCATCTAATTTCTTGTCTGTCTGAATGGTTGAATTGCATCCTATTTGGTTCGAGTATATATATATATATTTGGTAGGACAAATAAAGATTTATTTATATTCCGGTTAGCGAATTCATCCAGTTTAATGTTTCTATTTTCAAAACTTTCATCAGATATACGAATAGAAAGGAGTCAGTTTGATCAATATTCAACCTGCCAACTGAATCTTAAACGATCTTCACCCAGGAAGAACTACATAATGGTCAATCAATTATTTGAAGGATATTTCAATAAGTCTGCCTAAGTTTGTTTCACACTACGTTTCTTCCTGAATATTTACTATTAATCATCAGCATTTTAGATTTGTTTTAAATATATAACTTGACTTTTGTACCTTATACGGTGAACTCAAAGAAAATTTATCAATGAATTTTATCTAAATGAAGCTAAATCTGTAGAACCAAATATTTTTAAATTTCTGTTATATTAAAAAATTACAAGTTGTGACACGTGAAGTAAATTAAGGAATATATTATCTTAAGTTATTCAAACTCCAAATAATCATTTCTTAAATGTTGAATTTTACATCCACTGCACTACCGCGATAGAAGCACCGTGGATGTAACCACCGTCCTCCACACCGGGTGGAAAAGACCTTAGTCCGAATCCGTCAATGACGCGAGGAATTTTTAATAGCTTTCTTTCACAACGTGGCTGAGTTGGTCAGTCTCAGGAGACGGTTGAATGGTTTTCCTTCTAGAAAAGTTGGAATTTTCGTCAAGAAAACAGGCAAATCGACCACAGAATACACGCAATTGACAGACAGTGTACCGACGCCTTAGTTGCTTTGGCGCTTAAAGCACATTACATCTACTGTGGCCAGAGTCGCTGTTATTTCACACATTCCGGACAAGGTCCGAGTTCGTTCTCGAATAACGAAACTGTTATGAGTATTTTCACAAGATGGCAGTAGAATACACACACAGTTTTCACATCACAATGTGCTGATACCTCATGGCATTAATTCCAAGTACGCAAAATTGTACAAAACTATTAGATTATCGCCGGATCTCCTACCCAAATCACCTTTAAAAAAATATATATGACATTTATAACATTCATTTAGATGATGTTAATTAATAAAAAATTGTAAATTTAAATTCGTAAGATGCTAACAAGCACTACTTAATGAAAAATTCATAAAACGTAAGACAGACCAGAACTACACCTCGACATATTCCTCATAGATGGGATGAGGAATTTCTACCCCCGAAGCAACTAATTCTGAGTCCAAAACAGCTAGTTAGAAATGCATTCTACTTTCCTTCCTTCTTTTCTTTCTTTCTTTCCTTCCTCCCAACTAATTACATTGTATGAATATGCCACTAAATCCCATAAGCCTTGTCTCCCTTCTAGTCTTGTGTCCGATGCACGTACTGCATTTAGCCACATCCTCCTCCTGTCTGCCTTGTTTCTTTTAAATAGAATTCAACTTCCCTTCCCGAAGCCTGTTTTTTCTCGTACATCACAGAAAGTGACTACATACTTACACACCGCTACTAAAATAAATCCAAATGGTTAAAGCAGATATCTCGAAAGAATTCTTTTGAATATTCGGAACTTAACCTGGGTTTAAACACTCCTTTCTTTCTGTTAAGTGATTGAATCTAGTCCTGCAACATCCTTAGCATTCTGGAGATTCTAGTGACCATTACGCGTGAGTTATGCTCTTTTAAAATGCATATCGGGTCATTAAATTAAAGCTTTTGCAAGGGTACACATTGGTGTAGCCACTCGTCACTGCATCCATCACTCAAGTGCCTCGCGAAAAGATCAGCCCTAAACGTTGCCTCTACCCAATGAAGATACAACTTTCTCTAAATGGGTAATAAAAGCCTCATACCGCTTTGCTCTTGTGCTCCAAGAGCGTTCTCAATCCACTAACAGTTTAAGGGGATCGTACAGAAGCAAGATAACAGTCGCTGATAATCTTGTTGGTAAATTTAGCGAGGGAGAGAAGAGAGCAGGGTTGTTGTGCTTGTGATGTACACACGTACAAGATACTGTAGTCATGACTGGTCTCAGTTGATACGACAGGTAATTCCGTGATACCAATAGCAATTCGATTTTTGCTTTCACAAAGATGGTACTTCTAATACGAGAAAAATAATACAACGTAAAATTTTTCGATTAACTCATCTCATGGAATTTCTAGTTTATTTTTATTGTAAACAATAACAAAAAAATTTCAATCAGCTCAGATTAATCTTAATTTATAGTTTTGTTTCGATTTACTATTGCTTTCCAGTTTTTTGAATGGAGAGGATACGAAAAATTGTGGAAATTTCATGGCTAATTGATCTTCTAGCTTTGTTGAAAAACGTCGCACCTATCAAAATATGAAACTCGCTTTTGGAGGAACGCGTACAAAAATAAAGTAAACAAACCAAATAAATATTTTAAAATAGTTATTTTGAATATATTTCAACTCGAACGATTAATGTACAGTCCATATTTCTCTGTTTATAGACAAATGGGGGCACGGAAAACATAAAAGTGATAATGGGTGTAACCGACTGTCTTCTTCACGATTGGTTGACCTTGCGAGCAAACAGGTAAGCAAGGTTGGTAGCACTGTCAAGGTAGGTCATATAATTACCAGAGAAACTTGTAGTGTCTGTAATTATATAGCGGCTAGTTGGCAGCTAGGGAATGCGCATAGGCCATTGACAAGATGCAATAAATAGGTCAAACCACAAGAGAATGTTTCGAAACGTTTGTGTATTTATATGAAATACTCTAAATAAAATTTAAGCTTTTTAAAGCTTTTTTTTTAAGATTCATAATTCATAATTTTCGAGATTGTAAGATTCATAATTCTGCAAATAATCGAACATTGACTATGCCACGAAATAAAATAAAAAAAAAAAAAAAAAACAATGCAATTGTTTTTATGTCATATTTTGCTTATGTGTGCATATTTTAGCACTGTGTTTATTTTCTGAATAAGTTTTCTTTGTCATTTGCACAAGCTATAATGATATATATCAAGTGGACAGGTTTTATGGTCCAGTAATTTCACAAAGAAATTTCAGGAACGTCCATTATTCGGTTGTCACAACATCCACAAACAGATGGGTGGACGGAATGATCTATCCTCTAGAATTTACTTTTTATAAACAAATATACAGGTGCTCAGTCCTGTTATTTCCCTTCTATTGTAGTTTGTGCTGAGGAGGGTGGAAAATAAGATCTGAAATTTAGTTTTTTTTGTTCACTCTAACCACTGGAGAGTTAGTTTAGCAATTGTGGTGGTTGAAGACAGTGAAGTCAATTCATATTATAGTTTATCCATCGTAAATATAGTTTTTGTTTATCAAACTACAATCTATTATAATGTTTTGCTGTTACTTATTAATTAAATATTAAACTTAATTAAATTTAATTATAGTTTATTTAATTAACTTTAAGTTTGTTTAATGAAATATTTGAAAAATTAAGAAAGAATATTATTTTAAGGTTTGATATTATTAGAAGTAGTCCTTTATTGCAAAATAATCAAAAAATGCGGAAATCCGTACTAATTTAAAGTCGTTTATTGTTGACTGATTCAAATATCTGTAAATTTGTTTTGGCTCTGATTTAATCATTTTAGTCTCGACTTCAATAACAAGATCACGATCTTATAAATGAATGTCGATGTAAATTGTTTTGTTTAAGCTTTGAGTTAATTTAATGTACATATTACGCCCTGTGTAGCCGATAGTTCATAATGGAAGAGCCACTGCTCTTTCGTAGCAGGGAATGACATCTTCCCAAGCCCAAATTTATCTTTAGGCAATGGATGGCCCCCAGGCCCACAGATAGTTAATAGCTGTGATGATCTATAACGGTATTTTGATAAACGCCAAATAATTGAGGTGTAATTATAGAAGAAATTTGCGACCTCCTGCTTTTATGGCTGTTTAGTTCATCTAACAAGAGGAAGTGTGGTTGGATATTACAACACACAATTCTTGACTATTTACAGTAGACTTCCGATTATCCGATGGGCTGTAACGGCTCAAGCAAGTCTAAGTAGTGGCCCGGTTAATTCGACTCCGGATAATCGAGCCTAATGCATTTAAATTAGTTTGCTAACGGGGATATTGATATTTCATATTTATTTCGGGAGATTTCGGAACAAATTTTTAACGTAGAGTGCCCAATTACTAGTTAATCTAAAGCTTTGATAATAATTTCGTATATTGTAGCTGAGAAATTCCTGAGAAATTCCTTTAGTACTGTATACAGAAAACATCGGATTCCTCAATAAGTTAAACAAAAATTTAAAACCATTCGATGGAAGCGCAGCGTAATTAATTTCAGTCAAGGAATAAAAAAATCAAAATTATAGGTGATTAAGTTATCACCATAAAGTGATTATATCTTGAATAAACAAGCTATTATGCTGTTACGATCACTGTTATTAAATTTCCATATTTTTGCTTCCTCCTTAAAATGGTCTATTCGTTATCATTATACAGTATAATAAATCTTGTTTTCATGAGTTCAATTTTCTTCTACAGCTTTGCGGATATTGTTTTAACAGTATTTACTACTGAATCAGTACGTATGTGTAAATCACAGTATGAACCACTAATAATTCAAAATGTACTTCATTAAATTATATACATAAGTAACATTATTGTTTCATTTTTAGCAAAATTTTAAAATTTAGATATAAATTAGTTGAGGTATTTAAGAGACACCATCTAAATGATATAATAAGCTAGCTTTATTATAATGAGGCCAAGAGGACATTGCTAGCAGCATTGCAACAAAGGTTGAAAATGTAGTCCCTCGCTCTCCTACTCTTAGGTCGTTTAAACCTCGGTTCATTATGGTGATAATTATTTTAGATCATTGTCTGAAGTGAAGATTGATCTTTAGATCAAAGATTCGATATCATTTTCAATGTTAAACTAATAAGAACTACATTCTTATTTAACCAAGAAAACGAAAAAGAAAGAGCCTCATCACGTTTCTTAATAATAAGCCAATTGTACTTAAATGCTCAAAGCACCCGGTCCTGAATGAATTAATTATTTAAATTCATTATATGTTATTGTAGACACACCCACATGCAAGTTTAATAAAAAAAAATGAATAAAGTGTGTAATATACGCAATACCCATGAGCGAACTGTTCTAAAAAGATTATTTTGTATTTTCAATAATGATGAATTTTCGAGGATAACGTGGCTGTCAAAGTAGAAAAGATTTATAAGGGGCCTGTTCAGAAACTTCATTCTTAAGATTCAAGTGCAGCTGTCATGTGCCTCCACCTTCCTTACCTAATTAAAACAAGATCTAATTTCTTTGGATGATAAACTGAGTTATAGCCACAATGTGTCTGGGACAAGATGTAGCCAGCCCCCTAGCACACCCTTCTTTACGTGTGCGTATACAATCTAGCAACAACAAGAACATTCTCATACCTTAAGAGCGGGTAAGGCCGGTAGGGGCTGATGAAAACCTACTCGTCCCACAGCTCCACCATGATGCAGTGCGTATATCGATCAAGCAGGGAGAGAGAGGTGTCTTGGTGTGGAAGAAAAACTACACCAGAAAATGTTTCATTGCCCTCAGAAATGACCTCCAAGAGTATGCAAATTAAGTTCGTGTAAAGCGAACGTTGTCTTTCCTCTCCGAATCTCTATGGTAATTCTCTCTAATCAATAAATATCGACTGTTAACGTTGGTTGCAATTCTACCTCTCACCTCAACAATATCAATTCAATTTTTCTTGAAAGCGCCTCTGAAGTACCATTAAACAGTTAAATTTGTGGTGAAAGCGCAGTTTTTTTCTTTCTTTAGTCATTTTTGTTTCCTGGATATATTTTTCATACGCGTATACCTTCTAGAAACAAATAAAATCCAAATTAAAACATTTAACTAAATTACCAATTAAATAAGTATTTAGTACGGTTCAAATTAGTCGAAAATTCTTACTACTTTACCACAAAGGTGGAAAGTTCTACAAAATTTGTTCCTAGTGTCAGCTTGGATGCAACCACACCAAAAGCCCCGGATTTACCATATAATGAAAATTTACAGTTTACACAGACGAGGAAATGGTAGCAGTACATAGTCTATACACTTTTGCCGGTTTATTAGTTAGACCCTCGTTAACCAGACACAATATTATGTGTCCGTAGCAGGCGGGTAGTCATTGTGACAGTTTACCCATCTGGTTACATCTTTACCATTCTCCATTCGCCTGCTCAATCACCATACCTCATCCCGAGCATCTATAGGACGCGGTGGAACGAATTGTTCGCAGCAGGGATCCACAGCTGTCCAGGCAACTTTGGAATGAAATAGCCTGCATGAGCCAACATCCCTGTGGAACTTTCGGCATCTCTTGGAGCCCATACCAAGCCACTTGGTGTCCTGAGGTCCCAAGGGGGTGTTGCTAGATTTTATCGATAAACCGAATAAAGTGGTAACTTAGCATATATTTTATTTTCTTAATACGATTTATTTTAAATTTCAAATTGATGTCTACTTTGCACCATTTTTTCCCAGAAGTCTAACAATAGATTTTTATTAATAAACTGGTTAAGGAGTTTTTATATTATTTTCCTATCGGATTCTTTAAATATTCGTTAAATTAATTGATGATAATCTACAGAATCTAAATTCCATTATCAGCTTGCGCTGGTTATCCGCCTTTTAGCTCTGCATTTGGGCTTTAGGTTGTATTCATATGGAGTAGAAAGACCAGTTAAATCCTGCGGCCAACCAGACGGACAGGACTTAGTTAATTAATGTCATTTCGCATCTTTTTTAATCCCCATGAAACCAAAATTAATGTAATAATTAATCTGGGAAGGGCACAGAGAACCGGAGTGTTTTGAATTTCACGAAAATTTTTCTTTGCGATGGTATAATTTATAACTGCGGTCCGTGGGCGATTAGTTCTCCATCATTTTGAAATGTTTACAATAATGTCTGACCTCTTGATCATCTCTATTTTGGAATATGCATTGCGATAATCTTTTTTTTGGAAATCAGTCTAGGGACAATTCGAACGCTTTCTTTTAATTTTGAGAAAAGGACCGTGTTGAGTTCGTATTTCCAATAATGTAAATGGAGTCTACGGAACACAATTCTCTGCCGAGGTATAACTCAAGTAAACAAAGAGTTTCAATTTGCAATACATCCATCATCCGTCCCAGTTTTCTATGGAACAGTCTTTAGAATATTAAAACCGTTATAATTCCTCTAATGGACCACGTAATATCTGATCGCACTCTTATATCGAAGTCTTATTCGTCTATTCCTAGCCGCTCCCTTAAGTTCCAATATTCTGCTCTTAAAATATTTACGACGAAAGAGAGAAAGAAAATCGGCCAGAGAGTATCTTCTCTCGTCTTCTTTTGCTTTCTGAAGGTAGCCGAACACGACGTTTCTTAAACATTTATACCTGCCACTATCATTGAAGCGACAGCCAGCACGAGTTGAACCGCGCATGTTGGATTGGCTGGAGACGCTGTCACGTGATCTGAGAATCCAGTCACCTTGAATTTTTTGCCACTAAAAAAAAAAAATATCATTTTAAGATCATGCTGTGCTGTGAAATCACAAGCCGGGTGCTTTCAGAGGACAGGTAAGTCCATCTCTTACTATACTAATGTGCCCATCTTTTCCGCACTCCGTCTTTTCTTACTACCACCATCAGCGAAAGGTAGCGATGAACGTAAGGTTGGGCAATTTAACAAATTTATGGGCAATTATAAATGTCTGGTGTGCCTCTGAACGGGTGACCCTGTGCCAGTACCTCAACCCAGAGAACACGCGATACGACGGGAAGTCTGTGTGGCGCTCCTATCGACAGAGATTGTCAATCTCTACAGTCAAAACATGCGTTGGTGTCGTAAATAAGATTTAAAAGTACGATAAAAGCATTTTCACTCGACTTCTGCCGCACACTGCTGCCGGGAACAGAGTCGGCCAATTGTGTTCGGCGGCTACGGCTTGTACAGGTGTGTTAGCGTTCCATGAAACAACGGGCGATATTCGGCTTCGTACTACATCGCCTAAACACTCGCATTAAAGATTTTTTCCTTTTTTTTTTTTTTGTTCGTTTTTCTTTCCCGAACTGTTGGTCACTGCGGGACAGCTCGATAATGATGTCACGGCGCACGTGGATCTCTCTGGTGTCCTACGACTTGCGGCGATTCTTAAGTAAAGTTCCGATTCATCTTTGGAAAAGTTGAGTGGATGTGTAAAGCGAAACTGAACGGCGATGAGATATATCGGGAAACTAGGCGGTGGTCATGACCCTTCCCTGTTTTTTACTGCTCTGTTTGGAGGAGACAACGGACAGAGAACGCACTTTATTGCCGGCTGACGTAATCACGCCTGTTGGGACAATTGATGTAAACGGACGCATTTGAAGAACACTTTTCTAAGTGCTTTTAACTGAATGACCCCTTGATTGTAGACGAATAACGGTGAGTAGGGTTGGGTACAATGTGCTCAAAGGGATTCCGACGGGGGGAGTGAACTCGAAGCCGTGTAAAGTGAACGAATATTGCACCATTTGGGGGAACTTTGTTGATGTGTGTTGACTTTGTCGGTCTCCGACTTCTATACGCCTTGACCAAAAAAAAAAAAAAACAAAAAACACTACTCAGTATCTTGAGTGGAAAATGTGTTATTCAGAATTCATAATTGCAACTATAAATTCATTTTTCTATTAAACATTTAATTATTATTAAATGGAGATTAAAGTTTTCACATAATTCTTCTTCTTCTTCTTAAGTACTTTAGTATACAGTACTTTGGTAGAGTTTGATGGTTGAATCCAACTTTCATTTCTAACTCACAATGTAACGCGTATTTCAAGTTGTCTGTAGAGAATATTAATCAGTATTCATTAATTTGGAATTATTCTGGTGTATGGACTTGGAACTCTTCAAACATTTTTATTATTCCACATAATTCCTCTTCGAGTTTAGTGTTTTTAATTCCATTAGTAATAATTAAAAAAAGATTAAAATTTTATCCCTATCTGACTTCAGAGGGATCCATAGACATGACAATAGTTGTAATTTAATTATTTTTTTTTGGGATTGATATTTGTTATTCAATTATTGTTTAAAGCTTCAATTTATTAGAGAAACAGATACAATAAAACATTAAATTTCAATCAGTCTCAGAAGTTTTAATTAATTTATTTATAATATCGCATTTTTGCTGATATTCATATATCTTTTTTTTTAATTATTATTTTATATTTCGATTTAAAATTAGTCATTTTAACTGCTAATCGTATGTAATTTAATTTTCAGATTACAGCATTTTTTCTTTATTTAAATAAATGTCTTTTCTGTTTATACATTTTGGACGACCACATATGGTTAGAGGAGTTTACAAAGATAGAGAGAATACACGAACAGCACTGTATTTAGCAGTCATGTGAGCTAGAACGACGGTCAACTCAAACACACGTACTACTCCTCTTGTTTGACCACTCGGATGGTGTCATCCGTGTCTGAATGTTTTTAGATTGCAGATTCTAAATGAGAAATTTTATTTCCGGTTTCCAACCTTCGGTCTGTGGTAACAAAACAAAAAGAAGTCAGCTTGTTTTGTTTGCAATAACTAAAATAGCCAAAGATGGATTATTTTCGTACTTCAGTTACATTAGGCTAATTAAATCATTTCCTCTGTCGAGCTATGCGACTAACAGCTTGCTAGGTTGGCTATGAAACTAGAAAGTAGGCTATTTTACAGTTTTTTCTTTAAGCTTATTTTACTTTAAATTAGTAAAACGGACTGAATTCATCATAGATGGGACCCGAAGCCTGTCCGAAGTTTTGTGATGCTTTGTAATTATAAGGAGAACCCTATATCTTATCTAATTACGGTGTCACCTTGTAATGAGGGGAGGATAGAGATACACTGGTCTTCTGTGTTCTCTTATCTACTCCAAGTGTTTAGTATGCATACCAAGCAGGACAGCTGTCTCCATATAATGGAGGGTTAGCATTACGTTGAACACGTGGACAAGAAAATGTAGAATGTAATTGCCCTGGAGGAGAGGGACGAGTACCAATTACAGCAAAGACCATTTCTCCAATCGCTGGTCTCATTTTGTAACACAAAGAACTCGATGCAGGTATTTAATATGGAAAGCAGAGTTTGGTGTTACTTTAGTGCAGGCCTGGAGGAGTTATCACAGGAAGCAAGCAATTATATACGTTTTCTTTCTTTTCATTTGATCCAGGATTGGATTTGATGTTTCTGGAATAGCAAAATATGAATAATTTGACATAACATATTAGAAACAGTAATTTTAGTTTTAGTTTCCTTTTATTTTGTTTAATTAATCAGTCTTATTTTTTACCAACTATGCGAAGATTTAATAATTTACCAGGTCTTCTTTTGTCTACAGCTATTTAACGAAGGTTTCTAATGGCGAATATAATTTCTGCTCTATTCGAATGGAGCAACCTTAGACCAGCCAAGGTATGTAGAACTGATAACAGCCCTGTATGGTCTGATAATGGATCTGGCAAGTATCCTGAAACGCCCCCTTTGTAATAAGTTTAGGAATTAGGTCAAAAAGCGCTTAATTGATGGGCTCTTTATAATCCACGTGGTTAAAAGATTCATTTAAAAATTAGTTCATTATAAACACTTTTTTTAGCTTGAATTAGCTGAGCTGTTTTCAACAAATGCTATTATTTCATAGCTAAAATATAAAATTCATTCGGGAATTTGTTATGCAATTATGTATATCAAAATGGTTTGAACTTTTCATAAGCATGCTTGATGTAAACTTTACTACATCAATAGATGTTAATTAATACGCCCGAGCAAAACGAATTAACTGTAATTCTAATCGAGGTCGTCGAAATTTAAAATCTTTAATTGCACTGGTCCTGATGAGTCTTCTGGTCCGGATTTCTTCCTGTTAAGTTTCTACTGTCAGTGAGAGCCCTTTTGTTAACTACACATTAGACTGAGCATATTCGATTCTAGCTCATTTTAAAGAAAACTAGTTAACATTAGACTTGCAATTCTACCGGTTGTGATATTTAAAGAAATACGAGGGGGGGGGGGGTTCAAAAAAGAGATTTTTATTCGCTAAGAGACAGTTGTGATAGAAAGAATTTTTTTGTTTGATGCTTTAACATCTCTAAAGCAACCACATAAATTTTGGTTTCGATCTGATAGTTCATTACTTTTCTTTGCAGCGCTGAATGAAGTGTTTCAATGGATAAAGTGGAATACAGATCAGTGATTAGGTTCCTCTTTCTGCAAGGGAAAACACCCAAAACAATCCCCGAAGAAATGGTCGCTGTTTATAGAGAAGACTGCACAGGTTTCAATGTTGTTGCACATTGGTATAAACAATTCAAATGTGGAAGAACCGCAGTGCACGATGAAGAAATCCCAGGATGCTCAGCAACTGCTGTAACAGAAAAGTGTTTCAAAAATTGAAGCATTAATCCTGGAAGATCGCTGTATTGCTTCAAAGAACTAGCTGCAGAACTCCAAATTAGTGTAGGGTCTGTTGAGAATATCATCCATCAACAGCTGCATATGAGTAAAGTGTCTGCTACCTGGGTCCCCACACTTCTGACCCCTTACCAGAAAGGGCAGGGTACAATGTGCACATGAAATGTTGTCGATGTGCTAGAAATTTTGAAATGTTGCCACATCCTGCTTATTCTCCCGATCTTGCATCCTCGGATTTCTTCCTCCTGCCTGCCTTCAAATCTTTTCTTTGTGGAAAGGGCTTTGCTACTGATGATGAGGTAATTTCTGCTGCTGGGTCGTGGTTTGAAGGACAGTCAGAGGACTTCTACAAAACTGGCCTGCGGAAGTGTATTGAGAGGTGGAATACGAATTTTTTGAACTCCCGACATACATAATGAAGGAGAGCTGTTTCAAAAACTGAAGTGGTAAGATTGGGTTTGGAGTTGACTGTGAACGGATGGTAACTGGTTGTTGCACTTCCATTCGTTTAGAAGAAAGTGTCTGAATTATGGATACCAGATCGAAAGCAAAATGCGAATGGATTCTGAATGGCTCAGTGATGGGAGAATAAAGCTAGTTTGTGGAATAAGAGTAGTAATATAACTAAGTCACAAAATGGTTCGAGAAGATGTTTGGAGCATTACCATATTTAGGAGGTAGTTATTCTACGGTATGTAGTATTTTCGGTGTACTAGTACACCGAATATTAATTGGCTTGCGATTCAAATAAAGAAAGAACAAAAAGATAAGATGAAATTAACTGAATGATTCGAAATCTTAAAACTCTCATATTGTCGTTGTAGAAACACAAAAGGAGAAGACAGAGAAGTGGAGATTAACTATTGACTTAAACATATTTACGATATTGTTAAGATTACAAGATAAATGGTTGAGGGTTGAATACACTGAGTGTCTGTAGTCATTTTAATTTTACTCTGTCCGGTTTCTTGGAAGGTAGCGTGCATACTGTACGTTTAACCTTCAGCATCAAGGGGAGGATCGAAAGAACATGATTTAGAAAAGGAGAAACATTTAAATTTCCCGATATAACGATTTAAATATCTATATAACTTTAAAAAGTTTGTTTAATATCTTCTAAGCTGCATAAGAAAACGGCAAATATCTGCACATTATGACTTGTCCGCATTCACTTCAAAGTAGGAAAAACTTCCCACAGAATCTTATCACAAATAAAACTCTAATGTGATCGGCTCATTCAATTTATTGAGAAAATAACGTGATTTTTATTTTATCATGGACAACGGTCAGGCTTGCGATAAAGAAAAAAAAAAGAATATTTTAGTCTAGTAACATTACGAACACTACATTACCTCCAGAAACAAACTGATAAACCTTTTAGAGAGAGAATATTCATTAGTGCAACCCATTTTATTCACCGCTGCGTATACTTGAGCGAACAGAGCCTTTCCTCCCGCGATTCTTCGATAATCTAAAACATCGCTGTAAAATTTAAAAATGATTTTCAAAAACGATTTATATTAAACGATAATAAAATATATCTCAACAGTCTCTGTAAAGCGACTTTAATGAATATTACACGATTATTTTAAATTTATAACCCATTTAATCTGATCATTTGCTACCTCCTAAGAAATTTTATTGCTATTTGATGAGATCAAAGGCATTCTTCCTGTAGGTAGCTAATGCTGGTGTAGTTAACGAATAAATGTCGGCTGTAAATAATCAGAAGGCGGCACTGCAGCCAATTTCCCTTCCTCACTTCTGCCTGCTCACCATCATGAAGAAGAAAGCGAATGCAAGTCACGACTGACAGTTCCGCTGAGCGTGCGCTCGAGCACACACACACGCACAGATATGCAGCTTGCTGACATGTGCTAGCAGGACGTCCAGTTATCACTCCACTTTGGTATTATATTACAGAGACGCACATGATATCGTAACCATGTTTAGAAATGCTATTCTCCAGAGCAGGTTCCTGTTTCTGCTGTAAGAAGACAGGAAGACTGGTGAAAACAAGTGTAGGAAATTTGAAGTTGAAAGCTCTTTCTTGAACAAGAATCTTTTTTGAACAACACTTAAGCAGGAATTTGCTCGAATAACAAATGCCGATTGCAACTCGTGTTTTTACAATTGCAGCTATTCGTCAGTGGATTGCTTTAACAACAACAGCTATTTGTTAGTTCGTGATTAAACAATAGTGGTTACAAAAGAGGGGGAAGAGTGCTTCGTAGAGTTCAAGTGCAGAAAGTTAATACGTAAATATTTTGAGGCTCGAATGTGTCTGACTGTGTTCATTGTTTGCCATGTTAATGTGAACTAAACGTTAATGATAAGTAATGGAGAGTTATCCTTCTTTTAACTGAATTAATGGATCCATTCTGTTAAAAAGGGAGTCGTCTAATTTTAGAAAATAAAGAGTTTTTCTTAAACCTTAAAAATGAGTCATACTTGGCAACAAGAATGATTCTATTCACAGTCTAGTGTTCATTTGAGCCATGATGTTATGTTTTCTAGGATAAACATCATGAAATCTACATTTGAGCAATGATTTTTCTAAGTTGAACATCAGGAAGTCAATGATATTTATTGGAAATCTTGCGCATGAGATTTCCTGAAATTAGAAACAAGGTGCTAAATCTATATATTAAAAGGTGTCTGAATAAAACTGCATTAGCATTAATTATTCGATTTAAAAATAAAAAAAAAAATGCTTTCTGTATTTAAAATTATATAAAATATACAAATTTTTTTATACAAATTATCTAATAAAAATAAATAATAATCCCTCTTATTAAAAACAAACCAGCATGCTGCTGCTCTTACAGAAATGCAGATCATAAATCTGCAGATGAAATGCATATACAAACATTCAGAGTCAATGATGTTTATTAGAAATCTTGCGCATGCAACTTTCTTTCAGTTATATTTTCAAGGTGCTAACGTCTAAAAGTGTCTGAATAAAACTGTATTCATCGACATTAATTCTGTATTTAAAATTATATAAAATATAGAAATATTTTTATACAAATTTTCTAATAAAAGCAAATAATAATCCTTCTTGGTAAACACAAACCAGTATGCTGTTGCTTTTACAGAAACGTAGATTATAGGTAGGCAAATACATATGTCCACTTATAATGAAAAAAAAATTAATTTTCATGTTCCTGTTTTAAATAATCACATCAGAAGGAATGAAAGGAGCTGGGAAAATCAGGTTATTGTGAATTATAACAAATGATATCGGAAAGAAGAATAAATGCATTATCTCGTATTTATCAGCCTAAATATGGATGGATTTTAGGTTAGTTAAAGATGAAAACATTCAACAACTCTCGAACATTACCAGTGTTTAAGAGTAATTTGAAATTGTGGTATTTGTGGTAAATGCTGACATGTAAAATTTAGTGAACTCAATTGAACATCACTTACTATTAATTCTTTTGCCCTCCCACGCCAAATTAATTCCCAGTAAGGCATTTCTAGTTCGTCTACATGGGAAGATACGAGCATGATCTTTATATGCCATCAATGGATCAAGCATGCAAAAGAAAATAAAGCGATCGCTTTGACTTATGAGTACTGGAGCAGAGGTCTTCTCGATGAAGAATGTATGTTTGTATAAGTCATGCCGAAAAATTTGAATAACACAAGAAAGATATTTCTTTACTCGAGATTAAAAAAAAAAAAAAGCACTGGGAAAGAAAAATGCGTGTAATGTTGACTCAAAAGGTTAACGACCAAGAAAACTGCTGTCAGCATTTGACGTTTCTCGTTCAGCCCTGACGCTAATTTTATTACGACTTCTGCCACCTATCCCCTATGTACGTAGGCGAAACTAAGGAACAGCAAACATATGTCTAACTGCCTCGTTTTTAAAGTTTGGAATAACCAGTATGTTGACGCCAATCTTTCAGGTTCCGTAAAATGGGATTACATCTCTTGTCGACCTGCTTTTTTATCTCCACCCCCAACTATACAAGAGAACTACCAAACAAGAACCTAGTCCACTAAATGTCAATTTAGTAATATAAGAAGTCACGCTTTAAAAAAAAAATAATATATATATGTGACTGGCAGATTCTTCTTATTCTTAGACGGATACAACTTAGAGTAAATAACGTCACATCCTGAATAGTGACATCAGGAACATACCTTAATGACATTTACGCAGTATTTGATTCATTTTGACAAAAGTGAATCAAAACAAAAAATGTAATGGGCATGTAAATTGCTGGTCCGGTCCTTGTTATTACAATTTCAGTAAAATCGTGTTTTTATTATAAAAAATTCATATAATAAAATCTTTGGTATTTTAATCGTATTATTATTATTTTTGTTATTGATTTTTATCGATAAAATTCTATATTAATCTTTATTATTAAATGTATTTTAAAATTCATAGAAATAACTGAAGTTTATTACTAAAGTTCTCTATTTTAAATTTAACGGGGCTGAACTTTAGCAGAAAAGGAATAATGGCATTTAGCAACCCCAATAATTGATATTAATAATGAATCAATGAATAACTTTTTTTTTTTTTTTTGAAAATTAAGACTTACCTTAATGTCTGCCTTGAAAGTTTCGTACAAGATTTTTGAATTTCTCACAATTAATATTAAAATTTAAAACACAACAAATTGCTTCAATACATAAAAGATTTAATGGTGAAACTAATCTAAGCAGACCTCGCCTATTCACGTCAATGTATGGAAATGAATTAAAATCTTGGTCAATGTGTGGGCTCTAGTACATCGTTGAATGCAGCCTTGATTTTAAAAATTACTACTGTACATATTGCACTGTATATACCACAACTGTATAAGTTGTGTGTTCACAGACTGATTTGCATGGGCAGAAAAATTCGAAATAACTCAGGGAACCCCCTCCCTCCCTTCGGATTAGCTGCATCTCCTGTTGAAGAGAAATTCCTTTAGTCCCTGACGAGCCTATCATCCCTTCAAAGTGGCAAAACCATTAAGGTAGAGAGAAAAAAAACAAAGTTGACTGCTTAAGGTCATTCATTTGGTTTCCCACTCTGTAGTAACACTCGAAGAGGTCTAACGAGCAACCTTGAACTGCCTGTAATTTTTCTCCCTACTATATACTGTTGCGCGTGTTTGGAGGTGGGGGGGAAATAGGGAAGGGGAAAATAGCTTCCGGAAACTTAACTTCTAAACTGGGAGCTTTTAGTGTAATAATTTGTTAGTCGCGTGTTATGGTAATAAAAATAAGAGAATAAAAAAAATAATAATTACAAAAACCAACGTATAGTGGTGTTTCTTTTAGGAATAACTTTTGTGAGAACACTGCACGGTTACGATGAACTACGTGCTCACAATATGTATATATGTAATTTGCGTATGTTGCATTTGAAGGGATGTTTTTTGTCTGATTAAAAATGAAGATGAACAAATAACAATCATATAAATAATTCATCACTTTCAATGGCCACAAACCAGTAAAAATATGAGCAAGCAAAATAAAAAGAAAGTAGATAAGAGATCTCCGAAATGCAGTTCCTCGAAGGAAGTCCAGTGGCATACTGAGGCTATTGCATGTCGAGAAGATATATCACTTGGGCTAGCCTGTTAACAGCCTTATGTTAATTATTTTAAAGGTCACGAATGCACGTCACGATTTCATGTTGAGAATGAATAAATGCAGAGAGTAATCTTCCTTGTCTATCTGTTTATCTTTCCATACATCTTCTCTCTCTCTCCTTGGTCGCTCTGCGTCATATTTTGGGCATGTTTTTTGGCATTGCTGTTATTAAAAGCAAGCTGAGCAATACCTCTTTTGTTTTCTACAGCGCTTTCCTTGTTTGTGTGTCCTCTTAACTAAAACATATTTTAACTGTCACAGAGCAAACTCCTTTCCAGAGAGCACTTTATCTTTCCCGTTGAATGAATGACGCCTCAATTCTATGCATTAACTAGAAAAAATATAGGAACCACCCTATGTGGGAAAATCGTTGGAGGAGCCTCTCAAAAGGGCCACTCTTTGAGGGGAAAAAAAGCAGGGTACACCAACATTGAGCTTCCTGAATCAACCCTCTCCAAAGAGACTTGATCAAAAGGAACAAACAAAATAACTGAGTAATTTTTTAGTATTATCAAGAATCATTCACTCTCTAAAAGGGGAAAAGAACAGGGTTTTTCCCACTAATGTTTCAGTTTATTTATTTTTTCAGCCTAAATAACGTCGATCCTTGAATATATGGATTAATGCACGATGACCGAAGTAGCCTACGTGCCGAAAAAACACTGATATTGCGTTGTCACTTTACTCTCTAATCTAATTTAAATATTTTGCATTATTTATATATATATATATATATATATATATATATATATATATAAAGTCTTACTCCTATAGGACCTATCCTAGAGGAGTATACATCATTATAACTGTGTATGCCAGCTGATAAATATCTCCTAAAAATTCAAAATGAGTTATAGATGAATCGGTAATAAAAGCACACAAACACCGCCTACCTTAATATTTAATTTAATTTATTTTAACTTAATTTTAATTCACTTTAATGATATAAACACGTTGAAATATTTAATTAAACTTATCATCGCGAACTTAGCATCTTACCTTAGTTATTAAAACATTTTTCTTCTGTTGGAAGGTGATTTCAGTTTGCCTTGATTAGGAATGATTTGAATATTTGTAATCCGAAATCTTTGAACACAACAGCAATACACTCTCATACAGAAACTGAATTTTAAAAGTTTGTTCTAATCCTTTCAGAACTTTCTATACTTCTGACAAGAAAATTTCCTTCCGTTTCCCTATTCCAGCCGAGACACTGGAAACAGAACACCCCTGTTTTATTGATGTTTTTGTAGAATGCGGAAAAAACAGTGCCCTGAAGGGAAGTGGTCAGCGCCACTGGTTCATCAGATCATTAACTTGTGATGAGAGGAATGGGGGTAGACAGGAGGGTTGCACTGGAGCTCGTAAACAGCGTGTTATTGGGGTTGTAAACGAGAGCAGACATGAAAAAATATAAAAATCTTTATTTATCCTTCAATGCTCAATACAATCAACGATAATAATTCTTATCATTGTAGAAAATGAGAAAGAAAAATACGTCAACGTCATAAGAAGTGAAGGAAATATTTTAACGATGTACCTGATTGGATAAAACCGCACAGAGAGAAAAAAATTGGTCTCGGAAAAGCAAATATTTAAAAAAAAGACAATTTTACAATATTAGTTTTTTGTAACTGTGTGAATTATTAGAAATTAATAACTAACTTCAAAATATCAAAATTATATTTATATACAAAGTCAAAAGATGACGTAAGTCATCTGTAAATCAACATATTTTTTATATTAATTTAGTGAAAAGAAAAATAAACCTAGAAATTTGTTCATCTGTACGTTGAGTAATTCGCCTGGAGGGAGAATTATTTTATCCGTTTGTGGATTCCAATTTGGCTTATTGCTATACTGGAAATGTGGGTGATAAAGAGGAGGAGGGATTGTTTTACTTAGGATGCTTAGTTGCATTTTGTCTACTGGGAGGGGTGAACTGGGATCCGTGTTCAAATTAATGCTTTTCCTTTGATCAAGTCTGTGTGGGAGATGGCTGAAACTTGGCAATTTCTTCTCTCTTGTGTGTACCCATCTTATGATTTCCAAAAGGGTCAGTGAAAAGAAGAAGATAAGAAGAAAGAAGTAAGAAAAATAATAAGGAAAGTAAAAAATTAAAATATTGGTAGGAACAGCGCATCTACACAGAATTTTCCTAAATAAAATAATATTGAATTGATTTAAGCGTAGATTGCACAATGGACAAGCCAGTAAGGTACGAATAAAAGACCAGTATGTACTTAACTACAGCAGAGGGGGATGGGTGGCATAACATTAGAATAAGGGTGCTCTAAAGGAATACGTTTAGAAATTGTCGAAATTATAGATCTGCATGCATATGTACAGACACATATACAAACTAATTACTCACCACCTGAATTTAGTCCATAAAAGATAGTGAAATATCGTTAGATGTAATCAGTCATAATGAAAATATTGAATTTCGAACTTTAAAAAAAAAATGGAGACAGAATAAATTAACTCAAAAATAAACTGAATTTTGAAAACATGTCAGTACTATTCGTGATGAGGATACCATTAAGCACCGATTATTATGATTTCGATCTGATCTTCATCCTTCTTCCCATGTCGATCACATATCTCAGACTTAATCAAGCGTTGTTCCTCGATTTTCAAGAGTGACAAAATTATAATTCTTCTCTACAAACACCTTATACATCCCATTTTTGATTATCGTGATGTTATTTGGTCCCCACAACAGGAATATCTTTCTCATAGACTCCAGAGAATTCAAATTAAATTTATTAAATTCTTACGCCGATATTGATTTACACTTAAACCGTCTGTGTATAAAAAAACTTCTCTTTAATCTGTTTTGTTAATCCTAATTTTGTATATAGTTTAATAATAGTAACTGTTTTATATTGATTCTCTGTAATTATCAGCGTTATCTAGGGTCTCCGTGCCCTGTCGGTACGAAGTCTATAAATAAATAAAATTAGAAATATTTAAAGAATTTCTTGCCATATTTGATATTAAGAAACAAGAGTGCATATTACCTTGCAAAATAAAGTTGATCCAGTGGAAATTACACTAATTAAACTAGAGGTAAACATTTAAAATAAATTTATACAATGCACAGTTTTAAAAGTTGCGCAATAATAATTTTCGAGTACGTTTAGGTAATTTTCTTGAACACACAAAGAGAGAGAGGCCCCTTTCCTAATGTAAGTTAAAGCACCTGCAACGTAGTGGATAATAGCTATTGTTCTAGCGTCTTAAAAGACTTACCTGTTTCGAAGCTAGGACAAGAACAATCTTCCCTTTTCTTCTTTTTTCCCACGAGTATCCCAGAAAAGAAAAAAATATACACAAATTACAAACTTCTCGAGGAAGTTACATATACGACATTTACTTTCATGTCGCGTGCTCGTAACATGTCCTGCAGGTGCATACCGCTGATCACGTGGTAATGGTTTTTGTCACCGTCACTTTGATGCTGCACCGCGATAGGGTAGCAAGTTGTAACAACCCACCGCGTCATTCATCGCACTGTTTAGGCTATTTCCATTAAAATATCCGAGTGTGGGTAACGGTCCGAGGTGGTTCACAGGTGTCTTAAGTAGCCTGTAGGACATCCACGAGAAATTTCGCAGGTTCATCCATTTTATAGTCATCTCAACCAAGACGTTTAGAATTACTTCACGCTAAACGTAGGCTTAAGGCTTTCTTGAATTCTTTTCGCATTTATGACATTATCCCACTGGAATTTAAATTAGCAGTGGGACGGGATTTGTTAAAATTTTGTCATTCTGCGCTGTCAATTCTTTTGACTGCGATTTACTTTCTGGTTTCTCTAATGATTGAACACAAAATAGAAAGGCAATTACGAATGCCATTTATTCCTTCAAATATAGTGCAATTTTACATAAATTTAATTCAAAATTGGTCTTTTTTTTTTGGAAAATTCACTGGACATGAATTTTCGAAAAAATGACAAAATATCAATAATATTAAAACGTGTTTTGAATCAGTCATTTGATTTATAAATTGCTTGTTGATGGTAATAATAATTATAGCGTAGTACAACCAGCACATTATCATATAAAGTTGCTTGACGGTCAAATGGGAAAAAACAGTGGCATACGCGTTTCGGTTGACCGTGGTTCAAGTTCACGTGACTGATAAATAAGGTTAATAATTGTATTCATTTGTCAGAAAGAATAGTTGTAAATTAATGATTATTTTTTAATGATAATAATACGCACGATTATTTGTCCTGATCACAGTATAAACAGACCTTTGGGGGGGGGGTTTAATTTGGCTACATAGTGCGCAAGTTCATGTAGTACTTCAATATATATAGTTTGTCGCGTTGTGAAGTCACAGGTCAATTTGCACGCCACATGCGTTTTAAAACTCAAGAAGAACCAAATCTTAAAGTTATCACTGCTTATACAGCTCTTTTTATCTGCATCTTCAAAGTGTTTAGTTTGAAGATGGAGTTCAAGTTCTTTTTCTAAGATACTTCTCAGGATATAGTACATTTAGATTAGATAAGAATGCTGTCGGTTTAAAATTTTTTCTCTGATTTCAACATTTCACAAGCAATTGAATTGGTGGCTAGTTTCCGATAACAACAAAGAAGAAAATAAGGAATAATAAATAAATTTTCTGTTTATAGTCTGGGAAAGCCACATAGTTTCAGAGGAGTTCGTTAGATATATAGAATACAAGAGCATCACCGTATTTAGCACTCGCGGGGAGGGAACCACGGTCAACTCAAACGCGTGTGCTAAAGTACCCTCGCTTTGACCACTCAGATACAGCGGTCTAGTTTTCATTAATAATTAGGACATACAAAAGGTAACATTCCATATCGATCTGAGGTTAACGCGGGATGGGAATATAATATTAATCATCGCTTCGCACAGATAAAGAGAAAAATGTATGCAGCAGTGTGGAAGGTACGTGAGGCCATAGGCATTACGGATAAAAAGTTAATCAACACGAGAAAGACTGTGTCCCTCATCAACATATAATGTCAAGGTGACCAAAATAAACAGTAGGCATTCGTTTAATGTTCACTTCACACTTCGTCTCATCCATCGCTGTTATAGAATGAATCTTCCCAGCGAATATGAAGGGGGACCTCTATACGCACGCAGAGGATAAGAAGAGGAAAGCATATATGAATATGTTTCGGACTCAGAACTCATAGAAAACTTGCCTCAGCCTTAAAGAATGTTTGGTATATTTGATGAACAAATGATCTGCCAGGAGACCACCAACAGATCAAGAGGACATATGAACTTTGTAATGTTGACCTTGTATTAAAATAAAGGTAAAAAGTAATTATCGAAGTTAAAAAATATTCTAACTACAAGTACTCAGTTTGGAAATTGGTAAATCTGTAAATTTAAATGTTCTATGAATCCTTTTCTATACTACAAGCACAATATTCTAAGTGTAAATTTAAACGTTCTATATCAATCGTACTGTTATAATAAATAAATTTAACCAATAACATAAATAATTGCTAAAACTGTAATTCAGAATATAGTGTTCTGTTAAAATTACTAATACAGTAGTCTTCTCTTTCAACGACGCATGAAAGCATTCGATTTTAATTGCAAACGCTGTAAAAGCATAAATCGCATGTGCAGTGTTCCCCAATTTTGGTGGAGAGGGGAGGATCAGAAAATAAATCCGTGATTATGAGAACTGCTTTAATTAAAAGATGTCTAAATGCCAAGACCCTAATAGTGACTGTTTCATTTTCTTATAAAATATTGAATTTCTTCTGATAAAGTTTGTTAAAAAGATTATTTCTAAACAAACCGAATTCATTTCTGTTTCAGAAGGCCTGGAATGTAAGGGATCGCCAGTCGGATCTCCCTCTCACTCAACACCGAGAGCAACAATACTGCGCCTGCGCAGTCACCGTGGCCAGTTTTCCTTTCTGTTCTGGAGTGACCCTATTTTTAAATAACAGCCAAAGCACCGTAGCATGAGCTCATATTTTACAGGCCCATATCTTACCGATATCCGGAGCGGCGGCGGAGAGCATTATAACGGCCAGCCAGTACACAGCCAACCAAACGGCGAACCATGTGACCCGGCCCAAAGGCAATACATCCAGCCTCAGTATGCTTCTTCCCCAGCACAAGGGGCCACCTACCCCAGGTTCCCTCCTTACGACCGCCTCGAGATACGACCTATCACCTCTACTCCGAACTCACCTAGCCCTCCCGGTCCGTATTACGGAAATCAGTGCGCCCAGCAGCAGCACCCATCGGGACCGCCACCCCAGCCAGCCCATCAACCGCAGCAGCACGCTCCTCTTAACCACCCCAACGCCTATGTACCTCAAGATGCCCAGAACTGCCGAGGATCTCCCAATGACCACGGACCTCAGCATCAGAACCTGGGTCCGGTTCAGTATCCGAGCTGCAAGATGCAACAGCAGCCTCAACAACAGCAGCAGATGCCCCACGACCCCAACGGCGTGCATCGACAAGTTCCCTCAGACTGTCCCACCAATATACACCATCAGCAGCCACCTTGTCAAAGTCCAGTACATTCCCCTCCACAGCAAATGTACACACCAAACCACGTTCCCCCGACAAATCAGCCGAACGCTGTAAATCAAGTTCAACACCCACCGCCTACCTCTGGGGCACTACCTAGCCCCCTGTATCCATGGATGAGAAGTCAGTTTGGTAAGAATTTCGTTTTTCTTCATTATTTCCATCTACTTGTATTCCAGAAACGATGTTACGTTACTGTGTTTACTTTATGTATTTGACTTTTGTAATTTCTCACACCCCTGCTCCTTTCCCCTCCTGTGTGTAGTTTTATCAGTAATACTCCTACCATTGTATATTAAGTTTTACAAATAGCAGTACTACAATTGTTAACACATTACACGAACTGATAACATCTCACCATCTGACTGAATATCAGGTGTGGCACTATTTTTCGCTGGTTGTCCAAAGACGCATTGAAAATCGCTAGTAAAACAGTGGTGAGATTTATAACTTTAAGGCGCATTTACTCTGCGGAAAAGCAGACGAACTATCCGTCTGTTGGTACTCGTGATCTGACATTTGTGCGCATGCGCTAACTGCTGCTTCCAATGCTTTAAATGCAAGTGCTGTAGAGGTACATATAGATCTGATTAACCTTTTGTATATAAATATAAATTGCGTAAAATATATAAATATAAATTGCATAATCAAATAAAAATATGCAAACATCATCAGTGAGCAAATTTCGATTTAAATCCGTGCAATTCGTGAAGAATCGAAAGTACAATATGAGACCTAACGTGGTGAAAGCGGAAGTGCAATAGTACACGCGTTAGAGTTGACTTTGGTTTGAACAAATGTGACCAGTGAATAAGTTAAGTGATTAGTTGTGAAATCGTCCGACAAATTTTTTCAATGAGTTCTAGAATATTCAATCTGGTTATAAATAGGGGAAATTTTTGCGATCGTGGTCAGTGAACTTTTTAAATTGATTGAGTGAAAAAGGAAACTCTATTTTGTAAAGCCATATAAAGATTATAAATGTGTATCTCTAGTACAGTATGTCTGGCGCCTTCAAATGAAGTTGCCCGGTATTGCACTACTTCAAACAAGCAAAAATATTCGTACGTAGATTATTCGGAAAAACAAAAAAAAAGCGTTATTTAAACAATGGGATGGAGTAGTATTAGCTCTGTATAAAAGAAAAAATTGTTTCGAAGTGGTAAAGACCACCGATTTCGGGGTCATGAAGGATATCAGACCACAGCTGGCCGAGTATAACCAGTGTTGGGTAAAGTAATCAGGTGTGCTCTCGCGAGCAGCATAGTTGGTACAATAGTCGTCCTCCCCATACCGGGTGGAAAAGACCTGAGCTCGAAACCCGTCGATGACGTGAGGAATTTTTATGGGCCTTTGCACGACGTGGTTGAGTTAATTGGTCTTAGGCGAGGTTAGCAGGGTTTTTTGCTTCCAAAACTCGAATTTTTCGTCCAGCAAACAAACAAATCGACCACAGTACACACACAACTAAGTTGCTGATGCATCTAAAACTCTACTACAGCAACAATAATCAGATACCTCCGTGGGCTGAGGAGAGGGAACTCTTCTTTGAGGCAGTAAGTAGAATTTCTGTGATTCGGATCCACCATAGAAACCACTCCCAGGTATTTTTTGAGATAAGCTGATGGTGCTGAGGGCGTAACGAATAATAGAATTAATGCACCTAGCAATATATTATGTAGCCTTCCATGGGTGAGATGTCACATGACATCATTGTCACACCTCAGGTGTTAACCTATTTACGATGAATATTTGAAAAGTTACTAATCTGACATACAGTATTTCGTTAATTAAAAATAAAATAAAGATAATAAAGGTATAAAATTACAAGCATGTATATTCCATTAACAAAATTTTAGAGTAATATTTTTGACTAAAAATAATGTTATTTTATTTAAAAAAAACCTCTCCACCGAAACTAATAATGTCACAAAATAAGAGAGTACGTGCAGCAATAGGGTACGTTTTTGAAAAGGACTTTTGGAAAACCCTTTTTTTTTTTTTTTTTTTAAAGTATTTTTGGAAAGGAATTTTGAAAATGGAAGATGGAGACACCATTCAGTGCTATCAAGAAATTACAATTAATCAAGAAAACTGTAGAATTAAAAAGGAACCATTATGGCCCCTTTTGAATTCTACAGTTTTCTTGATTCAGAGTCGATGCCAGAGGTGCGCAAGTGAGGCATATGCCACAGGTGCCGCCTAAAATAGACGCTGCTAAATGCGGTATTGCATATATATGCGTGTTAAAATACGATATGGATTAGGTGCCGTTATAAGATTTTGACTCAGGCGCCACAAACGCTAGGGCCGGCCATAGTGTTACTAAAGACAAATCCGAAGAGGTGGATCCCCTCTTCTTTGAGGCAGTTTGGACGAGTACAATCGGAACAGCACAATGGTACTGTTAATGACCTGATTTTGAAAGGTCAGTGTGGGTTACAGTATATAGGAAAGACACTAAACGTGTTCTGAGAATGGGGTCCATCGTATCTTTCACAAAGAATGGAGCAAATTTTAAGCGATTCAAAATTTTTTGATACCATGACCATGTAGGAAACTTAATTTCATTTTTGTGATCTAGAGATCGAATAACAGTCCATCTTGAAGGATCTCGTCGCCACAAGAAATTTCGAAGGGCACCATCAGCTACTAAGTTATGGCTTAAGATTGTTTGTTTGATACAAAGACGGGGTGATATTCGTTGATTATCTCTTTCTTCACGACAATGCTCCCAGTTAAGAGCTCGAGTAATTATCGAGATAATGAGCAATTTTTGTTATGAACTGTTGACACCAACCCTAAACGATCGACACATACTTTTTGGAGACATTGCTGCTTGAACAATAGTTATAAAAAAGTGACATTAGGGTGCGTTTGGCTCTTCATGCAGAAATTTGTTTCTCCTGCCACATTGTACGTCTTTCATATGCTCTTCCATTCTCTTGTTTAAGCCTCTATAAAATTCTCCAAATGTAGAAGGAATTACAAGTGCACTACAAAAAGTTGGTGAGGCTTCTTGGATTAAATGATCGGTTTTCTTTAAGACATGTGTGCCACTAGTCATATCGTGAGATTTTCTTTTCACGTTGACTGCATGCAGAGCCAAACCACACCGTGGTGTCATGTTTGTAGCCTATTTTTTATTTAATTTAATTTACTTTTTTATCAGCTGTTCGTTTGCGCATAATTTTGATGAGTGGTTTCAATTTATTTAGGATTTTCTTTTCTGTCGCACTAAAAGTTGGCTTTCTTGGTACCAGTGCATTGTCGAACTGAGGGAGTTACGATCAGGTCCACCCATATTTGCATATCAGAAAAAAGAAATTTGACACTTGAGCTGAGTGATTTTTTTTTTTATTATTATTATTATTTCGTTGACATCTGGATGAAACTGTTTCTCATGGATGTATCCGTGAGAAACAGTTTCATCTGCAACACAGCCGAATTCCCCAAATGTTTTTTTCTTTCTCTTTTGAGAACCCCATCTCATGTAGTCTGGATGTAGAAAACTATCACAGCTGCCATACCCTTTTTAACGATTTCAAGTGTTCTTGGTACCAGCGCATTCTTCCTTAACAGAAATCGAGATAGATGTACAGATAACGTATTTGAGTTGAAAAGTTCAGTCATTTGAAACAGAGCCTCTTCTTGGGAAGGTATAAAAACATCAAAGCCAGATGTCAATGGTACGAATGGGTTCTTTAGGCACGTGGAGAGTAACTGGATATTATGTTCCAGTGTGCCAAATATTCTACTAGTAGGTATATACATAGTTCAGACACCTGTGAACTTGGACACACCAAAATTCACAACTGAGATATTCATAAAAACTGCTGCTTCCTCCTGTTAAAAACAACAACAACAACAAAACTCATATACATTCTTCTTCTTTATGTAAAATTAAACATTCGTACTGTGGACTCAGCTTTACAAGGCTATTTGGAGGGACGAGTTTTAGGAAGTCTTGATTTCGCAAACTAATCTTTCCAAAAATTTGATCTAACGCTGACTCCAAGTTAACCCTAAGCGTCTTTCCAAAAGGCTTCTCTGTGCTGAAAGTAATGGGGGGGGGGGGATATTATATTCGGAGCTTGTTATTTTACGGTGAAGCCTTTGACAGATCCCAACAAGAAAACGGAAGCTGCACCTTAGATGCAAATTACTTGAGTGGTAAACGATTAAATACCTAAACAAGACAAATGCTGACACTTGTGCATGCAGCTAATAGTGGTGGACCATTCAATCTACAAAGCAAAATCGAATTTTAAAGCTTCTTAAGTACGTTTTCCATTGTGTTGAATAGTATATCTTCTATTCTTCTTGGAACTGTGATTGGAATGTGAAATTTTAGAATATATCTGTTCACTTTTAAGAGAGCTATTGCGGTTATTTAATTAAACGACAATTGAATGGAACCACAGATATCAGAGTTTTCTACAAATTGTACTACATTACTACAAATTTGTTGCCCTCACGGGTACTTTGATGGTTATATATACTCTCCTCCAAGACCGGATGGAAAATGCCCGAGTTTGAATCTCTCAATGATGCGAGGAATTTTTATGAACTTTTTTCACAATATGGCAGAGTTGTAAATAATTGAAAATACTCAATTAAGGGATTGCGATAGTAACAATTACAATATTTGCAATTATCACAATACAAGAACATCACTGTTTTTGACCGTCATGTGAGTTCGAACCACGGTCAACTTGTGCGTGTATTTCTGTACCCCACGCGTTGATCAATTGGCTACGTCAATTTGCATATTATATTTTTGTAATTATTCTCATCTTCAAAGCCTTATGGTGCACTTTACAAAAGCTCATGGCACTCTGGGCAGCTGCATACTAGTCAAGACACTGAATGTTACAAATGTCATCTCCTATCTATAGGGATCCACAGTGATGCACTTTAATTTTACCTACCTTACGAGTATATTTTATAATTTTATGAAATATCGCTTTGTTTTTACTGTTAACGTTCATGAAGTCATAATTAATAAAGAATATTAAGTCAGAGTAAGTCACAGTTCATCCAGTGATCACTTTATTAGGTGCGCCTACCCTTTAAATGAAATGAAACACTTCTATCCCTGGAATCATATTCTTACCACGCTGTATAAAGAAGGTAAGCAAATACGTAGAGATGGGGTGTGTGGGCGCCACACCGCGACCCCTGCTTACGTTGGTTCACACCTGGGTGGTCACCCACCATGTACTTGTGCATGGAGGTTATACCCAGGATTACTAACAGTCCCACCATCGTGAAGGTGCAAGCAGAGGATTTGGCTGACACAGACCGTTCGGACTTCGCCGAAATTGGGTCCACTTGACTTGAGTGTCACCCGAATATCAGTTCCATCAGCGTTTTAGACTCCCAAGGTAGCAAGTACAGCTTGTCTGGCATATCTGAGAGAATGTCTGTGACAACCTCAATGTGAAGGATGTTTTGAGATTGATGTAATAATCAAATGATATCTGGCCAAGCGATTCTATGTCTGAACAAAGTTCATTGATTCTGTCACCAAAATTAATGCGCCATGTCACAAGGAATTGCAAAGAATTGGTTCCCAGTGAATTCAGCCTACTGCGGTAGCCTCTCCAGTCTAATTTAAAAAACCGTGGAAAGCAATTGGGTTTACATGCACTAGCATCCATGTAGCATTTTTTTTGACAAGTCGTTGAGCTCCAGTCCCGAGAAATCTAGGCGTTTTTGGGGGAACCTACTCGCTGTTAGGTAGGTGTACCTAATAAAGTGGCTCTTAGGTCAAATTGACATCTTCCTAACACCATTTAAAACGAACTCCTCTCTGCGATGAGCACGATGTTTGTTGGTCATGCTGTATAGAGACTTCTCTTTTGCAGCCCACAAAATACGGTTTAGCAGGAGGTATTCAGGATTTCAGCCAAGCATTATTGAAAAACAAAATAGAAGAAAAAATTGCTATTTGAGGCAGACTTTTGCTTAAAATTAACCAAGATTATTCCGGATATGACGAAGTTATGTTAAATGAAACTAGTTCATCCCTTGCGTTGAACTTTAAATTACCGTATTTTCTGGATCATAAGATGCACTTGTTTTCCTCGAAAATGTTGTCAAAAATTCCTACGCGTCTTATGATACGAAGGTATATTAAGCGCAGTCAGTAATGTCATTTCCTTTAGTCGTGTCTAGAGATAGTATGGTCAGAACATCCAGGTAGCTTTCTAAAACATTAGCTCCTTTATTGTGCGATTAATGCAGACTACACAAAACAGAGGCAACAAAAAGAACAGTTGCTGAATTAAAGACGGAATTAGTGGTAATTCCTGGAGACCGCAACCCATTGCAGCCACTGGACATTTCAATTAGAAAACTGTTTATGCTGGAGGAGTTGACGAAATGGATAGAGACACGAAATCACAGTATTAATAGTGGCAAATAATGCAAGAAACCAAGTTATAGCTCATCATACAAAAAAAAAAAAAAAAAAAACTATCCGCCTCCATCGTCTATCCCTCCAAGAATTCGTCCAGTTCTTCTTGAATTTATTCAAACCACCTACTTCCACAACAACACCAAATTAAAATTGTTCGAACAATCAACCATCCGCTGGCTGAAGGAAACTTCCGCACATCTGTCCTACAACTATCCTTCATCAACTTGGATTAATGTCCCGTTGTGTAGTCTCAGCAACAGAACGAATGCAATCAACATTGTGCTTATTCTAGGCATTAAATATCTCAATCAGACTTCCTCTCAGGTGCCTATTTACTAGATGCTGCAATTTTAAAGCCTGTAAGAGCACAATTTCGTTCCCTTTGCCAATCACGTTGCCCCTCTCTGCCCCCATTCCATCCCTCCTGAAATGAGACCTACAGACCTGTATGCAGTACTCAAGATGTTGCCTAACCATGGTATTATACAAAGGGATAACCACCTCCTTATCCCTGCTAGCAAAGTTCCTGTATATCATTGACTTCTACGAGCAGTCCTGGCAGCCTGTCTGCACTATTCAGAGAACTTCATATCTGACTACATAAATTACCCTCCGGTCTTTTTCACTACTCTGAATGTAATACCAACAGTTGGTATGTCAATCTAAGATTAGTGCTACTCATATGTAATACCTTACATCTTTCAATGTTACCAACCAACTACCCGCTGGCTAAAGGCGAACTTCCGATCATCTATCTATCCTACATTTCTCTTTCCTCAATTTGAATTTATGCCCTCTCAGCTGATTATTCTGAGCAAGAGGCAGAATCCCATCAGCATTGAGCATGCTCAAACCATTCATGAGTTTATACACCTCAATCAGATCACCTCGCAGGTACCTAGTCTCCAAACACTGTAATTTGCAAAATTTAAGCCTTTCTTCGTTAGAGCAACCCTTTGTTCCATTCACTAATCTTGTTGCCCTTCTCTGTACTCGTTCCAGCAGCTCTACATCCTTCCTAAACTGAGGCCTCCAGACCTGTACACAATACTCTAGGTGTAGCCTGACCATTGCCTTATACAAGGGAATAATCACCTCCCTATCCGTGCTAGAAAAATTATTGTATATCATTGATAAGACACCATGAGCTACTCTTGCAGACCGTCTGCACTACTCAGAACACTTCAAATCTGCCTGCACAATTACCCGGTCCTTTTCGTTCTCTGCCACTGTCAGTGTAGTACCACAGAGTTGATACGTTGCTCTGGGGTTACTGTTTCCCATATGTAGTACTTTACATTTGTCAATGTTAAACTTCATTTGCCACCTCTCAGCCCATCTGCTCAACCTTTCCAGATCCTGTTGCAGCAGCATGGTGTCAGTAGTGTCCTTGACAACCCTGCCAACCTTTGTATCGTCTGCAAACTTGGACATTAAGCCCGATATACCATCATCAATATCATTTATAAATACAGAAAACAATAATGGACCCAACACTGAGCCCTGAGGGACTCCATTAATAACATTAGTCCACGAAGAGCAGTGTCCATTGATTACCACTCGGTCTTCTCCCACTGAACCATCCCTTTATCCATAGCAGCAATTTGCCTCCAATGCCACACTGCTCCAATTTATGCAGCAGTCTTCATGTGAAACAGTATCAAAAGCCTTTCTAAGATTCAAATATATGATATCAAAGTTATTCCCTACATCCAGTTCCTTTGTGACCACATCATAGTATCCAATCAAATTGGTCAGACAAGACTTTCCCTTAACAAAACCATGCTGTGTCCGAGCTGTAACTGAAGTCTTGTCTAGATGATCCTGCAGTGCTTCTTTAAAAAGTGCCTCCATTAATTTCCCTGGAACAAAAGTTAAACTCACAGGTCTGTAATTACCTGTGTCAGCCTTTGATCCTCCTTTGTGGATTGGGGTCACATTTGCACATCTCCAGTCCATGGGTACCTCCCCTGAGTCCAAGGAAGCTCCCATAATTATGGCTAAGGGTTTGCTTACTTCTTTTGCCGCCTCCTTTAATATAACTGGATAGATCCCGTCCGCCCCGGGTGCCTTTTTTTGTGTTTATTTTCAACAATTTCTCCTCCACTTTCCTCTCAGTTATTACAAAATCATCCAGCTCACTGCCAGAGTTTAAATCACCTCTGGCATTCCCCTCGCTGAATAACTCCTCATGTGTGAATTTCGATGCAAAATACTCATTTAGTTTGTTAGCCACCTGAGCAGGATCATCAACAGTTGAACCATCAATATCCAGTGGACCAATCTGATTAATCCCTTTCCTTCTAGAGTTTACTTAGGTAAAGAACTTTCTTGTTTTTCTTTGCATCCCTTGCCAAAGATTTCCCGTAATCTGCCTTCGCCTGCCTAACCTCCTTTTGTAACTTGGTTACAGATCAGCTTATATCTATCGCAGGCTTCCATGTCACGTGTTAATTTATATGTATCCCATGCATTTTTCTTCTCTGCCGCATGTCTCATTAGTTCATCTGACATCCATTTTGGCCTAAACCTTGAACAATATTTCTTAGTTGGTATGTAAAGCCTAGTAGCTTCCAAGATAAGTTCTTTGAATGCTTCCCATTTTGAATTTGCTGTTGGTAACATCATCAGTTGGTCCCACTGTATAGAATTTAAATACTGTCTCAGTCCATCGTAGTCGCCTTTACGAAAGCAAAAACCCTTCCCTTTACCCCTGATGGTAGTTGCTCTTTGAGTGAACCCCACTTCATCACACTGTGATCACTGTCATCTTTTATCTGCAGATTTATAATGCACGAAGAATCACTACTGATAATCAGATCAAGAGTATTACTCTCTCTCTCTCTCTTGTCGCCTCTCGAACATGTTGCTGTAGAAAAGAGTCATCCAATAAATCCACAAAAGCCTTGCTAGTGTGTAAGTGACCAACCCACAAATTCCAGTCAATATCTGGGAAATTAAAATCTCCCATTATAAGACTCTCTGATTTACTGGCCCACGCTATTTCCCTGTACAGTTTCTTATTATACTCACCAGAGTCATTAGGCCTATAGCACACTCCTACTCTCAATTTTGATCTCCCAATGCTTATGTCACACCAAACTGACTCGACACTGCACTGTCCAGTGATGTTGACTGGCTGCACTTCCTTGGATTTTATGTATTTCTTAACTAAAAGCATAACCCCTCCTCCCTTCCTATCCAGTCTATCCTTTCTGTAGACGTTGTACTCCCCAAATTGCAGTTCTGCATCCCTTATATCTGTGTGACACCACGTCTCTGATATCCCAACAATATCCGCCTTTGATGCTTTGAGCAATACCTCAAATTCATCAAATTTATTTACTAAACTCCTAGCATTGGTGTACACGCAAGTATACATGCACCTGCTCTTCCTCTTAGCTACCCTAACACAACCCATGTGTTTACTTGTACCGCAATTACTCCTAGGAGTCTCTGAAATATCCTGCATCTTATTTTCCAGGCTGCGGCTCATTCCAATAGAAGCAGTGCAAGAATCACTTTCACCTCTGCCAGTGGCTACTACCAATCTATTGGTCTTTGTGTCCCCCGAAGGTAGAAGTTTTCCGACCCACCTAACACTGCCTCGATAGCATCAGCAAACATTCTTGCACCCTTTCTATTTAAGTGCATCCCATCCCTCTAGAAGCAGTCTCTCCTGTTAACAAGTACAGACCAGGCTGAGAAAAATTCTACCCCTTGAGCCTTGCACAATCTCTCCAGGGCCGAATTGATCGAAAAAGCTCTCATCATATACTCCCTCCTATCGCGTCTGGGCAGAATTGCAGACACTTTCAAATTCAACCCTTTTTCAACAGTGACCTATACTTGTTAAATCTTGTTGCAGTAGCTTACCTTGATTACTGTCATTAACCACACTGCCAACTTTTGTAATATAGTATACGCAAACTTAAGCCTGATAAATCTTCATCAATATCATTAATAAGTATTGAAAACAATAATGGCCCCAGCACTGAGCCCTGGGGACTCCACTAATGACATTAGTCCCCGAAGAGCAGTGCCCATTGATAATGACCCGCGGTATTCTCTATGCTGTAGATAAAGGGATGAACCATCCCTTTATCTACAGCAGTAACTTGCCCTTAATGCCACACTGCTCCAATTTGTACAGCAGTCTTTTATGTGCAACATTATCAAAAGCTTTCCTGAAATCCAAGTATATGGTATCAAAATTATTTTTTTGCATCCAGCTCCTTCCTTATTGAATCACAGTAACTTATCAGATTGGTTAGACAAGGCCATGCTGTGACTGCAGTATAATTGCTTGCATTCCTTTCCAAATGATCCTGCGTTACTTCTTTAACCAGTGACTCCATTATTTTCCCTGGAATAGAAGTTAAGCTGACAGGTGCGTAATTACTCATGTTACCTTTTGATCTCCCTTTTTGAATTGTGATACATGCGCACAACTGTAGTTCACGGTGACCTGTCCTGAATCCACGATGCTCTCATAATTTTGGCTTACGGTTTGTTTACCTCCTTTGCTGCTTCTATTAATATAATTGGATAGATACCATCAAACCAGGCACCCTTTTTATGTTTAACTTCAACAATTTCTCTCTCACTTTTCTTTTTTAGTTATCACAAAAACATTTAGCTCACCGATAGTTTTATAAACTTCTGGCATCCTCTTCCCTAAAGAATTTTTCTTGTGCGAATGTAAACGCCAAAAAAAAAAAAAAAAAAAAAAACTATTCAGTTAGTCAGCAACATGAGCAGGATCATCAATAGTTAAACCTTCGACATCAAGCCGACGAATGTGATTCAACCCTTTCCTTTTATTGTTAATGTCAGCACCGAAGTCTTTGCAACTGTGTTTTCCATTCTTTGCTGGAGACTTCTCGTAATCTGTCTTCGCTTGCCTGACCTCCATTTGTAACTTTATTACAGTCTAGTTTATCTCTACCATGGACTTCTGTACCTCCTGATAATTTATATGCGTTCCACATATTTTTCTTCTCTGCCACGAGTCTCATTATCTGGATTAATTGGAGGGCCAAATTGATTGACAAGGCTCTCAATACGTACTCCCTCCTGTCATGTTTAGGCAGAATTGCAGACACTTTTCAATTCAATGTTAACTGTAGACTTTTTCCCAACATTGCCCTGTACTTATTAAGTAAGGCCACATATCTCCTACTCTTAATATCATTAATGCCCACGTGTACAACAGTTTTGATGATATTAATGACATGTTGGCACTAATGTCATTAAGAGTAGGGGATCTGCTGACTTACTTAACACGTGGAGGGCAATGTTGAGGAACAATCGCGAGTTAGGGTTAAATTTGAAAGTGTCTGCATTTCTGCCCAGACATGATAGGAGGGAGTACATGATGAGAGCCTTGTCAATCAGTTCGGCCCTGGAGAGATTGTGCAAGGCTCATGGGGTAGAATATTTCTCAGCGTGGTCTGTGATTGTTAACAGGAGAGACTGCTTCTACAGCGATGGGATACACTTAAATAGAAAGGGTGCAAGAATATTTGCTGATGCTATCGAGGCAGAGTTAGGTGGGTCGGAAAACTGCTAGTTTGGGGGGGGACACGAGACTAACAGATTAATAGTAGGCGCAGGCAGAGGTGAAAGCGATTCTTGCACTGCGTATATTGGAACATTCAGCAGTCTGTGTTAGGGTAACTAAGATAAGATGTGTACTTGCATGTACACCAATGCTAGGGACTTTGTAAATAAATTTGAAGTTAAAGTGCTGATGAAGATACATTATGAGGATATCAGAGATGTGGTGTCACTTAGACATAAACGATGCTGAATTTAAATACGGGGAGTAAAATGTGCACAGGAAGGACAGACAAGGCAGGAGAGGTGGGAGGATGGATTATGCTCTTAGTTAAGAAGCACATTAAATTTAAGAGTGTGCATCCAGTCGATATGGGTAACCAGTGTAATGTTGAGTCAGTTTGGTGTGACTGGGAAAGCAAAAATGAGGGTAGGAGTTTGTTATAGACCTAATGATTCTGATAAGTACAATGGACATACAGAGAAATAGAGTGGGCCAGTAAATCAGAATGTCTTATAATGGGGGATTTTAATTTTACAGATATTGAGGTTGGTTACTCGCACGCTAGCAAGACTTTTGTGAATTTACTGAATCACTGTTTTCTACACCACCATGTTATAGAGACATGAGAGAGAGAGAGCAATACTCTTGATTTGGTTATCAACAGTGATTCTTCATACATTAATAATCTGCAAATAAAAGAACCACTAGGTGGCAGTGACCAGAGTGCATTGATGTAGAATTTACTTAAAGCTGTAACTGCCATCATTGGTAAAGAAAAGGGTTCATGCTTTCGTAAAGGCGATTACAGTGGTCTCACATAGTTTTTAAATTCTACGCAGTTGGACCAACTGATAACGTCACAAACAGCAAATTCTGAATAGGAAGCATCCAAAGAAATAACCATATTAGCTGCTAGGCTTTTCGACCAACTAAGAAAATACCGTTGAAGGATTAGATGGATGAGGCTTAGACCTAAATGGATGTCAGATGAACTAACGAGATTCGTTGCAGAGAAGAAAAATGCGTGGCATGCAAATAAATTGTCAGGAGACACAGAAGCCTATGATAGATATAAACTAGTCTGCCATCACGTCACTAAGGATGTTAGGGAAAGTAAGACAGATTATGAGAAATCTTTGGAAAAGGATGCAACGAATAACAGCAAAGAATTATTTACTTATGTAAACACTAGAAGGAAAGGGATGACCACATAGGTCTACTTGATATCAATGGTTCAACTGTTTATGATCCTCTGGTTGCTGACAATCTGTATTTTGTATCTACATCGAGTGGATGCCAGAAGTTTATGAAAAATACCACGGGGCTAAATGATTTTGTTATAACTGCAAGGAAAGTGGAAGCGAAATTGCTGAAGATAAAAGTAAGAAAGGCACTGGGATGGGATTCTATCTATTTATATTAAGGAAGGCAGCAAAAGGGATAATCAAATATTTAGCCGTAATTATATGAGCGTCCTTGGATTCAGAGGAAGTCTTCGTGAACTGGAGTTGCATGAATGTATTCCCAATTCACAAAGGGGTATCAAAGGGTGACACGAATTACAGACATGTTAGCTTAACTTCTGTTCCAAGGGAAAATAATGGAGCCACTGGTTAAAGAAGTAATGCAGGATCATGTAGACAGGAGTGCAGTTATACGCAATCACAGCATGTGTTTGTCAAAGGGCCATCTTGTATGAACAACATGATTGGATACTATGATGCAGTAAGAAAGGAACTGGATGCAAAAAATAGTTTTGATATCATATACTTGAATTTCGGGAAAGCCTTTGATATTCTTGCACATAAAAGATTGCTGTGCAAACTGGAGCAGTGTTGGTCTTAAGGCAAGTTACTGGTATAAATAAAGAGATGATTGAATGGGAGAAGACAGAGTGATAATCAATGGACAATGCTCTTCATGCAATAATGTTATCAGTGGAGTTCCCCTGGGTTCGGTGCTGGGTCCGTTGTTTCTGTATTTCTTAATGTTATTGATCAAGGTATATCAGACTTAATGTTTGCAGATGATACGAAGGTTGGCAGGTTGGTTAATGACAGTGCACTGCTTCAACAAGGTCGACAAAAATTGGGAAGTTGGGCTGAGAAATAGCAATTGAGGCTTAACAGTAACAAATGAAAATTACTGCATATCGCTAAGCAGTAATCCCAGATTAGGGAAGCAACTGTGTCGTATTACACTCAGGGGAGTGGAAAATGAACAAGACCTGGGACTAATTATGCAGTCTGTTATGAAGTTCTCTGATCAGGAAGCTATCCAGGACAGCTCATGGAGTTTTGTCAATGATATACAGGAACTTTGCTAGCAAGGATAAGGAGGTGCTATCCCTTTGTACAAGGTCGTGGTTAGGAAACACCTTGAACATTGCATATAGGTGTCGAGGCCTCATTTTAGTAAGGATGTAAAGCTGCTGTAGTGGGTACAGAGAAGGGCAAGAGATTGGTGAGGGAACAAATGGATGCTCTTACCAAGAAAGGCTTCAGTTCTGCAAATTGCAGCGTCTGGAAACCATGCATCTGCGAGGTGATCTGATTGAGGTGATTATAGCGTTCAGTAGATTGAGCAACCTCCGTGCCGATGGGATTCTTTCCATTTGAAATTTTTTCTCCCTCATGTGAGTAGTCAAAACACATGAGGGTGCATAAATTTAAATTGAAGAAGGATGGTTGCAGAATAGATGTGCGATGTTTGCCTTTAGCGAGTGGGTGGTTGGTTTCTGGACCAAACTTGTTCCTGCAAAGTGTTGGAGGGGATGATTAGGTGAATGGGAAGGTTTTTTTTTTTGGTTTTTTTTTTGCCTGATGCTGTATAAGCTTTTTTTCTTGTATCATTCGCCACTACTAATAGGAATATACATGAATTTGAAGTTATAATTTTGATTATGTTTACATATCGTTTTAGACAAACGATAATTTTTCATCTCATCAAAGATTTGCACAATGATGATATTTCAAGTTCCGCGCACGTTGAATATCACCATTGTGGAGGAAGTTTCTCTGTTTTAGAAAGAAGATGGATTCCACTCAGTACCAAGCAATGTTCTTCAAAGGAGTGCATCCACACCCACAACAGCTAATGCACCATCAAGAAATTGTGCAATTCAATCAGCCTACTGCAAAGATTGCACAACATTATAGGCATTGTCATGTCAAATGTGTGTGTGGTAGATCCATGTAAAGCGTGTTTGCCTGAAATCTCCTTCTTTATTTGATTACGTCCATGTTGCGGGAAGACAACAATTAAAGTTTACCAAACCCCAAAATTGGAATACAGAGGTATGAAACCATTTTGTCCAATTTTGTTCTTTCCATTGATCATGTTTCTTCTGATGCTTCTGGGTGGCTGCTTGGCTACCCAGAAGCATCAGCCACACGGAGAGATGATTCCGGGTACTCGTCCACACCACGAGAAGGTGGGCCAATCTTAATGGAGCTCGTGCTGTCTCAATTTCAACTTATGATATTAGGATCCCCCGTAAATGATTACATCTACTCATATATTTATTTTGTCTGTAAATTGCATGTGTTCTCTGGTCGATTTTCCTGTTTGCTGGAGAAAACCCCAGTTTCTGAGGGGTGGGGGATACCTTGCTATCTACGCCTTAGACCGACTATGCTGTCTCAATTCGAGATTCTGACCCACCTGATGTTGCCATAAGGTGGGCCAGATTCCCTGGGAGGCTCACTGAAGAAAAGGAAAAAATAATAATCCCGTAGTGTAAAAAAAATTATAACAATAAATAAATCATAAAAAATCCTGTGGTGTAAAAAAAAAAAAATGTGTTTTCCGTTACACAAGAGTGCAGAACACACGAGTGAAAGCAAAAAAAAAAATTAAAAACTGCACAAGTTGGTTCAATTTTTCATCATTGAATTGTGGACGGTTACTAGGTATGTGGTCTCAAGCGACGGGGAAAACCATTTCTGCACGAATTTCGAAGTAGGGTGGCTGACTTTAGTTAAAAATTTTCGGGTACCGCTCCGAGGGTGGTGGTGATGTCCCAGTGGGTCTTCCAGGTGTTGACAAGTTCGTGGTAGCTTCGGTACATTCCTGCTTTAGGGTCTTCGTATAGGTTCAGTTCAATGTCTAAGATTTTCGTCGGTATTCTCATGCGTATCCTGAAGATTAGCCCTCGGAAAGCTACATATAAGTCGAGTGGTAGTGTCCCAGCAATTACCTGGATGGCTGGGGTGGAAACAGTATGGCTTCCTGAAAGATCCTGAAAAAAAAACCAAATTATGATATTAGGGTCTCCAGTAAATGATTACATCTATCGATATATTTATTTCTCTGTAAATTGCGTGTGTTCGCTGGTCGGTTTGCATGTTTGTTGGACGAAAAATCCCCAATTTCTGGGGAAGAAACCTTGCTATCCATGCTTGAGACCGACTAACTCAACCACGAAGTGAAAAGAGCCTTTGCGTCATCGACCCTTCGCATTCGAACTCGGGCCTTTTCCTACCTGGTTTGGGGAGGACGGTGACGATACCACTGTGCTGCCGCACAGACTGGCAGAACCTACAAGTGATGATCTATGACGACTCACGAGAATGTGGCTTGGGTAACTGTTGGAAGTTATGTTGGATATTTTGTGGCCGCTGAGATCCAGCTTATTTCTTGTTGAGGGTTGCCCATTCTGAAAGGACGATCTGGACGTGGTTTGCTCTGTCTTCGATGGTTTTTTGAGAGTGGCGGATACTACGATTGTTGTTAAATGATCCGCAAACGGGATGATCTTTACGTTCTAGAAAGTGCAGGTGAGCCAGACCTGCAGGATTATGTTCCACATCAGGGGGGCAGGACAGGACCTTCTGGGCACCCCCAGTTGAATTGGCTAGAAACCTGGTAGTGCTTATATTTTAAGATGATATCCCTTTCTGAGAATTAACTTTGAACTAATCTTTGAAGTTGCTTGGAGTAGGCAGGCCGTCCGTAGGCAGGCCAAAGCGCTGTCTTACCAGACTGTGTCAGAAGTTCCCTCGAAATCTACGAATATAGCCCGCTCAAATTTTGCCGTAGAGTTTTCAAAGTATAGTATGAGGTCGAAGAGAACTTCTTCACTGGACCGTCCTGGGGTAAATCCGTACTGGTATGGTGCAAGCAGGTTCTGTGCCTGAAATAATGCCATGACTCAGAGCGCCACAATCGCTCCAGGACATTTCCAAGGTTGGCAAGAAGGGCAATTAGGCTAAAGGAGCGTGGGTTGGTTGCAGCTTTATGAGTTTTTTTTATTTTTTTTATTAAGCGTAGGAATGCTGATTTCCAGACCCTGGGGAAGCAGTCTTCCTCCAGCCACTTGTTGGACAGGAGTAGTAAGTACTGAGGGTGCAGTGTGTGTACTTGGAGGATAAAGATATACTTCACCAAGTCAAGACCTGGGCATTCGTTACGATTTGTATTTTTGAGTACTGTGGCGAGCTCATCTAAAGTGAAAGGATCAATGTTTTCTTTGGGGGGGGGGGTTGACTGCTGTTGTTGTCTGAACCGCTGCACGTTTTAGAAGGTCCTCAGTGGAAGCGTCAGGCGGAAATAGTTCGTCTAAGATGTGGAATGCAGAGTCGTACCAGTTTGTGTTTCTTGGTTGCCAGCAGAAATTGTACTGTAGATGTCCAGGGAGAAGGTCTTGTTCCTCGCGACCTTGTAGAGGCGCCTCCGTAGCCAGGTGGGCAGGAGCAGCAGTGCGTAGCACACGCTTCTTGATTAAACCGGGGTTCGAGCCCGTGCCCACCAAATACGGAGGATGTGGAAAGGTCAGGGAATGACTACCGCATATCCCTGGAGCATATGGCCTTAGTTGCTAATGCTCCTAAAAAAAACCAAATAACAATAAGGACCTTGTAGACAACACCTCACGGATTCGACTTTTGTTTCCTTCACGAAGTTTGGCCATATCGCCTTTTTCATTGCAGCACTTGTCTTGGTGTAGATGTTCTTCTTTGTTTTGTAATCTCTGTGGAGATGGGCAACCTTAGGGACAGGCCAGTCCCGGTGCCACTGAGAGTGGCATCTAGCAAGTTGAATTGCTTTCGGTAACTGGATGAACTCGTAGGTCTACCAGGAGGAGTCGAAAGACTTTCTTTCTAGCGGATTTATATGAGGCTTTAAGGATGATTCTTGAAGAGTAGCTGTCAAGAATTGCGCATTTAAGGCAATTAGGTGGGTAGGGTCCTTGGTCGAGAGATCCGCGATGATGGAGCCATCAAAGACCTTTCAATATATGTTCCTTGTAGAATCTGACAAAGTCTGGTGTTTTGCTTTTGCATTTGGGTGGGTTAAGATTTAGAAGGAACAGTTCTGTGGTCATTAACGGGCCAGTCCGGGAGGACCTCCTAGTAGCACACTAATGGGAAAAGATCCATGATGGAGAACACGATGTCAATGTTTGACTCTCCGGTGGAACTACTGTACGTTGTATATTGACTAGCTTGATTGTAGATTGCCAGGTTATGGCTGATAATGAAGTCCTCCAGTTGTTGGCCACGGTCATCTGCATGATGGGCTGAACCAAAAAGGGGACTTATCATTAACATTAGATGCAATAAGTAGTGATTCAGATTCAAGCAGTTAAAGTGCAAATTCCAGATAGTTAAATTATAATTTGTCTCCACAGGGGAGGGCTATATAGTGACAGCAGGTAGAAGAATTGCATTGAGCATGTTATTTGGAAGTGAAGGACATCCAGATCTCTATTCGGATCCACTTGTACTGGTTGGATTTCCCCTAGAGTGAATTGAGAAACCTGTTGATCGACTCGTAAACAAGGACATCCAGATATTCTTGTCCATGGTCGATTCAGGACCACAATGCAAGTTTTGGGATCCACTGCTGGAGTGATCTTGGAGGGTGGATGTGCCCGGGTCTTTGCAGCATAAGGCTCTAGGATGAAAACTACATCCACCAGGTGATTCTCTACAGCCTGTCGCATCTCTTCTGCGACTGCACGGGATCTCTGCTAATTGATTTCCATCAATTAGAGGTACTTGGTCATGGGATATGAGGCACGGCTGGTCTAAATTGTAGGAAGGGGTGAGTCAGGAGCACTTAACTGTTTGTTGTTAAATCCAATCATCTGCGGTTCTTTGCCATACTAGCTGAGCTCTTTGGTATTCCAGGCATTTCCTGTCCCGCACAGAATGATTATGTAGCCGCCTCTTCCTCTTGCAGTTCACGCAGGATGGTTCATCTTCCCGATGGGGGCATTCCACATGAACGTACCCACCCCTGGCACAGTGCCTACAGGAGGGAGAGTTGTGTGAGCAAGTCTGTGTGGTGTGCCCATATCTGCGGCATAGAAAACCCTTGGTTACGATGGGGAATGGGCGGAAATGATAAGCATTACAATCTAAGAAAATTCTATACATGGACAGGATGCATCTGTATAGGCAAGGACAGGGTAATCACTTTGTGTTCCAAGGCCTCTGATTTGGTAATAAATTGCAATGCAGTCTCTGCTTTGACTTCCTCCGAAGAGAATCCAAAATCCATCAGGTTCTTGTAGTACAGGTACTCAAGGCATCGTCATTGGTTAGGTCTCTAGGAGTTCATATACGAGTATCGACGGGTGCGCCTTTTTAGGGGGAGCCGTGACCACTCCCGCACTGGAAAGAGAAGTGCTGGATGACATGCTGGTTAGATCTGCCTGTGTAGCTGTCTATTAGTACGCCCCGATTTCTGATGAGTCTTAACGACTTTATTTTTATATTCTTAGAGTCCGCCCGCATTGTATTCTGTATCAGCTATTTAACTGCGTTGCTTGTCTTGAATTTCGGATTTTTATCAGCTCTCAGGAGGAGGAAGAGATGCTGTGGCTTCTTTGTAGGCAGAGGATCTTGCAGAATTCGAGTCTTACTAGGGGGAAGAGGCTCCTTTCCTGCCTTCAAAACGGCCACCTTCAAAGAAGGCACAGTTCCAGAGTCAGCTGCAATTAGTAGCTTGGCAACCGCATCTATGACTTTTTCTGGAACTCAAGTTCTGGATCTTAATTTCTCGTTAATGGCCTTCAGTAACTTTGTCAATTAGGAGCTTGATTGTGATAGACTCGAGGTTGGAGCACAGCTAGTGGACTTGGTTTCCAGCTATCTTATTGAAGCGGTTGTTTTCGTGGTACAGGAATATGAGCAAGTTTCTATGTAATCTCGAAATCTTTTAATGCAGGGAGGCTGGCTCATCAGTTGACCCGCCATCAGCATCAGTGGGAGGTGGAGGAATCTCCAATTTTGGGGCGGAGTTCAATCCACTGGCAATGCCGTTTCCCATGGCAGTTGGAGTGATAGCCTGTGCTGGTCCTTTAGTATCTCTTTGTGTGGAGGCAGAGGCTAGAGGAGTAGTGGTGGTATCCGTAGTGGAATCTTCAGCGATGTGCTCGTATCCGGGCGGCTCCTTAGCCAGGTGGGCAGGAGCAGCAGTGGTAGCACACTCTGCTTGATTAGACCGGGGTTCGAGCCCGTGACCACCAAATACGGAGGATGCGGAAAGGTCAGGGAATGATCACCACATATCCCCGGAGCAATATGGCCTTAGTTGCTAATGCTCCTAAAAACCAAATAACAAACAACAAAGAGCTCGTATCCCACAGGAAGTGGGTCCTCGTCCGTAGGCGGAGGCTCTGAGCGGAAGAGCGCAGCCCATGCCTCTTTGTCTTCTTTGCTCTTCTCCTTCAACGTAGATACCTGTTCTTTTGGTGGGGTACTTGGCCGGGGGCTCCTCGGATTCGGTTCCTCCTCACTAGGAGAACTAGAACTTTCTCTCGCATTCTCATCTGCTGAAGGTGGGGATGAAAGGTAGTGCACTGTCTTATGATAAAATGCAGAGAAGAATGACAGCAGAAAGTGACTTTACTAATTAGATTTTTATTTTCCATACCTATTTGATACCTAATTGAACTGAAGCTTTGATGCCATGTTGCCTTGTGTACCCGCCTTCTCCCCTAAAATAGAATCTGTCGCTGCTCTGCAAAGATCAAATGTAAGTTTTACAGAATTTGAAACTCCACTGGTATATGATATTAAAAGTCCCACGGGTTGTAGAAAATTTGTAGTGTGATTATGCATTTCGTGCATGACCACACACTATCAGCCTATTTCAGCAGACCTATTCCTTAATGTTTATGTTTGGTCTCTCTCTCCAGTTGAGGACGCATAACACAACACAGTAAATCATTGCTTTTCTGTCTAACTGACATATCCACGACGTCCCTTGAAACGGGTTCTCTTTAATGAGCTGATGGACAGAAATCATGGAATATCTTTCTTATAAACCAGAACTTTCCTCTTCACCGCCGACTTAAGGGGCTACAGTTCGAAGGAGATATTCGATGTTGGTAGACTCCGAACAGAGGTGCTATTCTGTCACCTCCATTTGTGTCTGGTAATGAGAGCTAGATATCGTCATTTGCTAGCGTTGTGAACTTTTGATCGACCTTAAAAAGTCCTTTGGGACACTTTTCGCGCCATCGGGAACTGTTTCCTCAAATATCTCATTTAGGTAGACTTTTTTTTTTTAAACGTACTGTGGTTGGCTCGCTTTCATCCTGCTGATCGTTTTCCATTTCAGTATATTATTCATAGAGTGCGTCTAGCTTTTGGACTGTGAAACATTTAGGAATATTCGGTATCCGTTTCTACTGAGCGATACACAGTCAAACCGCTCTATTTGGAACCACGATATTTTTCATATCAGAATGATGTGTATTAATGGAACCATATGAACAATTTCAATTCGAGGTAAAATGAATAAATGCGCACATTCAACTATACCAATATAGCTACATTTCACACCTTCAGCAAAGATAAATTGATCGATAACCAGAAGGTCATTTCGGTGCATTAAGGTCATGTTGGTTGGTAGTCGTTGTTGTGTTTTACGTTAACCAGCGACTTAGACCATACTGCACTGTTCATATCATGCCCGTAAAACGTGTGTGTTCTGTGATCGGTTTGCTGGGGGAAAAATCCTAGTTTCCGGGAGAAAGAACCCATGTTACTCTCGCCAGAAACCGACTAAATCAGCCATGTTTCGAAAAAGAGTCATAAAAATTCCTCTCGTCTTTGACGAGATTCGAGAAGCAAGAGAATGGATAACGAATCTGGAGAAATGACCACGCCGTAAATGGAAAAAAAATGACCTTGGATTATTGGTAACTGAAGTCCTTTATTGGAAGTTGGAGGGAAGAGAGGTTTGGGCACGTGTTGGATGCAAAGGCTCACAGACTTTGCATCACAGATTAAGTTTATTATGGAACTATACTGCAAATAACTCTCTGGAGATTCTTGCTGAATCAATGTGCTCTGCTGGAGCAGTAATTATGAAATATACAGAATTAGACCGCTGTTTTCTCTAAGGCAGACAGGAAACAGAGAGTTCCAAGCGTTGTAGCAAGATGACTCGTTGTGGAAATAAGAACTACAGCCTGGTATCTCGGCCATGTAATAATTTCATGGCGCACAACCCAATATTTCTCGTCCGACCAGAAGGTTGCTCCAAGTTCGGCGAGTGACAATAATTCGAACCATGCATTTGGAGTAGTTATTCTATTCACTTGGTTACCTACTAAGCCATTTTTAGAAAAAAAAGCATGCAAAAATGGATTGATTCACGCTGGCCAGGATCAAGCACTATGCTCAAGTTTATGAATTTCACACGTAAAGGCTGTGTTGGACTACACACTGTTCAATTTCGTATAGTGATAATCTAGCCAAAGCAGGATCTTTCACTCTTAAAATCTGTTTAGTTTTTTTTTTTTTTTTTAACCCCGTAAAAGTTTTCTATTAAATGTTTCAATATTCGTAAAATGATTTCACCTAGGAATTTAGTTTTTTGCTTGTTATGAATATATGTTACTGTCCGCGGTCATTGCAAATGACTGTTTTTAGACAGTGCAATGAAGCCACCACCTCCTTCATTCCATGTGCTTTGTTCCTGGCAAAAGCTAGAAGATTTGTAATTATGAACAAACTATGCATTTATTCAAAGAAATATAATGGCGTCTTTGCCCACTTTTAGCGGTAATGAGTGCGAAAGCACTCCTGAAAGGGGGCCCGCTTCGAAGTACAGTTGGTCGGATTGTCATCCTCCCCATACCGAGTGGAAAAGACTCGAGTTCGAGCCCGTTCGATGACGGGAAGAATTTTTATAGGCCTTTTGCACAATGTGGCTGAGTTAGTCGGTGTCAGGCGAGGGTAACATGGTTTTTTCTCCCGGAAACTCGGGTTTTTTTGTCTAGCAAGCAGATAATCTGCCAGAACCTCAGAATACACTCAATTTACAGAGCAATATAGCCTTAGTCGCTGATGCTCTTAAAACCCTACAACAACAACAACTCAAAGAATTTCTCATAATTTTTGCTAGTATTATGCGTCATTCCCTCTTTAAAATACCTGTGAACTAGATTTAACGAAAACGATTTGCTGTCTAAGTTCCAATTCACCAAAATATATTCTGTTGGATTAAGGGCGGTGTTCTCTGCTGACCACTGCAGTGTTTCGATGTTTTTCTCTTCAACTCATGCTCTAACAAACCTTACTTTGTGATTGGACCGTTGTCATGTTGAATGGTTAAATAGCTATTTCCGCAAAATCTCCACAATGTAGAGCGCGCAAAATTGTTCAGAATATCAATGTGGAATGCAGTATGCACAGTTCCAAGCACTGAGACCAGCTGATCAGGTCCATACTACGAGAAACGTCGCTGACCACAATACCGCCACCTTCACAAGTGAGATAATACACTCAAATAAACGTTCTGAAGGCATCTTCCACTCCAAACACACATACACTGTGCTGCCACTTTATTAGGTACATCCTTGCTGTGTACACAAATGGTTTGTCCCACAACGTTGCAAGTCATATGACCACAGTTGTGGATATAAATGCCGCAGAACAACCTTTCTAGTCTCAGTTAAGCGTACAAACCGTAGCAAGAATGGGGGAAAAGGAGTGATCTAACGGACTTCGAACTTGGCATGGTAGTAGGTGCAAGACGTGCTGGACAAAGCATCTCTGAAACTGCAGTTCTCCTGAAATTTTCACGCACCACAGTTTCAAGGATGTATCGAGAATGGTGCAACGAACAGAAAATATCCTCTCAACGGCACTCCTGTGGAAGAAAATCGCTTGTTGATGAGAGAGGTCAAAGGAGGATGGCTAGAATTGTGCAAGCAAACAGACGGCCCACAATGTTGCACATCACGTCAGAATGCAACCTTGGTGCGCAGAACAAAATATCGCAACGGACCACTAGTCGCACTTTATCACGAGTGGGCTGCAACAGCCGACGGCCACATCGCGTACCTTTGTTATCAATGAAGAAAAAGAGAGCACGCCTCCTGTGGGCACAGCAACACCAGCACTGGACTATCGAGGATTGGAAAACAGTTGCTTGGTCTGACGAGTCGAAGTTCCTGGTGTTGATGGAAGTCTTCCGTCATGTTGATGGAAGTCTCAGAATTTGGCGAAAACAACATGAATCCATGGACCCGTCATGTCTGACGACTACTGTGCAAGGTGGTGGGGGCAGTGTTATGGTGTGGGGAATGTTTTCTTTGCATACGTTGGATTCATTGATACCCACAGATTCAGGTCTGAATGCCACATCGTGCCTAAACATCGTTGCTGACCAAGTGCATCCGTTCATGTTGACAGTTTATCCTCAGCCAGATGGTTACTTCCAGCAAGATAATGCGCCGGAGCACAAAGCCCGAATTACTATGGAATGGTTCCAGGAACATGAGAATGACTTTTCTTTGCTGCAGTGGCTCGTTCAGTCGTCGAATCTCAATCCTGTTGAACATCTTTGGGTTGAGCTGGAAAGGGCTGTTCGCTGCAGGCCTACACCTCCATCGAATCTTAAGTAACTGTGTGACACAATCAGTCATGTCTGCATGGTACTCCATTCCTGCACATTTTCAGCATCTTGTTCAATCCATGCCTAGACGAATTCAGGCTGTTTTGAAAGCTAAAGGAGGCTCAACACGCTACTAGGTAGGTGTACCTAATAAAGTGGCAGCACAGTGTATATTAGACTGGAAGCGCGCGTGTTACGTGACTCGTCGCTCCAGAGGACCTATTTCTCTTGGCTCGCAGCTCAGATTTGGTGTGCGTTGCACTGTATCAGTCGATAGCTTGCATCGTTTTGTGATCAAAGGTTTATTATTTCTTACAGCTTCAGACTTATTCTCTAGGATCTGAAGTGAGATGATGTAACCAGTTATCTCAAGGCGTGTTGATTCCCATCAGCCGTAGTTTTCGCCTACCTTTTTGTTTAGATCATAGACGCACCCACGGGGGATTAAATCCTTCCCAAGGACATTTAGTTTTATGTAATAGAATTTGCACTGTCATGTGTTGAAGACTCTAAACGCTACTAATGTGAACGTAAGAGTTTACCCTTCCAAGCAAACTTTCTGGGTGTGACAATGCCTGTCCTCTGGATAGTATAGTGATTTCGTCACTTATTTGAAGAGATATGAGTTCTATTCTCTTGACGTCTGGAAGAATTTCTAAAGTCCTCATCGATGGGGGCTGGAGGAGAAAGGTTCCCCCATCCCAGGGAGTTATTCCTGATTTTTCATTCTGCACAACGTGCAAATCTGCTTAAAAATACGTGTTTGTACACATACAATACACAATCCGTATGTTTATCATTCGAAGTATTCACTTGAAATGAATTCAGAAATAAACACTGACCACTTTAGAGGCCAAACTATTTGCATATTTCGCAGTCACACAATTTTTTGAACTCAACAGGGTGTCCCAAGACATTTGGTAGCATAGTTTCTCTTTAAGATGACTATAAAAATAAGCAATGGTTGCTCAAAAGGTAAAGGCAATTTCCATATTAAATACAGTAAACCCTCGATATCCATTAACTTTTCAGTTTGCTATTTAACATCATTACTCTTATTAGTAGCAGGTCATAATTGTAACTTCCAATAGCTCAACAGCGTCAGTCTGCCAGCAACAATCCTGGTGAGAGATTCCCAACCAGTTCTTTGCCGATTCTCTGTCTTATTTCCTACATTTTTGCAACGAAGTCAGTGCCTCTGTTGAAGTCAGATGAGAAGGCTAAAAAGCAAAAGGTAGCATCACTTTGGAAACGAATTGAACATTTTTGTTTCATTTTGAAATTGAAAAACGAGTACTCTGCGAACATGGGATACTCCTTCCCCCTGCACCCCTACAAGAGTCAGAACAATTGTAGCTGATAAGTAAAAATATAAATATGTTACAAAATTAGCAGTGCCTAACGAAACTGAACTTTTGAAAAAAGATTTTGCTGCAAAGGAAATAGTTATAGATTCGGATTTCTGATGAGCAAGCTAAGGGAGTTAAAGTGGATTCAGTTTTGATAAAGTGGAAGGCTAAGAGTATTTCTGATAATCTCAAAATGGACAAAGAAAATTGTAGGATTTATGCAAATAACAGCAGGCTTGATAAATTTAAATTAATCGCTGTTGAGATCACATTTAGAATATTGTTTTCGGGTCTAGGGGCCACATATAAAGAAGTACATTAAGCTCCTTTAAAAAATCAAATACGGGCTTCTTGAAAGGATCCTTATAAGAGGAAGGAGTAGTAAATTTTATTTGCTACTCCTCCTTATACCATATACGATCGTTGAGTTCTGACATAGAAATAGGACATGTAAACTTGGGATATACGTAGGTGTGTACCGAAGGTTTACACGTCATAGAAAGCACTTAAGTGTCGTAGTTCGCGGTTCATGAGAAACAGCGCCATATCCCCAGTTGCTCTGGACTTCAGTTTTAGCAGAATGCACTCCAACAGCAGATATTCTCCAGGAATCCCCCACACTCATACCCAACCATCTGCTTGGAACTGGAGCCAGTCTTCTTTCCAGTGGTTTATAGACCACTAACGGCCTTCATTGCGCCATGCAAAAAGAGACTGCTGATTGCCGTTGGCGATGTTTGGCTTATGTGCCGCCGCTCTCCCATGTAAATCAAAGGCTGTGGAGGTCCATACGTATTGTGTTTGTGCCGACACCACAATTCCTGTTAAAGCATTATACTCCTGGTTGATGTTTGGCAGTGATGTCTGACAAGATTGTTGTAATACCCTTCCGAGTACTATATGGTTGCCCTCGCTTTAGTACAGTGCGTGTAATTACCGTCCTCCCCACACTGGGTGGAAAATTTCTGGTTCGAATCCTGCCAATGGTGCAAGGAATTTTTATTGGCTTTTTTTCTTTCGAAACGTGGCTGATTTAGTCGGTCTGAAGCGAGGGTTGCATGGTTTTACAGACAATTTTCAGCAATTTACAGGCATTGTGCTGTCGCCTCACTGCCTTAATTTCTTTGGCGCTAAACACAAGAGCAGTTGTCTTCCTGTGCATTGTTGGACGGTAGTAGTTATACCCTTACGCTTCCATTTCATGATAACATCACCGATCGTCGACTATGGATGATGTAGGCTGTCAGCGATTACGCTGTTCGACAAGTCAGCAATGTGATATCCTGCAATAACACTTCCATCTGGAAATCAGTTAGCTGGCCTATGCTTAGCCCTAGTGGGTAGCACGGTTGGTATAATTACAGTCGTCTCCACACAGGGTGGCAGAGACCTGAGCTCGAATCGCCTCAGTGCGAGGAATTTTAATGGATCTTTTTCACAACATGGCTGAGTGTCTGAGGCGAGGGTGCATGGCTATTCGAAAAACCCGGAAACTTCGATTTTTCGTCCCGAAAACGGCAAATCGACAAAAAAACACAAGCAATTCACAGCCATATTATATATGGCGCAATATGACCTCCTTATATACGGGTTTGAGTCATTTGTTTATCCAATGGATTATAAAAAGAGAATACTCTTTTCAGAGTCTGGATACTTTTTGGACTGCAGATTTCTGGGTAAGCAAGAATGCCACTGGATGATAGTCAATGAATTAGCACAAAATATTGAGGAGCTTGGGCACAGTCTTTAAGAAGTAATCAAAGTCAATGAAACGGGCTGCTCTTGTGGAAGATACTCAACAGAACTTTCATTACGATTTAAGAGAAAAGATTGTTAGATCATAAGTCATATCGGAATCAGTTGACTTTTTCTGGAAGCAATGCTGCTTGCGATTTCAACTTGAAATCGCAAAAACAGCATTGCGTTGAAAGACTTTAGCTTCCTGTAGTTATTTGGAAGGCAAACAAAAAAGCTTGGACTATCACGGTCTTGTTCCAAGAATGATTCTGCTTTTATTTGTCCTGCAATAATGATTTACTCTAGGAAGAACGACTTGGCATGGAAGATCGTCTACGCTGCTGCAGGTCATTCGCACAATCTTAATAAGATGAGTTAGTAAATAGGATGAACAGGAGGAGACGGAATGACGATGTCTAGCTTCTTTACCACAATATGATATTGACCTTATAACCCACGGTCAAGAAAAATGTGATTGCTAATTTCGAGCGATGCTACCATATCAAGCGATGATATGCTACCATATCATCCCACTTATAAAATGCTTGGAGGCCAATAATAAAGAAAAGAACCCACTTTAAGCGAATTTTGGAAGGCTTCAATTTCAACAAGAACTCAATAGATGTTGTGATCGCCTGTGATAAAGTCAGTTCCAAATTTGCGAATTTTAGGTGATGGAAGTCATGGCCTGAATGTTGTCATCGAATTTCTTCGATTCCTAGGAAAAACACTTGAAAAGTCAGAAAAGGATAATTAAACTGGGTATATATTTAAGTTTTCAGACCCTTTGTGGTGTTGAAGAACTGTTGTCTCACATGCTGAAAAGCTCAAACTGGTTCAAATTAATGAATTCAAGACTTCTGAATAGTTACATGATGAAGTACCAAGAAGAAACCAAAATCTTTGAAGCCAATGGGTTTCTTCAAGCATTGGGGGACATCAAAGGAGCTTTTTTTTATGATCACTCCAGTGTGCAGAGAATATTCCTTGTAGCAACGAAGATTGGTTTTTGCCTGTTATCCTTGTAACAAGGAAGTCTTGAATAGAAGAAGAAGAAGAAGGCTAGAACGCAACCAACTCTATATTCCATTTGCAAGGAGAAAGGTTATGGACCAATAAATCTCACCTTAAATTCCTGATACGAAAATCGAGGGTGAGTAACTCTTCAAGGAGTAAACTGATGTGCACAGTTAATGTTTAAATCAATGTATTTGTCACTAAACTAGTTTATTAATCATTAAATTAATTTTATTGGTACTTACTTATTTGAAAAGTGAGTTTAATGATCGAGTTATGACTTCCACGGGGCCATCACAACATGGGAATTATTGCTTGGTATCCACCCGCCCGGTAGTACAGTAATTATAATCACTATCTGATAGTAAACGCCTGGGTTCGAATCGCGTGAAAAACGCTTGGAATTTTTATAGGCATTTTTTTTTCTAAACGAGTTAATTGGTCTCAGGTGAATGTTACATGGTTTTTTGTCCCGAAAGGTCGAGTTTTCTGAAACTCACCGAAGAATATACAGGCAATCACAGACACATCATGCTGGCTCATCGTAGCTTTATTTGCTTTTGCACTTAACACACCTGACCTATCTCCATATCCGGCTCGCCTCTTTGTCCGTCCCACCTTTAAGATGGTTCACTTGTCAGAATATGCTCTTTTGTGTAAATTCAATACGTTGAGTCAAATTTAAACATTAGATTGTGCTGCAGTACATTTTATATGTCTAATTCTGTTTTTGCTTGAACGTGTCGGCTTCACCTTTTAATTGTACAACATTGTTTAGCAACGTGCACTTAATTACATTTTGTTTTCTGAGGGGTGAATCCCTCTGAGATTTATAAACAACTGTTATCCCAGCACTTGACACATTTACACACTTAGTGGATACCCTTTTAATTTTTGTACAATTGTGGTCTTGTGATATGGCCCATCATCCTTTTGGAAGAAGTCATTAGCAGATGGGGTGCAGCAGCCTTGAAGGGATGGATCCGCTCGAAAACAATTTCCAGATTACCTGTGTCATCCAAACGTTGTTCAACTGGTATCAAAGAGGCACAGCATGCACCATGAAAACACCACCCACCCACCCACCCACCCACTGTTCTTCATTGTTGACACCTGGCAGAATGGGTCCATGCAGGGGTGGGTAGAGGGGGCATATGCCCTCTTAACCAAAGATTTGAAATTAAAGAAAAAGAACGCAGGAGGTGTTGTAAAAAAGACCCAAAAGCCGGGTCGCCATGTTCGCCTTTACGATGATACCTGGACCTGGTCGCCATGCCCCCCCCCCCCTTACGATGATATCTGGATACGCCACCGGGTCCAGGGATTCATGCTGTTTTCTTCATTTTCTGGTACTCTCATCAGCGTGAAACAGCAGGAACTGGGCAACGATTTTTTGTCTATCCAGGCAACGATTTTACAACCCGCGACTGTCAGGTTTTGGCGTTACCGAAAGAGGTGGAACACATGTCGGTTGTTATATGCGATTCTCCATCCAGGAAAAGGTAGAACGAGTTGTGCTTTCTGAAATCTCTTTGGCTACCATTGTTGCTATTTGACCGACTGCAGCTGCCTTTCTGTTTCCCTGCACAAGTTTTGTCAGCCTCAGTTATCCTCTGCATAAATGAGCTATTTCTGACTAGATCGCCTTTGGCTGGATGTTATTTGGTTATTTGACTAATCTCAATTCACCCGAGACACAGTTGTACGTGAAAACCCACGCAATGTCACGGTTTATAGCGTCACTGTATCTAGTTTCGACTACCACGCCACCTGTACCGAATTGCGCGCGGACAGAATTCTTGCAGACCTGCGTAATATGATATAAGAACAAATAATACTGTTATTGAAGGCGCGCTTCATTAGGGTAGCTGATTAAAGTGATAGGTCCCTTTGGCCGAGTGGTCAGGAGTGGGAGCGCAGTAGCACACTCTCTTTGAGTAGACCGGGGTTGAAGCTCCTGACTGCTAAATACGGTCGATCTGCCAACCCGCACTGGACCAGCGTGGCAGATTATGGTCCATTTCCATCACATGAGTTGCTGAGGAGGCTTCCATCCTGCAGTGGGTTGATAATGGCTGCAGCTTACCTTACCTTTATCTAATAAAGTGGGTACTCAGTGTACTGTGTAAAGCAAGTTAGGCGAAACGCACATAAGGTTATTCATTGCCAACGAAACACATCCAGAATTATACTATACTCCTTGGTGAGAAAATTATGTAGAGGTTGTTTACTGTCTTTAAGGGATTCATCGTAGTGTACTACCAGGATCACGATCTAACTGTCAAGAGCAGGTAGCATTATGCTTTTATTATAGAGTTGAAGCCTGTTAGTGTTATGAAACGTCAAGGAATATTTTCAAAAGAGTTGTTTTGCATCAGGACAACGCGTGACCTCATACGGCAGCAGCGACCTCTGAAATGATTCAAAAATTGAAATTCGAACTTCGCCCACACCCGTATATTTCGGATTACTCAAAGAAGTGTTGCGTGTTGGCGTGGGCATCGATTTTCAAATGATGATGAGGGCAAAAGGTTTGCGTACTTGGTTTTAGACGCAATCGATTAAAATCTCTTTGCAGACGGCATCAAAAAGATTGTGAAAGACCAACATAAACAAGCATTTGAGAAATAAAAGGATTCCGTCAAAAAATAATGGCATCTGTTTATAATTTTTTTAATGGTACCTGTTTTAATGTTCCTTGGTTTTCTCAAAACGCGGCTCATTCCTCATAAATATGGAGGTTGTCGGTATTTTCCTTGTTAAAGTCAGCAAACTCTTCAGCAAGATGTTATTAAATTACATTGAAACATTCTACCGTTGAATCTGTTTTTTGTCTTTTCCTGTATAATGTTAGTAACTCTTTGTAATCCTTCCAAGAAAAGTGCTGTTGGTTGTTCTGCTTTCAGAAATTCTTTTAAAAAGTATGTGAAGCATACGTTGATCAACTCTTCTTCTTGCTAGCTGTACCACATTTTACTTTATTTTGCAATGAATATAGACTTCACACACTCTCTCGAACTGCCTTAGTTCTGTCAACACTAATATTGGAAGAGTACGAGCGTATCGCCAATACATAAAGGCAGTTCTAAGAGTAAAGTTGGTAACTACAGACCGAATAGTCTGACTTCGGTGGTAGGAAAAACTTGGAGGCAATCATTAAGAGTGCAATTCATGGACATTTGGATGGATATGGCATTCTGAAGGACACACAATATGGAATTGTTAAGGGCGAATCATGCTTAACTAATTTAGTAGGTTATTTTGACGTAGTTACTCATGACTGAATGAAGGGAACAATTTCGACATAGTTTATTTGGATTTTAGCAAATCATTTGATTCCTCCGTCATGAGAGGGTACTTTATAAGCTTGAACAGGTTGAGATTACTAGTAAGATCCTAAGATGGATTGCTGGGTGGGTTGTGATTAATGATATTCTTCAGATTGGTGTAACGTCAGGAGTGGGTCCCTCAAGGATCGGTTCTTGGACTACTGCTGTCTCATTTTCATAAATGACATCGACGAAGGGATAGAAGACGTGATGTCAAAATTTGCAGACGGCCTAAAGATTAGTAGGGTCATTAATAATCAGTGTCAAGCAGCGCTCCTTCAGGATGACGTGAACAGCTCCAGGAATGGCCAGAAAAGTGGCAGCTAAGTTTTAATGCAACAAAATGCAAGGTCTTGCATTTGGGGAAAAGCAATTCCAAAATAAATTATATACTTGGTGGAGTTGAATTAAAAACAGTAGAGGAAGAAAGGGATCTGGGAGTTGCGATACCAGCAGATATGAAGTTTTCTGAATGGTATAAACAGGCAGACAGAAAGCCCATGGTTTCCTATCGATGATTTATCGAAAGTAGAGATAGGGAGGTCATAATCTCACTGTATAAGGCAATTTGTAAGACCACATTTGGAACACTGTGCTCAAGTACGGAGGCCTCATCTGATAAAAAGGCATCGATCTTCTTGGAAGGGTCCAAAGAGAAACAACTCGAACGGTGAGATTGGCAAAAGTACGACTTCCGCGGGAGGAAAGACTCCGATTATGATGTGATGTAGGTTTATGAGGCTCTGAGAGGGATTAGTAAAATGAATTAAAGTGGAATGTTCACTGTTATAAAGAATTCCAGAACTAGGGGCAATAAATTCAAATCACAGGGGTTGAGGTTTAGACTAGATTGTAGGAAGTTTTCTTTTAGCCAGCGAAGTTTTCTTTTAGCCAGATTGCTGGACGCTGATTGCTGTAGTTGAACGCCCTCGTGGGTAGCACAGTTGGTATAATCGCCGTCCTCCCCGCACCGGGTTGAAAAGACCTGAGTTCCAGTCCCGTCGATGGCGTGTGGAATTTTTATGGGCCTTTTTCACAACATGGCTGGGTTAGTCGGTCTCAGGCGAGGGTAGCTTGGTTTTTTTTCTCCGATAAACTTGGGTTTCTCGTCCAACAAAGCAGAAAATCGACCACAGAAAGCACGCAGTTTACATACAATATAGACGGTGCAAAATGTCCTTAGTCGCTGATACTCCTAAGAACGTACTACAACAACGATTGCTGGAACACATTGAACTCGCAGGTAGTTGAGGCTGACAATTTGAATAAATTCAAGTCAATCTGTATGAAGAGGGAAGCATATAATTTGTATGTTCTTATCTACTTGATGGTTTTTCTTATTTTATTTATTATTAATATATATATATTTTTTTGTCAATGCAGAAAACGCGTGTCGCTTCCTTGCACTATACGACGAATACTATTACAGTTACTATTTGATACTTTCCATCTATTCTTTAAAATCTTCAGTGTTACCGCTGCATGGCCTTTGGCCATGTGGCTCGTTATTGCAGGAACGATGCCTTCTACGGTCACTACGGAGATATCCAAAAAGGATAAACCACCGAGGTGTGCAAACTGTTGGCGAGGGAAGATTTCTTCTGACTACAGCGCTGTGGATAAGACTCGACCCATCCAGGGCATTTGATATAGTAAAGCGAAGATCTGACTCTGGTTAAGAGTCTGAACACTATGAATGCCATAGAATATACATTTTATAATGAAAGTGTACTTTTTGAACCTTTGAAGTATGCAGCTAGGCGTAGGAAAGCCACAGATAAGCAAGTACCATGGTGGTCTGAACAACTGAAAATTTTAAGGCGAGATGTTTTTTCGGCCAGGAAACAATTTCAAAGATATAGGTCTCGTGATATAGAAGAGGCTAACTGTTATAAGGAAATATATAGGTGTAAAAGGAGGGAATATTATAGGGGTATTTATCAGCATAAGTTAAGATCATGGCAGAATTTGGTAAGAACTGCAGGAAACAGTAACCTTTGAGGACTACTGTATAAGTTGACCATTACTAAAAAGATAGAGCAGGATGAATTGCGCACAGTAATAGTAGATGGTGGGGAAACAGTTAGTTGGGAGACAACTATTAAAGTTGTCATAGACAAACTGATTCCCGAGGATTGTGTAAGTAATGATACTCTTGAACAGCGTGAGATGAGAGCAGATAATAGAGATTATGTCAACGATGAGAATATCTCTCTTTTCACAGCAGAGGGGTTACTTGTAGTCAGTAAACAGATAAATGTTGATAAAACTCCGGGGATTTATTTAATTGAGAACAACAGTATCAGTAAGTTATCAGAGATATATCCTCCAGTTCTGCTTAATATGTCTAACAAACGTTTATTGGAAGGCACATTTCCTGTTTTCTTAGTTGCCGATGCGCCCAATAAATCCTGAAACAAACAAACAATTTCCTGTTTTCTGGAAATTACAAAATCCAGGTAAAGAAAAAACAGGAGCTTTCGACCAATATCGCTGTTACCTAACCTAGGCAAGTTGTTTGAGAGATTGATTTTCCAGCGATTAAGTGAATTCATGAATTTACACCACATTGAGTTGCCGTTTCAGTATGGTTTTAGAAAATCCAAATCTACTGAGGACGCGATTAATGATTTAGTGCTTTATGTTAAAAATGCAGACAGTAAATATGTTCTTGCTCCGTTCATTGATTTTGCAGGAGCTTTTGATTCAGTCTTGCACGAGACTATTCTTTACTCGTTAAGACAGCTCCATTGTCCAGGGAAAATATACCGGGTTGTAATAAGCTATTTAACTTCAAGGCAGATAATTGTAAGGGCACAGCATTTAACTTATAGGAAATTAGTGTCTAGGGGATGCCCACAGGGATCTGTGTTGGGTCCCCTATTTTGGAATTTGGTTCTGAACCAATGGCTTAAATTGAGACAAACAGCTTGCTATACAATAGCATTTGCGGATGATCTGCTTATCTGTGTGCATGGTACCTCAAGGATGGATATTGAAGAGAAGGCTGCAATGGTTCTTCAGAGTCTAACATCATGGGCTACTGTAAATAAATTAACGTTTTCAGAAGAAAAAACAGTTATGATGTTAGTTAAAGGTCACCTTGATATCAATCGACCACAAAAATTTTGTTAAATTGTAAACAATTTAAATTTGTTACCCAAACTAAGTATCTAGGTGTTTTATTAGATGCTAGGTTAACTTTTGTTCCACATCTGAATTATTTGATGAACAAAATTAAGCGTTTTAGTGCAGCGGTAATACGGATTTCTAGATCAGAGTGGGGGGTTACGTAGATCAGTTTTAAATCTTTATTATACGGCAGTTTTTCTGCCAATAGTGACTTATGTATCATCAGCGTTGGTAACTTGTGTGAATAAGATTAAGTTTAAAGCCAAGTTAAATTCTGTGCAAAGAACGATGCTGTTGGCAATTCAGAGGGCTTGCAGAACAGTGTCAACAAATGCCCTGCAGGTATTAGCTGGCCACATGCCATTAGATCTTTTTATAATATATAGAGCTTTCTGTTACCATATTAAGAAGCACAATAATTTCACGTGTTTAAACATTATATGTGACCTTAACATTGACCCTAAGGTTGAAAAGAAAAGAATATATGCGAAGTTAATGGAAATCTGGCAAGCCAGATGGACGGATAGTATTACTGGTGCGGTCACCAGACATTTTATTCCAAATGTTTCTTTTTCATGTTTTAAACTGAATAAGTGGTTTTTTCCTAGTATGGAGACTTCTTTTTTGTTAACAGGGCATGGTTCTTTGAATAGTAAATTATATTATTTTGGATTAAAGTCAAACCCTTACTGTGTATGTGGTGTTGAAGAAACTTGGTGCCATGTATTGTATGAGAATTACAGAGCTCAATTAAAGAATGTAATTAATGATTTCAGATATGGAGTGGGTTGTGGGGCCACAGTTGCTGTTGGTGGAATTACTTGTTAGACCGACATGTTGCCTTCTGCTGGTGATTGAGGAGGTCGTCGCCCCTGGGTGGCTAGATTTGATTGTTGACATTACTTTGGTGGGATTCTCCAGTGCGGGCTGCCTGATAGGCAGGACTTAAGTCAATTATAGAGGTGGAGTCACGAACATCTTTTATGATGACATGCACGGGATGTGTGTTTTTGACTCTTAGCGACTGTTAATTGTATGAATTATTGTATTTTGTTATTGCTCCTGGAGTTCAGCAGCTTATGTCCCTTTACGTGTTTTGAATTAAATAATAGAGACCTACCTCCTCGTGGTGGGGACGGTAACTTGTGGTGGAGATGCGAGTGCCCGTCCTCGCCGCGATGCTAAAGTTCGTGAGTTTATTGTATAATTTTGTTCATTTGGACTGACTTTAGTGAGGGCTCTGTTGTTAATTAGCCAACTGATGTGATTGAATTAATTGTATAGATTAGAACTAGTCGTATATAGGCGAAAGGCTAGGAGCGCCTAGCTAATATTCAAATGAAAATGAAAGAAACATTGATACTTTTCATCTGTAGTTTCAAATCTTCATGTGCCCATTCATCATATGTCTTTCCTTTAACCCTTCAATTTTTTTATGCAATTTGTTAATATGACTTCCCATTTCCTTCCCTAATGCCCTTCCACTTCACTTGTTCATGATCGCTTGATAAAAAAAGAGATTTAAATCAATTTCCGTACTCATTCGAGTTCAACCACTGCTTTATTCTTGTCTAATCGATTTGGATTACATTGAAGAAATTCTTTGCATTATCTGTTCGCTTTACTTACCATTCCTTTAAGAAGCTAGCGATAACCTGTGTTCAATTGCTGCTATCGAGATGGGAATATTGATGCACTTTTTACCACCGTGGCCGATTTACTCGGTGTCGGCAAGCGGTTTCTTTTTTTCATCTGAAAATGTGCTTTTTTTCTTCCCCCATTCCGCAAAGAGTCAAACTGATCACAGAAGATCGGAATTGCAAACACAATATATACACCCATCTGTATTGCATTACCTCTGGTGGGGGATGCAATTATACTGCAATCACAGCATGAATTCGTTAAGGGGCGATCTTGTGTGACCAATCTGATAGCTTGCTATGATGCAATGAGCAAGGAACTGGATACAAAAAATAATTTTGATATCACATACTTGGAGTGCAGGAAGGTTTTTGATACTGTTGTACAAACTGGAGCAGTGTGGCATTAAGGACAATTACTGCTGTAGATAAAGGGATGGTTAAGTGGAAGAAAACAGAGAGTAGTTATCAGTGGGAGCTTCTTGGTGGACTAAAGTTATTAGTGGAGTTTCTTACGCTTCAGTGAGCGGTTTATTGTTGTTTTCAATATATATCAGTGATATCGATGAAGGTATGTCGGGCTTAATGTCTAAATTTGCAGGCAATGTTTTTTTGTTGTGTTTTTTTTTTTTTTTTACGGTGCATAGACATTTCGTTTATTGAACAAAGTGACTCCTAGCCAAAAAAACTTGGCAAATCCGCCATACATATAGACATGGTATATACAATTATTAACAATATTCTTATATACATGAGACATTTTATATACATGAGACATTTTATATCATCAATCAATTCAATTGTCACATTACAAATCAACTATATTGTACTGCGCAATGGTCATCCCCTCAGCTACAGCACAACGAGCTGGACAAGTAGGCTACAACAGAAACCGATGAAGCAACACTGTCCACAGATAAGCACAAGCATCACATATTGAAAGTAGTAAAAGGCAAAGGAATGGGTTTTAATTTCAGAAAAGGAAATTACGATGCCTTAAGATGTTACATGGCCTCTATTAACTGGATAGATATCGCGCAGAGAAAGAATACAATTGAATTGTAGTATGCTTTTAAAACATTCAACGGGAAGCTGGGCCAGTCCCAGTACAACACGTACCGTCTCGAAAGAGACTCTGACCCACCTGGAGGGAAGAGAGGAAAAAAAAAAAAAAAACTACCCGTGGTGTAGGTTGTAAAAAAAAAAAAAATTGGTGGTAAAAATAATAATAAAATAAAATGTTTGTCTAGTTCTGCCTTGAATCTTTTTAAACTATCAACTCTCTACAGTGACAGATGGAAGTTTGTTCCAGCAATCAACCACCCGCTGGCTAGAGGCAAATTTACGCACATCTATCCTACAACGGTCTTTCCTCAATTTGAATTTGTGCCCTCTCAGGCGATTATTCTGAGCAAGTGGAAGAATCCCATCAGCATTGAGCATGCTCAAACCATTCTAGGCCTTATGCAACTCAATCAGATCACCTCGCAGGTGCCTAGTCTCTCGACACTGTAATTTGCAAAACTTAAGCCTTTCTTCGTAAGAGCAACCCTTTGTTCCATTCACTAATCTTGTTGCCCTTCTCTGTACTCGTTCCAGCAGCCCTACATCCTTCTTAAAATGAGGCCTCCAGACCTGTATACAGTACTCAAGGTGTGGCCTGACCATTGCCTTATACAATGGAATAATCACCTCCTTATCCCTGCTAGAAAAATTCCTGTATATCATTAACAAGACACCATGAGCAACTCTTGCAGGCCGTCTGCACTGCTCAGAAAACTTCATATCTGCCTGCACCATTACCCCCAGGTCCTCTTCACTCTCTACAACTGTCAGTGTAGTACCACACAGTTGATACATTATTCTGGGGTTACTGTCTCCCATATGCAGTACTTTGCATTTGTGAATGTTAAACTTCAGTTGCCACCTCTCAGCTCATCTGCTCAACTTTTCTAGATCCTGTTGCAGCAGCGTACTGTCATTAGTGTCATTACCAACCCTGCCGACCTTCGTGTAGTCTGCAACCTTGGATATTAAGACTGATATACCATCATCAATATCATTGATGAATGCAGAAAACAACAATGGACTCAACACTGAACCCTGGGGGACTCCACTAATAATATTAGTCCACGAAGAGCAGTGTCCATTGATTACCACTCTTTGTCTTCTCCCACTCAACCATCCCTTTATCCATAGCAGCAATTTGCCTCCAATGCCACACTGCTCTAATTTGTGCAGCAGTCTTCCAACAGTATCAAAATCCTTTTTAAGATCCAAATATATGATATCCAAATTATTCTTTGCATCCAGTTCCTTTGTGACTACATAGTATCCAATCAAATTGGTCAGACAAGACTTCCCCTTAACAAACCCATCATGTGCATCAGTAAGGTAATCTTCCTTTCTGCCAAACAACCACAGACTGGCTCTTGGCCCTCACAAATAGCACAATCGTCGTTATGATTGTCTTTCATTCGCATCGACTGAAAATGAGTGCGTTCGATGTTCATCTGAACGGGTGAAATTTTATTTGGCTTTGTTTTAAACCATGGTCTAGTTAAGCGGTCTCGGACGATGATTTCATGGTTCCGTCTCCCAGAATCTGGGACTCTTCATCCGGTAGAGAGAGATACATACATATGCAAATTTACAAACACGAATATATCAACGCCCTGGGTGCCTCAGCGCAAATTTTAAATAACCCACCCCCAGCCCTCTTCAAAAATGATGCCAACTCCATCTTCTTGTTTTTCCTGACAAAATGGATGAAAGCATCTTCAACTCCCATTTCTCACTACTTGCTCAGCGACATTCGAAAGTTCCAAGAATAGGAGATTTGCAAGCTTTGTCGTATTTATACGCTTGGCACTAATATGGGAATTTTAGTGCTTTTTAATTTATGTGTTCTAATTTTCATTTCACCTTAGATTTTTTTATCCCATTGATTACATAACTTCACATTGCTCATCACAAAAATTTCCACAATTAAAGGACTGCATGGCTTTGATTTTAAAATAGTAGAGCAACAGATATCAATGTAGATAGAAATAATTAAGTTTGTGTCAGTCAGCAGTATGCATTTACTTCAGAAAATATGCTGCTCACTGATACAAAGTATAACCTCTATGAACAGCAATACAAATGGCTAAACTTCGCGGTACATGGCAGAGAAGTTCACGAATCTCATAATCATCAGATTACTGTCGGGTTATGAGAACCGTATGTGGGCGGACATTTTCCTGCTGAAAAGTAATGTTTGGAATCAAGAGTTGATAGGGCAGATACGCTTCTTAGAATGATTTCAACATCTTGTATTGCCCTCAACGTGCCATCAATAACGGTCAAAAATGAACACCTATCGTAATTGATGGAATGGTTCCCAGTATCATGATTCTGTGTGTTGGCCCGGTAAGCTGCTCCTTGGTGGAAGTTGGATAATCTCTGCCTCCCAACGTATCTCCAGAAGCACAAAAAACCATCACCGGATCCAACACAGAAATATGATTCTTCAATAAAGAAGACATGATACGATTCTTATTCCCATGCAGCTCTCTCCCTGCGCAACTGTAAACGCTTATGACGATGGAATGGGGGCAGGTGAAGCAACATACGGCGAGAATTCAACCACACTTTTTGCCGTCGTTTGTCAATTGTGCTCCCCGACACGAGCATAGATAAGGATGGTGTTGGGATATTGGAAATCTTTTTGAATTGTAACAGAGGTATCTGCTATCACTAACTGATCCTCCGTTCTTGCATTCTTCTGATACTACATTGTTTCCAATAGCATCCGACCATTTTGTTATCACGATATACATAAAAAGTAATTTCCCGTCTTGATCATCCAACTTCTGCCAACCCAATGGTCCGATCCCTTTCGAAGTTTATCATCTGTGCACAACGTTGCCTTAGGCTTGGTTTGTTGTTGTTTTATGGCGCATTGGCAACTGAGACCATAATGAGCCAAGTCAAACTGTCAACATGTTGAAAGCATTGGCCACACTTAGGTGTACATTTATTCATCATTTTTCTTACTCGATTGGATGATGATGAGACAGTGTGGAGGTACCATGAGTAGGGCCACAAGTGATGACGCCCTCGTGGGTGGCACAATTGATAGAATCGCTGTCCTCCCCACACCGGATGGAAAAGACCTGAGTTCATGTCCTGTCGATGACATAAGGCATTTTTATGGGGTTTTTTTCCACAACTTGGCTAAGTTATTCTGTCTCAGGCGAGGGTAGCATGGTTTTTTCTCCCGGTAACTCGGGTTTTTATTCCAGTAAACAGGAAATCGACCACAAAACACATGCAATTTACAGACAGTAAACACGGAGCAATATAGCTTTAAAACCCCACTACAATCAGCAAGTGATGATGTAGGCAGTGAAAATTCTCAGACATCCTCCAAGAATCCTGCAATTTATCCTAAAAAACAAAATACCTCGAGGTTTGACTCTAGGTGGAAACTATTAATACCACTAGGGATGTAATATCTTTTCAGAGCTAGATAATATCTTTATTTATGGAGATAGACCCAACTCTTAGTGACATCAACATCACTATAGGCATTTATAACAACTCTGGAACCATGGGAGCGGGATTACATTCATGCTCCCTCTCTCTATCTTCTGGTTCCCAGTTTCTGTCCCTGGTTACGGGACATTGTAGCAACCTGGTGCCAGCAGTTACTGAAAACTTTTTACGAGTGGCGTATCCAGGTATCATCGTAAGGAAGGGGGACATAGTGACCAGGCTTTTAAGTTTTATTTTAGAATACCTCCTGCGTTCTTTTTCTTTAATTTAAAATTTGTGGTTAATGGGGCATATGCCCTCTCTACCCACCCCTGAATACGCCCCTGATTTTTACAACTAGGATATTAAAATTTCTATGAATAGGTAGAACAGGTCCCAGACAAAGACAGTTATAGAGAAGTAATGATGTATACCCAGTGCCTAACCACTTTATTAGTACCATGAGCAATTATAGTGTGTTGGACCGTCGTTGTTCCAATATTTCCTGTGTCACTATTTAACACTTTTAATTCCATGCAACGCATGGAATTAAAAGTGTTGAATAGTGACACAGGAAATATTGGGCCCTACGTGCAATAAAACTGTTCTCAGTTCTTTGAGTGACGTAACAGAGTGTGCTAACAAACACGCCTTTTCGGTTCATCCAACAAATGCTGATGCTCAGTGGGAATGAGATCCGCGGATTAGTCTAGTCAGGGCAGGGCAGATGGTTGCCGAATTTTCTTGTGTTCATCTAACCATCCTTTCACACACTCGTGCGGTGGATGGTTTTGTTGTCATCTAGAAAGTCCCTCTGCCCATAGGGGTAAGCATACAATGTTCCCGAGTGTATCTGATCCGCAGTTACATTCCAATATACCTTGGAGTTCGCAGCGCCCATGGGCATGCCACGAAAACATGGCACACACTATTATACCTCTTCCAGCAGTCCGTACTGTCGGTACACAACATGTTGGTTGCAATGCCTCGTGTGGTTTCTTCCCTATGTGCATTCTTCATTCAGTGCTGAAAAAGCATAAATCGAGACACCGAACCACATGACTTTCTTCCGAATCTCTTGCATTCATCCTTTTTCATTCTTAGCACCAACGCAGTTGTTTTTAGGTTCATGTCCAATATTAGCGACTTCCGTGATGTTCACTTATAATAAGAATCTTGTCGGTTCCTTATGACCAACAGCTTTGGGCAAACTCGTTGGATCATCCAGCTTTCTTATCGCTCTGATGCACATGTCATACACAACACATACACAATATGACCTTTTCGGTTTATATATGATGCAAAGAAAAACATCAAACAGTTCTTTACTTATATAAACTCTAGAAGGAAGGGGATGAATCAGATTGGTCCACTCGATATCGATGGTTCAACTGTTGATGATCCTGCTCAGGTAGCTAACAAACTAAATGAATATTTTTGCATCTACATTCACACATGAGGCGTTATTCAGGGAGGGGAATTCCAGAGGTGTATTAAACTCTGGCAGTAAGCTAGATAATCTTGTAATAACTGAGAGTAAAGTGAAGGAGAAATTGTTAAAGATAAACATAAGAAAGGCACCTGGGGTGGATGGGATCTCTCCAGTTATATTAAAGGAGGCAGCAAATGAAGTAAGCAAACCCTTAGCATTAATTATGAGAGTATCTTTGGACTCAGGGGAAGTCCTCACGGACTGGAGATGTGCAAATGTATCCCCAATTCACAAAGGGGATCAAAGACACAAGTAATTACAGACCTGTTAGTTTAACTTCTGTTCCGAGAAAAATAATGGAGTCGTTGATTAAAGAAGCATTGCAGAATCATCCAGACAAAACTACAGTAATCATTCAGACAGTATGGATTTGTCAACGGGAAGTCCTATCTGACCAATTTGATTGGATACTATTACATTGTCACAAAGGAACTGGATGCAAAAAATAATTTTGATATCATATACTTGGGATTTCAGGAAAGCTTTTGATAATGTTGCGCACGAGAGACTACTGTACACATTTGAGCAGAATGGCATTAAAGGCAAGTTGCTGCAATGGATAAAAGGATGGTTGAGTGGGAGAAGATAGAGATTGGCAACCAATGGACACTGCTATTCGTGGACTAATGTTATTAGCGAAGTCCCCAAGGGTTCCGTGTTGGGACCATTGTTGTTTTGTTTATTTATAAATGGTATTCATGAAGGTATATCCGGTTTAATGTTGAAGTTTGCAGATGATACAAAGGTTGGCAGGGTTCTTAATGACAGTATGCTACTGCAACAGAATCTAAAAAATTTGGGCAGATGGGCTGAGAGGTGGAAAATTAAGCTTAACATTCACAAATGCAAAGTACTGCATGTGGATAGCAGTAACCCTGGAAAAACGTACCAATCGTGTGATACTATACTGAGGGTAGTGGAGAATGAAAGAGACCTGACTTGGAGATAATTGTGCAGTCAGATATAAAGTTTTCTGAGCAGTGCAAACAGGTTGGCAGAGAAGGTCATGGGTTCTTGTCAATGATATACAAGGATTTTGCTAGCATACTCTATCCCTTTGTATAAGGCAGTGATCAGGCCACACCTTGAGTACTATGTACAGGTCTGGAGGCCTCATTTTAGGAACGATGTAGAGTTGCTAGAACGAGTACAGAGGAGGGGAGCAAGGTTGGTGAGGGAGACGAAGAGGTGGTATTACCAAGAAACCCTTAAGTTTTTCAAATTGCAGCGTCTTGAGACTAGGCACCTGGGAGGTGATCTGATTGAGGTGTATAAGACCTTGAACGGTTTTTGAGCAGGCTTAATGCTGATGGGATTCTTCTTGCTAAAATTTCGAACCTGAGTAGGCTCAAATTGAGGAAAAACTGTTGTAGAATAAACGTGAGGAAATTTAACTTTAGCCAGCGAGTATAGATTGCTGGAACAAACTTCCATCTGTCGTTGTGGAAGCTGATAGCTTAAATAAATTCAAGGGACAATTGGAAAAACTTTTGGAGCGAATGGATGGGTGAAATGGGAAGTGGTTTTTTTTTTTTTGTTTTTGTTTGTTTATGCTCTATAAGCTTGCTTTCTTACATCATATATCTCTATTAGTGCTAACTTGACTTTTGATAACAAAAGTGGTGGCTGGTTAATTAAGAGTACATGTAATCGTAGTCAATGTTTTGTGTGGTCAGATAAGCATGCTAACACTCGTATCTGCACTGTAACATATTTTGCCAAGAACTTTAAAAAACATAAACCAGAACACAAAAAAAAAAAAAAAAAAAAAATATATATATATATATATATATATATACATATACATACTGGTTTTATTCTGTTTACAGAAGATTTGTGATTATATTAAACGTCGCCCAAAACGTTATGTAAAAATGAATAAATAAATAAATAAAGCCTCTGAAGCATCCCTTCCGTTCATTAGCCACTTGTCACTCATCTTTATAAGTTTGGGATTAGAGAAGGGACCAGCGTTAAATCCTTAATCGAAATCTTTGGGAAGCGAGGGCTGTTGATAAGACTCATACCCGAAACGTCTGAAAAATTAACAGAACAACTCCATCGCAGTCTACACTTGTTAGTTAATACACTGAATAAATGGGAAATTTGAATCATCGCGTGCCCTCGCGATAGCACGGTGGATATAAGGTGAAGAGGTCTTAGTTCGAATTCGGTCAATGATGAGAGGAGCATTTGTGGGCACTGTTTACAACGTGGGCACGTTGGCCGGCTGTCAGGCGAGGGCTGCGTGGTGTTTTCCTTCTGGAAATTCTGGTTTTTCAACTAGAAAATAGCAAACCGACTGAAAACTACACGCATTTACAGTCATAATAGCTCTAGTTATTTTGGTGCTTAACACACATTTTATCTGACCTAAAATCATCTCATGCAGATTATTGTAGCCATAACAGGTACTGCCATCCATGGAAGCGTGTGTATGTTAAGGGCCAAAGCAAATAAGGCTAGGAGACGTCAGTATGTTGCTTCTACAAATTGCATGGACAGTACAGTCGATATGCTGTTTGCTGGACGATAAACCAGAGCTTCCGGGAGGTAAAAACCATGCTACACTCGCCGGAGACCGAGTAATCGGCGACATTGTGAAAAATGCCCATAAAAATTCCTTGCGTCATTGACGGGATTCGAAGCAGGACTTTTCTCCCAATGTGGCCTGGACAGTTTTATACCACCGTACTGCTAATGCGAGGCTCCATCGAACCATTGAACAACTGACTTCTATTTCTGTAATTCAATAATATGAGGTGTTTGTTATTTCATTCGTTTTATAAATTTAATGGTAATTTTGGTTAAATATTGTGATATATATATATATATATATTCCTGTTCACAAAATACCTACAATATCTAATTTCGTACATAAAGCAAGGCGCTGCAATTTAATGAATAACTGAAAATGAATATTTTAGCATAAATTACTGAACAGTTCATATTTGTAGTGTTGATTATTCAATTCTAGTTAACACAAACTGAACTGCAACTCGAAGGGAGTCTTGGAAATTTATTTTATTGGTAAAATGTACTTTAGGGGACATTTCCAAATTATGTATCGTTAGGGTCATATAAAACAGTAAATTAATGGGAATGGAGCAGTCACACTTTCAAACAGGTTTTTCATAAAAAAAAAAGAAATTTGATTTGGGATATTTTATTACATAATAACGATGTTAGGGTAATCACAGCTGTTATTATAAGTGCTAAGAGGGAGAAATATTCAACAAGTAAAAAACAAAAAACTCATATCATATAATTTTGTGAAAGACCCCTTAAGGAGTCGCTTGTGTTTTTTAATTTTACAGCAAAGCGGAGAATTGTTATTATTATTATTTTTTCCACAATATCTTTATTTTACTACGGATTAACTTATTATAAATTTTCTATGCGCGCACACACACACACATAAATAAATAAATAAACAAAATATATATAGCACAAAAATGCATTGCATATTTTTCAATATTTTATTATGGCCAATTTCTTTAAAGATTTAAAAACCCATAAAATTGCGCGCACCACCAACTGATACGCATGACTTTCGCATGCATCTAATGTTTTTTTTTTCTCTTATAAAGAGCAATTAATATGAATAATTCATGAACTCCCAACTGATAGCCCTGTTTTTCTTATTATTTTTTTATTGACTTTAATGGCTTTTCTTGAAGGAAACTTTTCCCTGGAAAATTCTAATTCAGGAACTATGCGAATGAAAGAAAAATGTTCATCATTACATGTATTATAAACGCACAACCTGTATGTATATTCATCCCGAGTTGAATGCATTTCAAATGCAAGATTTAAAATGTGTGCATGCAGTGGTTCGTCAACCGGGAAAAAAGTCAGCCATGGAATGCGATTACTCCACCATCTATCGAGAGAAGTATAAACTACTACCGACTTCAAAAAAAAAAAAAAAAAAGGAAATTAAATTTAAAAAAATGATATAAAGATGAAGGAATATACTTTTATATCTACATGCTGTATAGAAAAATAAAATTAATTTGGCTTCCAGTTCTATTATTAATTCGTAATTTTTGTTTAATTAATATATTTCCAAAATATTTTTTTACTTTCTCGTTAATTTTTTTTTCACTCACTGAAGTTTATGTAATGCAGTTTTAGTGAGAGGGAGCTGCTGTCAGTGATATTCTGAAAATATATTTGCTATGTATGTGTTAATAAACCTTACGTTAAAACATAAAATTATATGAAATAAATTTAAAGGAAATTAGAAATATTTAACGTATTTTTTTTACCATAGCCGATGTATACCCAAAATATTAAAAATGTTAAAGAGTTAATAAATAAAGAAGAACGAAAATACTGAGGGAAAGAATTGTGGATATTTAAGATTAAATTTTCTAAATATATTAGAAATATAATAAACGAATTGTCGTTAGGTGTGATATTATTTTCTTCATTTGGAATAATTTATGATCTTTTCAGAAAAAGGCTGATATTTTTAATTTTTTTTTGTTTGCCCTTCGTATTATTTTAAATGTCTTATAGACAAACAAAAATTGTCTTAAGCTCCAGAAATGTCTGCAAGAAACATAATCATTTTACAATCTATTTTTAGTAAATCATAAAACTTTTATTTTGAATTTGGCTCCTCTTCCCCTTCAAACATTTACTACGAACTGCTTGGAGCTGTCGGCCATCATCCTGCAATGGCTGCCATCATAAACAATATGCTCAGCGTATCTACAGCGCACAAATCAATAGGCTGCTTAGTATGACCGGGAGGCCCTGCCTACGAGACTCGCCCCTTGATCGTCATTGGCTAAATCCTACCGAAGGGACTATCTAAAGAATAATATAATACACATCCAACGCAACTTTTCTTAGACCTGCTTTGCACACAATAAAAATAGCCGTTAAGGTTAGGGAAACTACAGAATATAATCAGTTTAGTGAGAAGATTCGTAACTGGACAAAATCTATTTGCTTTTTGTTCATTATTTAACCAATCGTTGGCGTATCGCATTTTCAGTTTATCCCAAATCTCGTGCGGGTTACTGCCACTTATTACATAACACTAAACTACGAAGATACTGCAGTTAACGTTTTCGCTTCGCAACGAAGAGCTGTTAATAGAATTCGGAAAACCACTGGTTAACACAGAAAACATAAACAAAAAGGACAGCAGAGACTGGTGAACAAACAGGTTAGTGTTTACATAAACAAATTTCCGCCGTTTCTTATTGTTTCGGGTTTTCTAAGTTGCAGCTGCTCGCAATGGTAATGGCCGACTATTTGTTTACCTTTTTAGTTTTGTTGTTTTGTTAAGAATCACGCAGCTCGTAGACTATTGTCATTTGGAAGTATTAAAAAAAGAACAGGGTTATTGAAGCAAAGATATGCTTATTAAAATGCATAACATAAAACGAACTATTTTTAAATATATGTCAGGACAGCCATCGTATATTCGCATGATTATGATTGCTAATTTCTTAGCTGTAGTTCGCATTGCTAATTAAAATTCAGGCGTTTAACACAGATTATATAACGAGTGAGGAAAGTGAGCTTTGCAAGTTGTGCCCTCTGCCATTCTGTTGTAAGTCTAATCTGGACGTTTACAGTCGTGACACGTGCTTCTGTCGTTCATCATCTACCGCTTAGGTTGCTTCTGTTTTCATTAGTGAACCCTATTTTCGCTGTTATCGTTCATCTTTCGACACGTAAGCGTCCATTAGCATGTAAATTGGAGTGTCCCTTCGCTAAGCTGTTTTCCGGTTTATCTTTCACGATAAGGTTAGTTTGTCTGTAATATCAAGGAATCCTAGAGCTCAATGGGCTTTTGTGATCTTTGCTAGACTGCATTATCGTCCCCTGATTCTAAATGCCCTCCCAGTTACAATTGATCTTTCGCTCTACTTGTCATCATGTGAGTGATCAGAGATGTTCACTCTGTTTATAGAACATCTGAAACATTTCCGATAATACATTACCCAGTGTATTTATCCTTTATGAGAAGTAAAACTCTCACTGACAAAAAATACAAAACATCTGAAATCCTTAAAATGGTTTTCCGTTATACATGTAGCATTTTTGTTTAAAAATATTATTTCCATAAAGTAAAACTGTGCTTTTCATAATTTAAAATACTGTATTCACTTTATTAAATAAAACTTTACGTACTTTATAAATAAATTAATTTTAGATTTTTTGTTCTGATTCTTTATGCAATATTTCGAACTGTGAACGTTGTTAACAGTTTGTAACATTGTAAATAATAACAGTAGCAGCTTTCAATACATATATATGCAATGATATAGTGTCAGAAAATTGTGTTTTTTGAGTGCATACCTCAAAGACAGGAACATAAACCTTTGATTGTTTGTAATATATAAAAAATCAACACTAGAAACTCCTGTTTAAAACGTAATGTAAACGTTAAATTTAGTAATATAAATCTCTGTTATTAATAGATACAAGAACTGATCGATGATTGAATATTCTGAGGTTGCTACATTAGCATAGTGCTGTTCCTTGTCTATTATAAAAAAAATTCCTTATATCGATTATTTTGGCTTATAGCCGGCAGATGGCAGGCGCTCCACGGTTTTTCGTAGAAGAACTGAAGAGTTAATGGCTATTTGGAACTGTGCCTTAATTTAATAGCAGTGCATTTAAAAAAATAATAATAGTAATGGCTAATATTAAAATAACTTTTCGATTACTATTGTGAACAATTAAATTAATGCAGCTTGCGAAATATTTTAAACAACAACGAAATTAAGCAAGCCAAGTTCAGAACAACTTCAAATCGCTAGTAATTTATTTTTCATTTAAAAATATATTTACAAATTACTGGGCAAGGCTGCTTTGCTTTTTTTAATCTCGAGATTATTTGATAATTTAAAAAAAAATGTCTATGCGCGCGCGCTTATATTTATATATATTCTAACTGTTTATATATTTTCCAGAAACGGTTTATTTATTTAAATCACAGAAGAATTCTGATTATTTTTAAGCATAATTAAAAATGAACTTGATAGACTCTTCAGTTTTTCTGTAGTAGAAAGGGGAAAACATTTATGGATCGTGGAAGTGGTCAAAATATGTTTAGAGGTCATCACCAATATTAATACTGATTGTTTATAAGAAATCACTGCATTAATAAAGAGAGATTCAACAGTAAAAAAAACCGTATTTGTACAGATCCTTAATATTAATTTATAATTCATTTATTTAATTAATTTATCTGTTTATTTATAGTTTTAATTATTTTTCCTATTGTCGATTGTTATTAGCAATTAATAAAATAGTTAAAAGCTCAAGGAAATAAGTAGTGAATATAAATAAATGTGTAATTTTAATCACCTGTACAATAAAAATTGCTAATTAATAAATAGATGAACATAAAATTTCTTTAAGTGTAATGTGAGTGATAGTATAAGAAAATTTTAGGCTTTCATTTGAGTGGTAAAATTTTTACGAGACTTAAAACACAAAAAACCATTGCACAAATGCTTTTAAGAAATCTTTATTGCAACATTTGTGGTATATACATTGCAATATAGCCGTTCATGATTAAAAGATTACATAACGTATATTTTCTAGATAAAGAACATTCTACAGTACGCTAATCCAACTCTATATTGTAGTTTGAAGAGGATTGTTTATGCTTTATACGTGGTTTATTTTCTGGATAGTTTCCACATAAAAATAAAGTAGCTAAACCATCTTGTCTATACTGTCATGGCAATTTAAATTTAAGTGTATTTTAAAATTAAGGAAGAAATCAGTTTGTTGTTATACTTTTAAGATTTCCTCTGGTTAATTCTTTAGTGCAATTTTTGCCTTCAGGGTTTCAAAACTTGTTCAAGTTCGTTATTCAGCTTTGCATCTGCCTGCGAATTGTGGGCCTCACATATTTATGACAATTAGACAGTTATCCATTCACAGTTTCAGGCCTTTTGTAACCTTAGTATTACAACTAGAACGAAGCTTCGTATTTAATAATATTTCAGCGTATATATACATAAAAGTGCCTTGTAGTTATAAGATAATTTGGTCTATTATAGACTCTGTAGCACTTCCTTTAATTAGCAGCTGCGAAACTGGAAATAAAAACAGAATGCTACTTCGTTATTTTTATCTTAAGGGAAAAGTTACTTTTTTCCCTGGCGCTTGTAATTATGTTAGTGACTTCCTACTTGTACAAATTAAATTTTCTCCGCTTCATTCTTTCCATCCGGTTGTATTATTTGTTAGGCATCTTTCTCTCTTAATTTTCTTACGGTTTGCATACTTTGTTAAAATTCATTATTTTCTTTGTATTTATTCAAGAAAAAAAAAAAAAAAAGAACAGGAAACCCACCCTTGATATGGATTTAAAGAAACCTTCATTTGCATATTCGAAATTGTTCTTCCGGCCTCCTTTATGAGTTCATTGCTATTACTCGCACTCCTACCGTTTGTCTCCGCCATCTCAAGGGCGCCATGGCACTTTCCCAAAGAAAAGCTTCCGTCTTTAGCTGTGCCGAGAACGCTGCTCTCCTACTTTCGATCGAGATTTTCCGCACCGCCATTGGTGGGCTGCGGATGGATTCTGGAGTTTTTGCAATGTCGGCCATCTAAGCCCGCAATCCTTCTTCGATGCCATTAGCCACAGGGGAGAAATAGATGTCGTTAGTGAGGTGTGCTCGGTCCTTCTGTGTCCAGCCTAGGGATTAGCCCCAAAGTTCTGCAGAAGAGAAACACATTTATGTCACATATCTCCTCTAAGACCCGTATACTTGTAAACTGTGTTGGCAGTGAGCCTATATTTTATTTGCAAAGCAGATTCTTACGCATGCATAAGTAATTATATGGAAATGCATACTTATAGTAGGTTGCAAACGAAGATGGAACGTGTACTATATGATATCCTTTTATTTTTTCCTAAAACGAAAATTTAAAATGTTCCATAAACAGTACATGAGTCGACTTCGGTTTTATGTATTCTATTCACATCTGTTGCTTCAATATTCATTGGATGTTTCTAATCTTCAGTAACTGGATTCCAGCTTGACTTTTTTTTTTAAACATGAAAATGGGGGAAAAAAATACAAATTCATATAATAAAACTCAGTTAGTACTCATTAAATTCTGATATTTATATATATATATATATATATATATATATATATATATATATATATATATATATATATAAATATATAAAAAATACGCTGGCCAGATATTTTATTTGATTAAATTAGTATTAAGTTTTTCAGTCTCTTTCTCTCCATAAAGCTGAAATAAAATCAACCAATTTTATGATTACTCTATTGTTTGGGTCATCCAATTTTAATTTGGTTTCGCCAGAAAGTCTAGAGATATAAACCTTAAATATAATCGCGCTTGTAAATTGGGTGTAATACTTGGATTCTGCAACCACCAATTAGAAAAGTTAATTTATTGATGATCAATAAGAATGTGTGTTGTGATGGGGCACTTACAGTCCAATAACAATTTCATTTTGCAGGTGGTAGTGACAATTGTTTTAAATAATGAGGGCACATTGCCATTGCCACGAGATTAGTCTTTTACATCTTGGAATTAAGGTACTGGCTAGATATTCATTTTCTCGAGTATTTAAGAAGTGCCACTTTCACTATGCTTAAGGGCTAATGCATTTATTTCTTTAAAATGTTAAAAACTCCATTCACACAAAAAGTATCCCACAATCATAAAATCAATTTCTTATTTTATTGACAGTAATTCTTTTCACGGTCCTTTTATTTATTCTAATTATGGTATTTTCATTAAATCTAAAAAAAATTATGTTAAAAACTTACATAATCGTTCTTTATTTTGATATTACTCTAAATTATATAAACAAACGTCAATAAACAATCACCATTAAAGCTATTATTATTAGCATGGTTTATCAATGAGATATAAGTCCAAAGATATGATAATAGGGAGTATGGGTTAAAGGGGAGAAGAAAGTTGACGAAACATCGGAAGTTTCTATTAAAAAGAAAAATATTTTGTTGATATGGCAACATATTTATTTATTATTGGTTTATTTTGTAATAATCCCCAAAAAGGAAAAATGTATAGCATACCACTGATGAATTGAAGGTTGGGAAGTATAAAGAAACTCTCTAGAATTTTTGGAATCCCCATAAGTTAAAAATTTCAGGAAATGCATAAGAGACACGAGGGTTGTTCCAAAAATGGAACATTCTAATTCTTTGAAAGTTTGGAAGAATCAAAAGGCTGTAATGCCGTTGCTATAGGCCAGGGATTGGGATCCTGAGGCTTTCATTTTGTACGTTTTAATGAAATAAAAAAATAGAATTTAAGCAAAAACAACACAAGAAAAGATATGTTGTTTCTCGTTACTTCTTTTTGGAGTAATCCTTTATAACATTTCATACAAATCAACCGGTTTAGAACATTTGATTGGTATAAAAGGCCATTTCAAAAGCAGGCATAGGAAAACAAAATAAATTATTTTTCTGGAACGAAATGTGAGGGTCACCCATTGTAGTTAAGTTATTTTTATCATCTTCCACTTCATTGGAGAACTTTAAAAATCGGTATTTATGGCGCAGATGTTTTAGAAATTTTGGTTGTTTGTGCCATCAAAATTTTAACAAGAAAAAAAAGGACAGAAGTTTGCTATTATCAACGAAACCATAGACAGCATTTCAGAATTAGAACCTTGAGGTACTCTAGCATTAGTCGGGAAGTTTAAGGATAAAATAAAAAGCTGTTCATCATTACTGACAGCGAGTGGCCTTAGAAAACCAGCGGGCAATTAGAAAAAAAGGAAGAAGCAAGTTCGTAAGGTAGGAGTGTGCCGAGAATTCCTTTCTGCGAAACTAGATTACATGCCTTTCAAATGTTAACAGCTACTAGGGCTCCTAACATTTCCCACTAGGGGCCCTGCGGCCAAAAGAACAACAGAACATAACACTAACACAAAAAACACAATTCTGGCGTTCACAGAGTTCTATTTACTTCACATGAGTACAAATGACGCCCCTCCCTACACACTATGCCACTATATGTACATATTAGTATAATACTGTTGACTGAGTAATTTTCATTTTTTTTCCCAATTATAATGACCTACTAAATACCTCAGTATAATTTCAAAAAAAGGGAGTCCGTTGGAATTCGGAAAATTAAGTCACCTTTAAATTAATTAAAGGTGAATTAAAGGCAGCAACATATTTAAAGTAATACAAAATATATTTGTAATATATTCTGTATTACTTATAATAAATAAGACTCTTAGATTTTAATTGACATTAGAAAAAGTTTCGTGCACTTCCAAATCAATAAATGATACGAGATGTGATCAATTAGGGAATTTACTTTGTATCTTGAAGTTACAGCATCTTAACGAGTTGAAAAAATGTTATCTTATGTGTTTCTTCACATTTTAATAGGATTGATTTTATTGAGCATCGACTCTACATAAAATTTTGTCTCAAGAGGATTGGGACAGAACCCACGAAGTATTAAAAACAGCTTTCTGAGAAGATGCTGCTCCTTTTGAAGACTTTTCAGTGGTTCTTTTCAGAGTTTAAAGAGTACCGTTTGTCCGTCGATGATGATCCTCGCTCTGGCAGCCTACAACTTCAAAAACCTATGATTCAATTGTTCGCGTTCTGTTCAGGAGTGATCGACGTTTAACTATTCGCGAAGTTGCTGGTGAAATTGATGTTTCTTATCAGACATGTCAATCAATTTTAACATTTTTCTCTCATGTCAGGATCTTCGTCAACGTGCAGTTGCTGACCTACATTTTGTTTCTTCGGTCATTACTAGTGACGAATCGTAGGAAAACCACCGTACAGCTATGATCCGGAAACAAAGGGCCAGTCTATCTTCTTAAAGACTCGCAGGACCTTTTTTGAATATCAATTTGTCCTTATGGTCAAACAATGAATCGGGAATACTACAGAATAGTGCGATACTGTTCAGAGCTTCAATGAATGAACTGGAACTTGCATCATGACAATATTCTGCACATTCGACACTTTCCATTCGGAATTAGACTCACTTCGCTGTGGTCACCATCCACTATACTCACCGGATTCAGCTCCTTGGTATATATACCAAGGAGTTGAATGACATGAAGTACATATGTATATATTTCATTTCCCAAACTTCAAATATTCCTTTGGTCCTTGTTTAACATTTCCAGCACTTTGGTACGCCTCTTGATGCTGCTAATGGAAAATGTACCTCTCCTGTACTGCTATCGTAAATTATAATTTCCATGAAAAAACATGAAATGGCTCTGAATCAATAGCAATTTCCAAGGCCTTATATTAATTGAAATATTGAAAGTAAAATCTTCTACACCCTTTCCATAGAAAGTTATAATTCTATTAATACGTTGTTATTAGCATTAGAAACAAAAAATACTGAACGTAACCTGGGTGACTATCATCCTCCTTTAAATTTAAATAAATTTCCCACTACCAAACAACTATGTGAGAATTTATTCCAACGAACAGTGAATGACTCTTTGGCCAAAGAAATTTCGCAATAATCCTTTCCCAATTAAAAATATCTTCTTTTGTGTATGACACCAGAAAAAGAATTAAGATGCGTTTAGTTCGCGCAGTCCTCTTAAAGCCTTGACTATTTTAGTCAGTTCAAGTAAAAGAAATAATAATTAATAATCAAATAAATGTTATATAATGTCTACTTTTTATATACAAAAAGAACAAATCGGTATCATAAACTGCAAATAATTCTTCCCAAAATTAAAAATGCACCTTTAGTCGATATTCTCGTTTCTTCTCTCAATAAACCTTCCACCTACCTCATCTGCAATAGACTTACCCACAGTATGATTTCCAGCACACCAACACACTTGGGGTAATCGTCTATAACCCACAACCATGCCATTAATACTCGAGTCCATGTATGCAATACTTGGGCTTCGCTATACCCTTCGTACAGCCTAACTGTCCGTTTGCTAGTTAATTAGTTACTACATCTTAATTAGAGCAATTAATGGTACAAAAGTTGGCAGCTATGTTGCTCTCATAGGCACCTTATACAGTCATCAGTATAACGTTTCCTCTGTCTTGTGGACAATTACTATAATAGGAAGTAGCGGGCGAATGCAGCTGTATCATTGCCGACTAATGCTCCTACTTCCAGCTAATGAACGCTGCATCAGGAATAAACCGCAACCGGAAAATATGTATGTGTCTCTTTCGAGAAGGATTACATAATACCAATTAGAGCCGCCGTTATACATGTGTTTTGGGGGAGAGGGAGTGTTTATAGCGTTGTAATGTTCGTTACTATCATTCTTTAGTACCAAACTAGTCCGCCCTCTTTGTAGCAGAGAGCATTTTTTTATTTAAGGTCGATAAAACGCACCTATCTCATATAAAATATTAATTTTAGAAAACTGTTGGCATCTGTTGCTTCAGGAAATAGCTGTGGGGGCCACGAACAAGATTTTAAAAGGAAAAATTTAAATCTAAACAGTTGAATTAAATAATGATAACTTCTTATGTCAGTAATTTTCATCCACTGATTGATGTACTGATGTGAAAGTCTGAGTTTAATGGAATGCTATTAAAATAATTGGGATTATATTGCTTCTAGCATGCATATCGGTGAGCGATTACTATTTTTTTTACGAAACCCCTCAACTATGAAAGGTATCAGAAGCTATGAAAGGTATCAGAAGCGGTGAGCGATTACTATTTTTTTTACGAAACCCCTCAACTATGAAAGGTATCAGAAGCTACGGTACTTAGTACAGCGCGTGGGTTAAAAGTTGAGAAGAGAGAAGTTGTTGACTTGAATCTCTGTACATTATAATTTTCAGAAATTCCAGACAATGGAAGTCGAAGGGACAAATGAGGAAGAAGAAAAGTTAGTTCTCTGAGTTCGGAAGGTAAATGGATGTTAACTGGTTGCAGAACATGTTCGGACTTGTTTAGAAGAGAGAGAGGGGAATTACAGAAGGCAATTCAGAGGAGCAGTGCCCATAGAAGTATTTATAGAAAAGGAATGCAACAGAAACAGAATGTGTATGAGGCAGAGAGAGAGTGGAGAGACTTTGTGAGTCATTAATTAACCTGACTGCCCAATTTTGGGAGGATAGAAGCCTAAGAGAACTTTAAGTGCACCACTCCAGATGTGGGAACAATATGCCATGGCAGGGCATATTTCAGATTTGTACAGAGTGAATAGTTGTTTAGAAAGAAAAGTAACCCCGAGAGTGAAAGAGAAAACCTAGTTTTTTAGATGCATAGGATGTATATAACGTATGCGACATCAATTACCACGAATTAACTAAATGTAGAATATTTAAACGTTTGAAGCCACACACCACAATGAAGCTAATATTTCGGATCTATTTATGAATATTATTTAGAAGCCTTTGAAGATTCACTGTAGGCAATCATATTAAGTCTCACAAGGAAGATTAATTCACTGCATAGTTATCCTTATAAGTGTGCTTTTAGTTTCATTTGTCGAGCAATGATTCTCCAGCTTGAAGAAAATTTTAATTATCTGCCTCTATTGTTTTCGAACGCCGAACCATGGCTCCACCGGCAGATTTTAAGACGTAATCCTTTCCGACTCTAGACTTAATTATTACACGGAATTCCAGGTATGCATTTTCTGAAAGATAGCACTTTAGAAAAGATAATTCCCCACCTTTCACGCAGGTAGAATTTTCTCTTGGGGAACTTCGAAAACAGCCTTCTTAAGAGCATTCCTTATTTTATACTTTTCGCGCATGAGATACCATTCAGAATAAGATCTCACGTACGAAAAGAGGGCTTTGTGTGCATCTGTATTAGCATGAAACCTCCATTTACCTCATTGTCCTAGCGGTTTGGGCACACTGAGGTTTAGAGCGCTTACAAAGACTGACTACAGTTATCTGTTACTAATATTAATACCGAAAACAATAGAAAAGCACGTTTCATATATTTCTTTTGTTGAGTTAATACGATATATGCTCACTATTCACTAATATGTTCAGTGGAATTGTATTCGTGGAAAAATTAACGCCATCAACAACCGAAAGGCATAATTAAGGGACGTACTGGGTCTCAGCCAATAGCTGAAACTAAGTTCATCGTTATGCTGAATATTAATCAATTTCGAAAAGGTCCTTTTGTTCCTTAATTGTTCTCGCATTTCTCCAGTTTATTAGTGTATAGGAAAGAAGCTGAGCATCAGATGAAACCCACGTTTTAAATAACCTTTGTGTTTTCTAAATATATTTTCTTTTTTTTTTATGACCCGTGTAATGGTGAAGAATCATCTTTTTCGTTCTAATTTAATTAGAGCCGCGTTGACTGGGGAATGAATACGAGAGATGACATTTTAACCATTCTTAAATTTCATCAAGTTACACAAGATTGCAGCTGAATCGCGAAATATATACATTTGCAATTTTAAGTTTTCAAAATGCAATATCTTCTTTATATTAAATTCTGTTTTTAATCCGTAAGAATTCTTTCATTTCAAGCGCTTTCGTGTATAAATTGAATGAAATAAAATAATTAGCTTTTCAGAGAACACAGACTATTTATTTCTTTAATAATATGGATTGAATAGGACATATTTTTTCTATATTCTCAGAAAATGTTCCTTTTAGGGTTTTCAAAATATCTTTCAGTTAAGTCAAATTTTCAAATATATTTTATTACCAAATTAAAGATATGAGTAAAAAGATCAAAAGTTTATTGGTTTATTTAATGAGTAGACTCTCCTCCCGATGACACACTTCTTCATTTATATCATTTGTCCATTTTTTTTTTCTGTCAAAAGAATCAAGGAACAGTTAGGAAGAAGAAAACCATCTACCCATGGATTTGATCACATATACCAGAAGAAATAAAAACACACATGAAACCTAATATGATTTGGAAATGGCGCTATAGGAACTATCCATGGATTAACTTTCAAATGAATCACTCTAACCACGTGGATAATGCAACATTAATATTAGAAAGGAAACTTCCAAGATCCTTGCCGCATTCCATTAACAGGCTTTACAAATAAACATAACGTTTAAATATAAATTTATTTTTTACAATTTAAATTTTACGTTCTTAAATTTAAAAATATAATTTGGTGTTATTTTAAAACTTTATTTAAAAATTAAGGAAAATCTCATTTTTATTAAAAACTTAATTAGTATTTAAGCATATAATAATTTTTCCAATAATTAACCGAATGTAAGATGCAAAAATGATGGTGAGGTCTTTCAACACCAAACCTATACTTACTCCCAACTAATATTTATTTTAATTACAGTTCGAATGTCGGTGATGTTTATCTTAATTTATCGGAACTGGTATATATCGCTTGGTCATTTTTCCTTCAACGGACAGGTGAGGGCTTAATTAGTTGTTCAGATGGGGTGGTTCTTCATTGGACAATTAGCAGATGTGCAGAAGCGAACTAAGGATAATGAGAAAACACGCACCGTGCCGGGAGTTGATTTCTTTCTAAGTCCCTAATGACTCGAATCTTAACCATTCCAAACGAATCTCTTAAAATTCCAATTTAAGCTTTTCTCTATGTGAGGGTGTGAGTGTGCACAACGTACTCCTGATCTTCCGTGATGAGAAGGCAGACAGTGATTTGTGTAGTCATTTAGACAGGAGGCAAACGACGAGTTGGTTATTGCCAAACGGTGCAGGGCTCACTTTGCCTCACGTGCCGATACCAATTGCTTCAGTTTTCCTAGGGGTAATGCGAATTTCATTAGACTTGCTCTTCTCATTAATCTCAGGTAACATAAGGCTAACGCATGGTGAGGCGCGAGGGTTAATGGGCAAGCTATGTAAAACACGGTTTAAATACTTGGCTTACTGACGATGAAACTAAGACTTCCTAATACTTCTCCACCTAGATATTTCCTTTTCTGGCAGCTTGACAGATGAGGCCAGTTCTCCGAAGAAAGAAAATAAAGGGCATTATCGTTTTTCAACTTTCCAAATTTAATGAAAACTCTAAACTTTAGCTGGAGCTGACATGGTAATGTATAGATCTGTTGTTGTTGGTTTAAGGGATTAAGACTTAAATGTCCACACTTGTGCTTGCCAAGAACACGCTAAATTCATCTACAGTACGTTTAAGTATGAGACTATTGCGTGTACACCTGGAATGAGTAATGAGATCGAGTTAAATGTGAAGCAAAAGTAATTGCAAGCTGGCGCAAGAAAAATGCAACATTTACACATTGTACGGTTATTTTGTGCATTAATATGTTAAGCAATGGAAAATTAATTGGTTCACAAGTGAACCAATTAATTTTCCATTGCTAGCATTCCACGCTAGTATTCACTCGTGATAAAACACTTAAAAGTTATATATATATATATCTTTTAATGTAATTTTACTGTGTTAAAAACTAATAAACAACTTCCTAAAATAATTCAAAATTATCATATATGTACTTAATAATATTAAGGTTACAAAATTATTGATTAAAGTTATTTAGAAAATTTATAAATAATTAAATGTAAATAATTCCTACTGAAACTTCTGTGCGGTTTCTGTCCACATAATATACGCATGCGTATTTGTATATTATTCTGTATTTTGCTTTAATACTGTTAAAATAACAAATGTAAATTTTAAATTTAAAACGATGGGAAAAATTTTAGATCCTAATATAGAAAAAACATCCTTCTCATCTATTTCTGAGTGCACAGGCGTTGACATCAAGCAGGAGGATTTATTTAGTTTCTTTGATTCAATTTTTGGTATCAGAGCCATCTGACAGTTGGAACAAATAGTGTACAGATTTCTGAGTCATTCTGGAAGGACTGTGACCAGTTCAGACATCAGCTGTTTGCAACGACGTTTCAGAATCACGTGGCCAAAGTATATTTTATAGAGGGAAAAGTTAGAAATATACTGGAACAGACAAAAAAATATTATAGACTACAAGGAGGAAGTATTTTGAATTACCTTGCTTTTCTATCAATATCTAGATCATTTAAATTCCACACAGCTATTTATTTTGGAGTGCATGATTTGCTACAAAAGCATTAGGCAAACCTTTGCTACACCGTACTCGTTTGACAACAAGCTCCAATTCACTTTTACAAATGTGTGAGGAATTTTTAATCACTAAGGAAAATACCTCATCTTAAGGAGAGGAGTCCGTTTAATTTTTTTGGTGTATATCAGTCTTTCTCTAGAAAGATGGATATAAACTGATCGGGAAAATTAAGCAGGAAGAGTTATTCTCTGAATTCACCCCATCCCTTTCTGCGTATATCGTTCAAACTAAAAATTTAGATTGAAGCAAAATTTCGTGATGGCTGAACTAGATTACTAGTCGCGCCATTTTTACTGTTTGCTATTAGCTATTGTTTTGTTTCTTCGACAGCTGTTGCAATCATTAACCTACGAGTTCAAAATACTTCGAAATCTATCATAGTAGGTCGTGTGAGAAAGATTTTGGAAATTAATATTTATTGACATTAAAGAACACTGCAGCTTTTAAGACTTGATTGCCACAATTCATTTTTTAATTAATACAATTCGGTAAATGGCGGTTCCTTGCAAAAAGACAGTGTATTCACGTTGTAATTCAATATTGCAAGATCTCATTACAATGCGTATGTCAACAGAAACTCTAATTGAAGTGTAGATGAACTCAATACAATTTTGAATGCTGGAAGGAAGTAATTTTGATTTGAACCGATTCAACGTTTTTAAATGTTTAAAATAAATAAACGTCTGCTAAGTTAAAATCTTTAAAATAAATAAAAGTTAATAGTACTATGTAAAAGTCTTGAGTTCGAATATTTTTCGGCATATCATTTTATGATATTTATCCCCTGTTAAAGCTTCTTCCCAGGAGAGTCTCTTCCCTTAAGTCTTGCAATTCATTGATCTTTATTTTGTTTGTTTTACTTTCCTCACTTTTCGCCTTTATATATATATCGCTTAATTTATTTTAAAGTTTTGCTATTTAACTTACTGTTAACTCCTCAAATGTTAACTTCACTAAGTTTGCATTATTTTATTCTGTTCTCATTATCTCTGATGACCAGTCACTCAAAACATAAACATGGTCTGGCCTTCGGTGTGTTTTTTTCCCTCTATTTTTTTCTTTGATCGACGTAAAAACTCTTGCTGACAGGCTGCAGTTTGTAATATCTTATATTTTATCATACAATAAAGATTTATTGTAATAGATATTAAAATTAGATATTGTACTTTTACTGAATAATATCCGAAGTCAGTTAAAATTGTAAATCTTTTAATACACGAGTAAAGTGAATACATGTCGAAATTTAAAAGGTTTTTGACTAGAATAACACTGAAAATTAATACTAAGAAAAAATCGCAGTAGCTATGTCTGTGATTAATTATAAAAATTTATTTATTTCATATTTTGTTTAGTAAAGTAAAGTATTACATTATTTGGCTTTTTCTCGTTTTTTTTCTTCGAGAAATGAGATTTTTTTTAATAGTGAACTACACCATGCTTGAAAAACTGGTTTCTCAAATAATAATTGGTAAGGCAGCTCAAAGTTATGTGGCGAGATCGCTTTCCTTGACTCTCTGTTCTTTATTTAAAATGAGTTATCCGTTAAGTACATTGAAGTTATGTATTAGCTAATTGTGTAAAATGGTAATTGAGGATGAAAAATATAGCAGATACAACATAACACAAACTTCTAGACAGAGCGTAAAATAGTGATTTATGTATTCGAGTCTTTGCCTAAAAGAGGAACTATTGTATAAAGCCAGTGACAAGACTAATGCACCCTGTTAAATGATGGCTTAATGATACTGGATTCAACAATCGCAGAAAATTTAGAAAGAAAATCCACCTCGATGAAATATTGCACTTTTAAGTGAAGTATTGCATTAGTGAAGAAGGAAGCTTTTTTCTTTTTCTTCTTTCTGTACAAGTCCAAGTATTACTGTCCTTGAACTGTCAACATTCTCAAACTCTGCTGTGCCCAAGCAAGGGGAATCTGTCTCCCTTCCACACAAAGACTCACAGCCTTACGTAAAGAGAGTGACACACCCCATCCAACTTACCCCAGCTGGGGGGAGGAGTTTATGCAGCAGGACTCCTAAACTAGTTTCTTATGTAGTTTGACTAAGAAAAAGTACAGGGTAGGCGGGTCAGGAGAATATTAGTCTGTAGGTTTTAAAAAAATTATTTTTAAGGTGTTGCAACGCTATACATCAATTAAGTTCATTAAGATCACAAAAGGATAATCTGGAAGTTAATGATTTTAATTATTATTAATATTTTTTGCTTCCTCTTTATGGTGGTGTACTTTTTGCTTATTTTTTTATTGATTAACCTCTAGCTCTTTGAAATCCCGGTCGGACTTGATGAAAAGTAGCATATAAATTTATCTTTAGAGCTAATCCAGTTAATTCTATAAGCAGTAGATCATCTTATATTACCCGTTTCCTAAAATCCTCAGCCGGTTCTTTTAATAAACAACACGAGCGAGTGTTGGCTGTTAAAGCCAGTATTTCAGTGTCATCATTTGACAGTTAGCGAGACAGTCTCCTCCTCACCCACCCCCTCACAACACACAGAACAATCCCAGCCGGTGCTCCCTGTTCATCAGATGCTGTATAGCTATTAAGCAGGCAGCATAGATTATTGAGTCAGGCATTTCCACTGTGTCATACGATAGCAGTCATCTGAATAAAGAGTTCGCCATCCTCGACTTCCAGCTAACAACTTATATTTGTGGTCTTTGTTTCTAACAAAACTCCGTTACTAGAGAGTAAAAAAAAATAAAATAAACTTCTTTGTAGCGAAGAGCGAGAGTACATTACGCTATGAACGTAACACAGTAGAAATTCCAACATGGCCCGGCTGCCGATGATATGAATAAGTAATTTTCTATGAATAAGTGATAATATGAGCTAGAACGGCTTCGGATGTAATTATTTATTCATATAGCTACCGATGATAGAGACATCCAGTCCACAAAATCTTTTATTTCTTTTGATAGAGCAGCGCGCAAGAAGACGACTTTGTTGGTTATGATTTTTTATTCATACAGCCAAAGAAACAGAAAAGGGCAAACTCGATTCTCCTGTTGCATAAAAAGCAACAGGGAACAAGGGATATATGTGGTGTGAAGGGAGATTGCTTCGCTCTGTTTAATGTACTTTTTCGAGCCAGTCCAACATTTGTTAAGTAAATTTTTTATTTTTAGAGAATTTCTTAGATATTTCTAGATGTGCTTCTTTCCTTCCCCCTTTACTTTAATTATTGTATCTTCTTACATCGACACCGAGATCCACGTTAAGTAAAATTAATTGATCACGAATTAATTTCTTCTTTTCTTGATGGTATATTCATTTGGGAACCATTTATTCAACTTCAGGATATAAAACAATGTTGTTTCGGTGAGGAACAGCAATGCTTTGCAATCTAATTGTAATATTTGTCTTATTTGCAAAGATGCGAAAGAAAATGTTGTCATTGATTAACAAACGTATGCAGAAGTTGCAGTAACATAAATCTTTGGGAATTTTTAATGAAAATTCTAAAATGCTTTAACGTTTGTTACTTTTTTATAAGTATCTAAGTAGCCCTCAAGGGTAGAACAGCGGAGAACGTTGCTGTGCTCTCGAGAAGTTGAGAAATGTATATGGTCGGGACACAAAGACCTTTTATGGGCTTTTAACAGAGTAGCAGAGTTAATCGGGCGAGGGTTTCGTGGTGTTCCCTTCCAGAAAATTCGATTTTTTAATATAACAAAACAGGAAATTAACCAAAGAATACACGCGATTTACAGACGTGGTATACTGAAACCCCATAGCCTTAGATGCCTAATAACTAATTATATTTCGCTCTTCACAACTCCATATAAGTAAATTACAGTCATGTATAGAATGATAACCTAGAAATGTTTTTTTTTAAATCATATAATTTATGATGCTTAATAATAAACGATTTTGATTATAATAATCAGCGTTTGCGTTTTTAAATAAAATAAATATTTTTTCTGTCTATATTCCGAGACGATCACATAAAGTCAGAGCTCACAAGACAGGCTATAAGAATATTAATGCATATAATACTCATTATATGCATTAATGCTGAGCGTGAAGCAGCTGCTGAAATTCAATAAATCTTTCTTAACAAAATTCACCTGTTGAATTTACGTTGTTTAATTATGGAAAAAAATATTAACAAAATATGGCATATTAAATTTTGCGCTTATTCTGTTTCCATTTTTACTGATATCTGCAAAAAAGTGTGTTGATAACTCGATTTTGATGGAAAAACTGAAAAACGCCAAATAATGTTAGGTCTTTGTTAGGTTTTCAATTGAAGCATCACATTCTTATTTACTGATTTTATAATGACGCTTGGAAATTAAGAAGTTATTTTATATTTCTGATTTGCTGTCTGAACACTACCATTAAGATTTCCAATCCTACATCTCGTTTATGAAGTATAAGAATTTTTTTTCCTTTGATAATTTCATAACATAAATCCAAAAAAAACCTGACTTTTATCTTATCTTACCTTAATTATCTTAAAATAATTTTCTTTAAGATACTTATCTTACTTTAACATATACAAAAGATTCAAATATATAGGGGCGTTTATTTGATTCAGAAGGGGAAGAAGTTTTTAATTAAAAAATAAATATATTTTACAAATTTTGGGATATTTAATCCACTAAAAGCCTTTTCTAAATTTCGGAAAGGTGAGAAATGAACCCCCTTCCCTCCAAATATGCTCTTCAACAATATTCAACAGTGTTGATTCTACAGGTTTGTGATTTCCTTTCGCCCTCATTGATTTTTGTTTTGTGCCAATAAACTTAAATATAATCCTTATTTTAAAATTTATCTGATTGAAAACACTTGGATTTAATCTAAAGGTTACTTTGTTTATAGAAGATTAAATATATAATTAAGATTTTTTAATAAAGTTCAGAAGTTTATTTAAACATAGTAATCACAAGCTCTTGTTTGTCTATTTTGATATTAATATGACTTATATAAGACTAATATATGTATCCTCTCTGTGTTTTGATATCATATATATCCTCATGTCATATATGTCTTCTTATCATATATCCTCTGTTTTTTTTTTGTTTTTCTGATATCATATATCCTCTCAGTAGTTTTGATTATTAGACAGCAGAGACTGCTCCTAGAAAATTACCTTCAATCACTATATTGGCTTAAAACAAAAATACAATATTTGAAGATATGACATTAATGCAAATATAAAAAGAAAATTGTTGAATAATATCATACCTCAGCTGGCTTTAAACGATGTTCCAAATGATTATTTTCTGTTTATACTGAAATCTTAGAAATAAACACGACTATTTAGTTTAAATATGTTAGCAATATAATTAAAAGTAGAATTATTGAATTATTGTAGCAGTTCAGATTAAAATATAAATTCAAAACAAAGTACTGTAGAGCACATCTACACTTCGAGAGGAAAAGACAAAACTGAGTTATCTTTTAGCTGCCCATTTATAGATGGAAACTATTGCAATTTAAAATAACAAAGCACATGGATTTTTTCTAGAAAGCTTGCAAATATAGTTTCAAAACAGAAATGCCAGCAGCCATTTTGTTCAGAAAGCTCACCGGTGTTCTATATCAGATGAAACAGCAATTTTTTTCTTTCTTTCTTCCTTTTTATTTTTTTTAGTGAGCGCCACGAAGAGACCACATGTCACTGACAGATCTTACAGAAAGTTTCGTATCCCTTCTATTGATCTTCCAACTAAAAGTCTGGTAATTAATTGCTGGCTGGGATAATTTTTCTTTGGCTTCTTCTTCTTCTCCTTCTCTTGGTTCTTTGCAAGTCATTTGTTTCAAGTATTGATCCCACCAAGACATGATTAATGCCCATCACCTTTCAAAACGGAGAAAGCACTCAAATCGCACTGTCTCCTTGTGGAGAATTTATGGACCGGAGTGTGCTATTTGCTTTGGTGCACCATCAGAAACTGAACCGCAGTAATCCAGGTCCCTGGAGAATATATCGCGGTGCGGATCTGAGGAAAAAAAAGAGCTCCAGAGTCAATGGGGCTCATCTCTCAAAGCTAAATTCACGCCATCCCAACTTTGTATACAGCGAGATACTTTCAAGCGGCCAGCAGAAAAGAGGAATGAATAAAAATATACATAAATGCATTCGTCATATTTTCTCGTTTGCATTTATCCGGCCCTAGCTTGACGTTTCTAACCATTAAGGATTGTCCGTCCCGTTATGATGAAAAGCGTGTGTAAAACAGGTCCATGTAGAAGCATTTTACAGTGCCTTTCGCTCTGCCACAGAAGGTTCGCTGTTGTTAGAAGAAAATTCACCTTGTCACATTTAGGTAGCGAATAGACAATTGATACACGTTCGTATGCCATACATACACATTTACCTTGTTTCTGTCCATCCGCGCGCATAAATAGGTACCTTCATGTCCTCTCTCTCTTTCACAACGAAAGGTATTTAAAATAGAACTGACTGATGATGACACCATGTCTCGAAACACGTGCTACAGAATGACACAATGAAAACAAAATGGACTAGACAGCTATTTGATTCTCCCATTTCCTTGCCTTTGTAAGCGAAAGAAATGTTTACGTTTACGATGAAATCGGCTAGAAAGAGACTATCTATAATGTTGCGAAAGGTTGACCGGAAAACAAGCCTTAAAGGCCTCGTAAAACAAATAGCAGACTGCAAAATATTAGTAATTTTATCCACAAAAACAACTCACTTGGCTGTTAAATAACTGCGCAAAGATATACGATCATTAAACACAATAAACATTAACATATCTGCTTCTTACGTATAATGATTTTCATTTCACTTTGCTAACAGAGAGATTGGCACTAGAGGGCGTTGGCAGAATAATAAACAAACTGAACAGCCATTATCTAGCACTATGATGGTAATAATTTCATATTTTGATCTCAGGTTCCAGTCGATTCCATCTTAAGTACGTTTAGAAAATACATTAATTATTTCTACCACTGAAGTGCAAACTCTTTACAGCTGGACGTTGTTTGAAACTGATATGAGACCTCTTTGGAAAATGCTGATTCTAGTGTTTTAAAGCTATTCTTTCAGTGATATCTTATGGCACATCCCCCTGTCGTTTACGTGATGTGGTCTACTGCGTAATCTTTTGTGTCCGAACCGTTTTTGCGCTATTTCCAGCCTTTTTACTTGCGCCCTAAAGATACGTTGCTAAAAGTCTGAAAATGGCGTGAAAATTCTTTCATTTGCTCCCTCACCCCTTTTTTCTTTTTTTTACTGCCCACGCCCTCCGGTTGTAAAAACACTCTTCAGCGAGTATCGGTCGTGACAGTTATACCAGGATATCGCCGAGAAAAACAGCGTAATGAGTGCCGTAAAGCTATTCCAGCACCCCGCCAGAGAGCGGAGAGGGGTCGCTAGACCTTCCTACGTGATTTACAAGCACTGTCCCGTATTGTTGTGGTGGCGATCGGAAGACAAAGGGGCAATTACATTCAAATTTCAGCTTTTAAGGGGAATTGAAAGAATGTGTTCAGGGACTAGAAAATCCTGCTGGAGAAAAGAAGAGGAGGGGGAAAAAAAAGAAGTAGACTCCAGCGCATTTTCAGTGGAACTGTTTCTCCAGGCAACAAGTTACTTCTTCAGTCGTTTCCAGATTTGTGTGGTGTGATGATGCGCTTTGCTTGGTTAAGATAACCAAAGTGAAAAATCTTATAACTTTAATGGGGTAAGTCAATCTCTGTCTCTTTGATACGTTATTGACACGTGTATTATTATAACACGAGTACAAATAATGGCTAAAAATCGATTAAGCAGGTGATAATTAATACATTAAGCACCAAATTTCGAATGAATAGGCAAAATGAGAACGGATTTTGGTCTTCTAGATTATTTCCTTATGTTTAATTACATAAGAGTGTCACGCTACTGCTTTCATATTTATAAACAAGAAAAGGCATTGCTTTGGGAACTCGCTCTTTAAAAAGCATCCTTTATGACAGTGTAGTGGCTTCATCACTTAAAGCTAATTTTTGGAGGTCTGGGACAGGGGATGAAATGGAAAAAATTAGGAAACGGAATGCTAGTTAATAAAATATATTTAGGCATTCCGGTGCTCCCTGGTCTAGGTTCGAATCCAGTCCGATAGACTAGAAACTCTTTTCTCTTCAATTTGGACTTCGTTTACCCATTTCAGTTTGCGAATTATTATAACCAGAATAATTCTCTAATTAACCAACTTAAAAATAAATAACTGTTTATGGGATGACCAGGTTGGTGTTTCAATATATTTTAACGTATTCACTGTCCATGTTCTGAACATTGACAAAGATATAAATTTCAAATTATTTTCTGTAAACTAAATAGACTCCTCTATAAGTAGAAAATTCATATTTGCATTGACTTTCTGGCATTTATTCAAAAGTTTTGAGGATATTTTATATGCAGACTAATAAGCAACTTGTATGATAAAGACACCATTATTTTTATACAATGATAATTTTATAATTAGAGCTGCGAATTAATACAATTTTTTTTAGAATATAAGATTCGAATTTGTACAACGATTTAAAGTTTAGGTTTTTGCAGAATTGCTGCAATTGTTAAGCTATTTTCGATAATGACTTGGGAATTTCATATTTTTAATGTTGTAATGAACCCCACAAAAATAAGAGTCACAATTCCAGCTCTGTAGATACCAAACTTTATCGGTTACACACTGAGCTGGTGTGCAAGAGTGCAGATGGAATTCGAGGCTGTTTTTCCCTCTGTGGTATGCCCATTATATTTGGCGAGTTTCATTCGGTATCATTCCAAGCTGGGCCTGATGGTGCTGGTTTTCTGAGAGCTTGTTTTCTGACATGTTTTCGGTTTGCCGTAATGACAGGAGCTGTTTACTAATGTTTTTGCGGTTATTTGCCCAGACTATCGAAGTCGTTGTTGAAAAATGCGACTCCATTAAATGTAATAGCGATGTTAAAACATTTCAGCTGTTAGGAAAGGTGATTATGTTCTATGTACAATGTAATTCTTATCGTATCATTTCTGTTTATCACTACCATAGTTCTTGTGAGTGATTAATCGCCGGGATGAGAAAGGGCAGGTATGTTAGTGCAGAGGGAAAGTAATGCTTCGTAGATGCCCAATATTTACTGGACTTTTCCGTGCTCACACACTCTATCACTTACTTGTGTTTTGTACACGGTGTTTGTTCAAATACGGAAGATAAATAATAAATGGAAAGGTACTGAAAATAAATGAGTTGTTTGAAATCTGAAGTTCTTAGCACTTGTAAAATATTTATTTCCAAACTTTAAACGGCAATTAGCGCTACTTTTGAATTATACCGAGGAAGTATAGATCACGAGGCGTTAATATGTAACTCCTCGTGAAGTATGTGTAATTGAGTGTGTTCTAAGGTACGTTTGTGTGATTTAAAAACAAAACGGATGACATAACCGCTATCCTAATAGGGAGACAGAAGTATGGCTAATTTAGCTAACTTGGACTGAGTACGTTTCAAGATTTTGTGTATTTTTTACGCCGTTATATTTGAATCATTCCAGCGTGGTCACCAAAATAGACCAATGTTTAACTATTATAATTTTCGTGACATTTACTGAAAGGAAGATCAGAATAACATATTTGGAATTTAAAAATTTTTAATTTTAGATGAAGAACTGTCAAGTTCTCGTATCTCCATTTAGATGTGTCTGTCCAAATACACGTAAAATCATAATGAGAGAATAATTAGCATCCAATAAGAAAAATTATAAATTAAATCTCTATTTATGGATTTCCTATATCCACAATAAGAAATGGTGCATTACTGATGTGCTCCTATTCTTTCCAAAACGCATCAGTTAACATAATGTTCGAACATGAAAGAAAAGGCAATTGCACTTCTACAAAGCCATTTTCAGATTCTCCTCGCTGTATGCAAGCGACTCATAAAACCAGTATATCTTCTTTCTGGTACTCGCTCTTGGTAACAGACTAGTTGTACATTTTGGTGCCAGGAAACAAATGGGAACCGATGTGGCCATGAAGGATAACATTACGAGATTTAGTTTCAAAGAACAATCGTTGCAAAGCTGAAATCTCTCTTCTTTTTTCCTGATTGTGAAATATTGCTTTACTTGTAAACACCATGACTTCTCTCAAATGGTGCGGACACTCACAAAGAGCGAGAAAACACACAAAAAGTGTAGAAAGATCATATGTAACAAAAATAAAAAAAAGCTAAAGGGTAGAGACCCTTCTCCTCTCCAGAAGTAAATTGATCCCAAGATTATACACAACCGCACATTCCAACTCGTGCAATTTAAGGTTGCCATAGTCGTAATTTCTTCTAAATATTAATTTCTCTTTATATTTTTAATTCGGGGTTTTGTGATTGGTATTTTGGACATTTTGTCAAAAAACGTCATTACACTATATTAATCTAATGCGTTCTCTGTTTGCTGCACGACACACCATTAGTTCTAATTAGAGAACAGTAAATTATATACGGACCCCCTTTCCCCCCAACGTACACCGTCTCACCATATCATTTGGACAGTCTGTCACTAGTATTGTGGCCCTGCTGGCTAATCTAACTCATACAGCGTGTTCTCTGGCAAACTTGCTGCTGTGGCAGGCAGACGAAATGCAAACCAGCTCACGCTTGGAAGTGTGAGAAGGAAAGGTAGGAAAATACCATAGAATTTCTCTTTAATCACGCCACAGTTGGCTGGAGAGGTGCCGGCTGCCGTCATTAACCCGAAATCCCGTCTTACGGCGCGTTCACATAGTCGTCAGCCAAACTTGTCATTATCCTAATACTGTCATCAGCGGAAAACTGTCTTGCTGAGATGATGAGTTTCTTCTATCGTCTACGTATTTGATGACGACGAACCAAGTTTTAAGAATGTTTTCCCTAACGAAACATAGATGACACTTGTTTTACAAAGTATAAAGAGCTGCAGTCTTTAACTAGTATAAGGTTACATATAATGGCTCTGTTAAATCTATTTATAAATGTATGTCGGTAGAGCAATGCACAATATGTCATTACGTGTCATTACTTGCGTGTCACTGTGCTCTCTGTGCAACATTGTTTAAACTATTTTGTGTTAAATGTGTGATATTAGACACAAAATTGAAATACTGGTCTCATTTGAATAGTGGTTTTGTTTTGTTTAATAAACACTAGCTAATAAACTTAAAAGGAAGATCCGTTAGTTAAATGACATGTAATATAATAGTCTTTAGCATTCAATGTATGATAAAGATAATTTTTTTTGTTATTATTCAAGTTTTATGAACAACAATAATAACCGATTTACAGTTATTAACAATAAAACAATTTTATAGCTAGGATTAAGAACTTTTTAAAATTCATAAATCGGAACACCATTATTTTTAAATTATAAGTGTAATTAAATAAAGGAAAGAAACGATAGCATAGTTTTTCTTTTTTTGATGAGACTACAATTGTTGATCGGTTTGGTTTTAAATGAATATTAGATTCTATATCGTGATATGGGTTGGGATGGAGCTGGATTGATTAAACCTTTTCTTAAATTTCAAGAGAAGGTTGTGTTTTCCAAATTTCGGTGGGTTTATTACCCTGAAGCCCCTCTCTCGGCGTCGATCCCTGAAATGAGAATTGTGAATTATGAGTAGAACATCCGACAAGAGTTTAAGTTTAATTTTTTTATGCAGAAAAAATTCGCTTTTTTGCATCATTTAGCCATTCTATTACTAATATATTTTTATTAAAATTGTTTCTCTATAAGTTCATATCCGTTTTTCTCTTGTAAGACATGTAGACAAGTTTCTACGTGTCTTTCCCGGTTGGATTGAGACACTAAATTAGTTATTATAACTAATGTTGTCTAACTTCTGTGGTCCTGTTGGAGATAAAGACACCAGCAGGACCACATAAGTTAGAAGAGTTAGACATTCTGACAATAAATTTATCATAACCGTATTTTAACAGTCACGTGAGGATGCTACTGCAATTTCTTTTAACTAAATGTTTAGCACAATAAATGCTTAAAAATAATTCCCGTGATTTACTATTGTTTTTTTCTTTTGAATTCTTTCTTTTAAAATACTACTTGATGTTGTGTCCACAGTATATTAGGCTTGATTTAGGTTATACAGTGAACGATAAATGTAATCAGATTCACGTTCTGTGAAGTTCAATTTAGAATTGTATTAATAAATAAACAGTAAAATAGCTGCAGATTTTATCTAAAGAAACACAGATAGCGCATTTTTATAAAACTGATTATTGCTAATAGAGATAATCTGGTTACAGACTAATTTCTGCAGTATTTTCAATGCACAACACAAAATTTAAATGGTAAAGTTGACCAAAGTATCGATTTGCGAGCTACCAATATTACTTTTTTTCAGATATATTTATATCAATAAAAGATTAACCACTACGAAACTGATATTACAGAAAAAAAATTTCCATTATGTAGAAGTGTTATTTGACAGTATGCTGACAAACATTTAATAATGAGATTAAAAGTAGATTTATTTATTTATTTCATTTGAAGTTGTAGATTATTTTAAATAGTAATAGAAGATATTAATGGATATGATTTCTTTGAGATGCTCATCACATGTTTATCTCTTGCAGAGAGGAAACGTGGTCGCCAAACCTATACTCGTTACCAGACTCTAGAACTGGAGAAAGAGTTCCATTTTAATCGCTATCTGACACGGAGGAGGCGAATCGAGATCGCCCATGCGCTCTGCCTAACGGAGCGACAGATTAAAATCTGGTTCCAGAATAGAAGAATGAAGTGGAAGAAGGAAAACAAAGCTAAACTAGAAGCCGGTCTCGTAATGGGTGCGAACGCTCCGGAATTAACCCACCATCCTGATCGCCCACCCCAGTGAGAGTACAGGAAGAAAAAAAAAAAGGAGAGAGAAAAAAAAAAAGTGAAGTGAGAAGAATCGATTTGCTGAAAACTTCCCTCTGTTATACGTATCTGGCCATGATGGTCAATTACAGTAGAGACGAACTATGATGTGGGTAGATTTGTATATATATATACATATAAATATATATACTGTAGTTGTGGTGAATTGAACTTTTTCAACATCATCTTCTTGTTCATTCTTTGTATTGTCTCGCGTTCAGCTACCCACATGAGGGACCTGGACATTTTGCTCATTCTAGGTTGTCAAGAACGTTTGTACGATAATGATCTTAAAAGACCCATGCTACTTAACTCTGTGCTCACACAACCAACACACGTATACAGAAAAGAAAGCTGAGTATCCATTAACACTAAATCAATTATCAACAGGTTGTAATTTTTTCGCTTAAAGGTCACCTAGGAATTGTAATTGTAGTAAATATACTTCATTGTCTTATCCAGACGGCCGGTTGGGCTGTAGATTAATGTGGTTTATTTATTTTCAACACGTCAGTATTGCTAATAAATTCATCCAAACGTCTTCATATTACACGTGTTTAGTATAAAGCGACACGCAGCCAGGTTGGCTGCAGCATATTTTGACGCATTCTGTTTATACCCTTGTTTCCCTTTTATGTTCGTTAGAGCTAAGCGGTTGTCGTTTGTTATAACCTGTTAATTGTGTGTCAGAATTATTTTTTATCCTTTGTAAGATGTCGTTAAGGGAGCTACCCACAAGGCAATAGAAAATCCGTAACGTGCTGGGTCCATGTTGACGACCATTAGACTCGAGTGGTTTCTGCAACCGCATTATCCCGTATAACTAGGGCTAAATGGAAAACAAAAGCCCACTATTATCGAAATTTTATGGCTTCTAAAGCGCCTGCCTGTGTTTTCTAGGAACTTAATGGATATGCAAGACGCGTAAGAAAGCGTGATCAAGTCTTCTTCCACTGCTGCTATCAAGCTTCATGGCTACACAAAGAGATGTCTCTTGTATAGGAATCTTATCACGTCACTTTAACAGCCTTAAGTAAGGGGGGGGGAGGAATTGGAACATGGTAGCGCCCGCTGGACAACTTTCTCCCTCTTATTATCAAGCGGATGCGCAAAAGTCTGTCTACGGGTTATTTACGGCTTTGTCAGTCGCTAATTTTGATCCTGAGCGTGGAGGTTGCAGTCGGGATGTGTTCCCTTCTTAGGGTCGCCTATGCGTACTATAAATCAATGTTCAGAGGTTTTAAAGGATAGCATAACACTGGCTACATATTTAAGGGGGAACGTCTTTGCCAGAGTAAGATCTTTGCCGTAGTCAGAGACAGAAGTGAGCACGGAAGATGAAAGACACTTTCCTCACATTTTTCCTCTGCCAAATTTAGATAGCGCATCCATAATGGCGGTTTCTCCATCTCTGGATACTTTTATTTATTTATTGTTATTTTTCTACCTGCAATGGTGATGTGCCAGTGGTCAGCTGCAGTGGGTCCTGACTAATGACAAGCTACAGCCTGAAGTGAACACAATGAGACGGAGGTTTGTAAAAGGGAGTGGGGGGATTTCAGTGGATGACGCCATTTGGGTTACGATTAGAAAGGAGAAGTAGGTCCATATCTAGTTGGATATATGTAACAGATAGATATGAAGGCCGAAGTCATTTTAGTTTGTCTTCGCCTGCAGGACATGCCATGTTTGTAAGTTAATGTCCAGTTTTATTTCCTCGCCTGGGGCGTTCGCTGTCAAACCGATCCATAGAACAGTAATTTAAGCTCAACGTCCTTCTCTCTCTCTCTCTCTCTCTCTCTTTCTTAGTAAAATGCTATGAATGCTTGCATCAATTATCCTACTGTGTGATATCACTGTACTGTTCCTTGGATCGTTTGAAATCAGCGCCCCATGGTGGCTAAATTTAGCATACAGTAATTTATATTGTGACAGTTTCTTTTATTGTTAAAATTAACTGTTTTAGTGTTAACGATTCTTTGTCAGAATATGTTAAATCAGCAGTTTCTCCTTTCAATATTGCAAAATGAAAGAAAATTGATTATATATATATTGGAAATTTTGGATTTAACTCTGTGAATTATGTTAGGAAGGTCGTTGATACACGATTGAGTAGCAGAAATCTAGTAAAACCATGGGGGAAGTGGGATAAACAGCGCAAAATAGCCAAAGCATGCCATAAACGCTTTTAAAACAGTACAGAACTAAAATACAAACAAAGTTGGCTATCCCTTTGTCGGAAATGTTATTGGTTTGCAATATATTTTATTTTTCGCTTTTTTTTTATGTTGCCATAAGTAGCCTTGCTCCCAAATACTTTCCATCCCACCGTTATAGATCTATGTCACTACTGCAACCGTCCTACGACCATTACATACAAGCATATAAGCTGCTCACATAAATAATATTGATCACGAAATACAGATTTAGGTCCCTTGGTTTTATGGCTTTACATTTAAAATCCTTACTGAGAGATCTCGGAAGACATATGTTTCCCGCCATGCCAAAGTGCCTATGGAACATCAGCTAGGTTACCATGTATTTCTTCAATGTCACATCGTAAGCCTCCACTATCCCAGGGGATTGTAGCGTCTACAGTGACTAATAAGAACAGCCAGACTTCACATTTGTAGCATATGGGAAAAAGCAGAAATCGAACTTTCAAAATATTGAGCTCAAAGCTGCAAAGGCCTAAAGTATAAGTGTGTCACGAAGTCTGGGCACAAACCTCAGGAGGTATTGCCACGTGTGTTCTGATAAGCACAACATCCAAAGGCTTACCTCGTCCTACACATTCTGCTTACAAATGTCGTCTTCAATTCCCACATGTACTTTGTATCGGAAACACGAGACTTGCCTTTATCTATGTTTGAAACGTAAAAAGGCAGAAAACAACGCTGCTGATATTACTAGTGTCATATCGTTGGCGTAAAATGGTGGGCCACTAATAACATTTATCTAATTTCTTGCGGTAAACTCTGGTGAAACGTTCAACCATTTGCATCCAGTAATTACGTTTAAATGGAAACAGCCAATAATTTGCATACCTCACTTCAACATAACGAACAAGGGGAATGTTTAGAACGGATGGGTTAACACATTTAATTTTTTTCCTTACAACGCTCTCATTTTACTGCAACTCTTTGCTCGCGGAACTATGAACACGGCTTAAAAATAAAATTCTTTTTACTGACAGTGTAGATGATGGGAAGCCTAAGAGATTTCCGTACACAGAATAAATCTATGTAACCTCCCACGTAGGAGATTTCGCTTTTAGAAATCATTCCACGTACGCCATAATCACACATGACAAGAAAAAAAGTTATTTTTCACTTCTAGTTCATCTGCGTTTCCTCCAACGTCTTTCATCACAAACGAATCACGTCTTCTGATCTAACATTAATTTATTTCTTTCTGTCAAAAGCGACACAAACATGAAGTCCATGCAGATCGCGTTGTAGGCACCCATGCTGCTCTCCGAAGGTGACCTTTTTTACGTTTTTCTTATTTTTCATCAACAGCGTGTCATTTTCTTAGCGAAACTTATCCATTTACAGAGAGTTTGACTCCAGTTTCCAATAATTCTGGTCGCCGAGGTCACCGGTGGAGCCTTTGCACCGCTGCTTAACGTCGCGTTCCGCTTGTCTGCATGCGCTGATTCGTCGGACATTCGTGAAGCAACGACCTTTCCTCGTGCTACTTTAGAAGGCAGTTATATGATTTGAAATTCGTTAACGGTTATTATATTGTACTAACGGAAGGCTTTAAAATATAGGCATGGCGTCTATAAATGCTGTAACATGCCTAGTGTTCTGAGCACTTTACATTTGTGGGAAATAAATTGTCGAAGTGCTTCCATCTGTAATCATTAAGTGGCTGTAAGTGATGTACGAATCACTGTTTTTTTGTTCCTGGAATCACCATTGGTTGCGAGCAGTTGTTATCTAACTTTCCTAAGACATTCTCCAGTACCGCTGGAATAATATTCACTACGAGTCATTTTCTGCAGTTCTTACTGATGGGATTGTAGTGGTGTAGCACTCCCACCCGTTTATTGTCTCGTGTTCGTTCTGTTGAGACATTTGTCACATTCAAGTGGCCCCCGTGTTGGCTACACCGACTTGTATGTGTGATGAAAACCTTGTAGTTTTTCAGTGATTAATAAAATCGGTTTCATGGTATGTTGCCTCTGAGGTGATTGTAGCAAATATCCAACAGCCCCTGTTTAATCATTCCAATGAAAACAAAACTCACAAACACAAAGCTTAGAAACACGAAATAGAATTAATTTTATTACCCTGAAATCCATGGAAAAACAACAATTACAACCAATTGAACCAATTGTCATTAAAATATGGTTTAATTATTAAAGGGTGTTAGAAATAGTTAATATTATTTGATGTTAATTAAATTATTTGAAACAACTCTTTAGTATTTTTATTTATTTTTTATTTACATGAGATTTTATATATAATTTTACACTTCTGAAATGCGGTTTAAAAATATCCATCCATTGACTATCTGTCCTGAGTGTCCATGGTAACAAAACTTGAACGTTTTCTCCTTCTTGAAGGAGAAAATGTTCACGTCAAATTTTGATTGTAATTGTTTATTTAATACATTGATTTTAATTAACGAGTGTTATTATGTAAAATGCGCTCCCTAAATTACTTTTTACTCGAACTACTCTTTCAACCAAAAACTAACAAACGTATTGATCACCTTAAAAGGTAGAATTACGTTATAATTTTAATTATTAAAGGCCGTTAAATATATTTAATGTAAAATAATTTAATAAAAACAAATTTTCAGTAGTTTTTATTATTTTTTTCTTTATATCAAATGTTATATAAAAATTCATACAATTCTTAATTGCATTTAAGAAAATTACTATCCTTTGACTACTCTCCTTACATGTGTGTCTGTGGAAAACGAAGCTTTGGAGAGCTTCTCTTCCTTGAGGCTGGCGCCTACGTCCGAGCCAATGACAACTGGCTACGGGAAGCCAGCTGTCAAGGAACATTAAATATAGTTTCTCTTAACCAATCAGGATCGTTGATATTCGTATTTAAATTAGGAGAGCGAAATACTCCTACTACTTACTGTTTCTTAGTTTTCTCTCCTCCATGATGATCTTAGTATAGGCGAACAACACCAAACTACCTTAGAAAAGCACGATAATCAGATTAATTATTCCTAAATAAACACACTTATGTAAATGTCTATTTTAGGAGGGAATATTAAGAATTTCTATGTTAATATGTAATATGAATTATCAACATGCGTATTGAAATGGAAATTATGTAAAAAAACGTACTACTTTTTAAAATATATAACGTATTTATATCCGTAGCACTAAAATTGCTGGTTGTTATTATTTATGAGTTCAAATGATCCAAATAACATGTGCTGGATAAAAATGTAAGATAATGTAGAATGCATTTTTACGTGACAGGAACTGTTACAATTATTTCAATTATTATCTAATCGGAACTATTACAATTACTTTGTAAATTATAACTCAGACTTCATTCTTTATTACAAGGTTGCAGAGCCTAATTATATGTTTGCGTTCAGAGAGAGAGCACAAAGTCTCTTTCGTATGTAATTTAGGAGACGATTGGACGTTTATGAGTTCTATTATCGTAGTTATTAACAGCTGAAATTTCGAGTCATTCAAATGATGACATTTATGAAAACGTCCCTTTTAAAGATGCACACCTAATACGATTGCATTGCCTTTTTATCAGCCATTGTTTATCGAATTATTCTAAAACTCATTAAAAGATCCATTCGTTTTTTGTCAAGAGACAATAATAGCGAAGAGCTGAATAGGACCATTAACCTCACTTGTCCTGATATTTCTATGGAACTGGATTTCTTATCTCTCACACGCAACGTTATTCACGTAGAACATTTCAATGGCTAAAGGCTGGCCCTTCACCACGTCAATAAATATGGCGACTGTCTTGGCTGCAGACCGTACGCGTAACACGGCCTCACAAATCGACGCCAGCTTCTGGAAAACGTTCATTACTGCAAAAACGGTAAGAAAAATTTTATTCTTCTTAATTATTATGGTATGCACTTTCCAGTGAGAGGTTGGGAGTAACGATAAGTGTAACAGTTCAATTATAAGGTGAGGTAACGAACACAAAGCCTCTCTCATTACAATAACGTTGGCTATGGCCGCCATGTTGTCATTTATATCTGAGTGTGAATATCTCCATTTCGTAGAATTAATTAGCACTTCTCATCCAGTTTCGAAGAATTCATAAGATTTCAAAGATTCTGTCATAGAAAAATTGAGAAGAGATAATGCGTAGTAGTAGGTGATTTAAGAATAAAAATGTCAATCAGAATAATTAAGTTATATTTGTGTAATTCAGACACATTAAAACAACACAAAAATATTTACCACCATCTGCAGAAGGCACACGTTTTTTAAAAGGTACGTTTTAGAGTTTTCATTATTATTTTCTTTGTGTGTTAATTCTTAATGTTTTCAAAATGAAAACATTAAGAATTAACTTTGATAAAATTCTCCCCTGATGAATAACTGAAGACCCATGGGGGTTATATTTCATTTTAAAATTTCCTTTTTCGCCAGTGATCTGTAAATAAAGATCATTCCAAGTTTGAAGTGCACTTTTTTATTTATTGATTTGTCGGCAAGTACTGAAATGTATTTTTTTTTTATTTATTGATTATCAACAAGCAGTCCAATCATTAAAAGATAGGTATGGATCACTTTGACACCATAATTTTACATTAAAATCTGATTCTGACTATATGGAGGTAATCAACGTGTTTTATTTGCAAAGGTATACCACTTACAGATCTATTATAGAGTGAAAATTTAAAGAAGATTCTTTTTTCTTGAATTATTAATCTATTAGTTTAAATAATTTCTAAAAATAATATATAAGCTGTTTCTTAAAATACTATAAAGAAGCTTTATATAATAGACTGCTATTTGGTTATTCATTGCGAATTTGATATTTACATTTTAATAATATGAAAATTTCATAGCCATCAAAAATCTTTTCACATCCTTCACTTTTTAAATTGCATTCCTATTGAATTAAAAAAAAAAAACCCCACTATTTGAGTATCACTTCCTTGAACCATGTACATACCTTATTATATACATAAATAAAAACATGCAATTATGGTTTTAGCAATAAATATATAATTTTTTAAATAATTCAGCAACAACATTTCACTCATGAGATCCTAATATTGTCCAGAATCAAACATAAAAGACAAGGTTAAAAGAATAATGATGGTAAATTGAGACAATGAACATACTATTTCATTGTCCCAAAAGCTGCTCTTCAAACCTTAACCATTTTTATTTATTCTTATTTGCTAAAGTTTTCTGGATTTTGAGGAAAGAGGAAAACGGTGATTCCTGATCATTAGGGAGCCTCATTTTGATGAGATCTGATCAGGAGGATGCTATAATTGTAAAGTTAGACTGGCTTCATTTATATTCAAAAGGCTCATGGATTATAAAATGCATTTTCATAATTTTTGCTCTGCTGATACAATTGCCACTTTGCTTCCCGATCAGAAATAACAAAAATATTTTCACGCTTAAAAGAATTTAGATTTTTTAGTTGAAATAAAACAATTTCTTTAGAATTATATTGCCAAGAGAATGCCGTATATTGTGATAAACGTTTGCATTATTTTCTAAAAAAAAAAGTGGGTCATTCTTTTCATGGAATCTTGCTGTCCTTTCAAAATAGTGACAAATTTCCTCTTAAACGTTCTCCCTTTTTTGTTTAATCTGTTGGCTTTGACGCTGCTCCTTTATATAATATTGTGGCTGACATCTTTGTTTTGGCTACTTGCCATTCGATCATATTTGCATTTAGAAAGGGAGTGTTTTAAGCGATGGAAGGTCAATACGCATTTTATTTACTTAGTGAAAGGAAAAGAAAGAAAGTGAGTGTTTTAAGCGATGGAAGGTCAATACGCATTTTATTTACTTAGTGAAAGGAAAAGAAAGAAAGTGCAAGAAAGAATAAGACTGTAATGAAGGTTTCAGGACAAACCCTTTTTTACTCTTCACATAAATTGATAGTTAAAAAAATCTTGCAATTTTGATAATTTTATCTTCCTGTTATCTTAAGTCAATTTGACAGTGAGTTTTCAATAATATACTATTTTCTATTATTTTATTAAAGAAATGATTTCCCTCGTATTTAATCTAGGGCCTAATTCCATAAAACAAAGGGAACTTAATTAGCAGCTTCAGACATTCATTGACTTGAGAACACCAGGAAAGTATAAAGAAGTATGCCTTCAGGGAAATTTTGAATAATTCAAAATAAAATAAAACAGATAATTAATTAAATAAAATCTCCCTCCTTGTAAACAATATCATGAAAACTGCCTTGTAAACCAATGTGTATTATAGCCTAAGCTGCTGATAACCAACAAATCTAATAACAACAACAACTGTAAACCAATTCTATAAATTATTCCTAAATTTCCATCTAATTTCCGGATGGATAAACATAAAAAAAATTTCCCAATGAAAATGCAGGTTAATGAAGATTAAAAATATCTGTTTTTCTGTAATATTCGTCTCAACAGATTTGAATCCACTATACTTGAACTGATAAGGACATTCATAATACCAATAAACATATATTAAAAAGTATGAATTTTTTTGTTTTTCAAGTGATTATTCCTTATTTGTAAAAAAATGAATATAAATGGCGATAGATATGCAGAAAGGCATAATTAACTTTTAATTATTTCTGGCTTTTAAGTCTAGCCATTTAAAATACTTTAGCCAGTTTTTACCAATTCGACTTTGAGATATAATTAGAATTGAAATAATAAAGATTTTAAACTGGTTTAATAATCTATTCTTGTTTAATAACAAACAATATACTGTGAGTAAATAAAAATTACTCAATGATAGTATTGCTGCTAAATACTTTGTATACATTCTATTTTTTTAAAAAAGTCACCACCGGAGATGTTTTCTGTTGATTTATTGCATAATGTTATATCTACTGAATGTATTTATCATTATGGTAGATGAAGAGAAATATAAAAGCAACAGTTTTCTTGCTTACTACTAATGCTTTAATTTAGAAGGTGTTTTCAGTTAACACTAATAAAAGTTTTAGAAAATAAACTATCCTATTTCGTGATGAATGTTTCATCACATATCAGACAGAGACTTAAGTTAAAATCAAGAGAAACCTGTTCGTTATTAACTGCATGCAATAATACCCATATTACCTATTTAAGCATTTTTGTCCATTATTTGTACCAACGTTACATTTTCCAATTATGTTAGCCATTAAAGTCATAATTGATACGATATGAATTGAACATGTTGAACATATTAAATTAACCACCAAAAAAACAGATGGACACACTAAATTGTACATCTCTTTGTACGAAGTTTTCTTTTCCTGGTAGTTATATTATTGTATGATGTGTACCGCATATCTTATTGAATTACTTATTATTACAAGTACCTGGTTCTTAGAAAATCTCTTTGTATTCTTGTTCCTTTTAATAGAGCATTCCCCTGAAATATGATAATACCAAATCCATTTAAGTATTGTATAAAGTTTAAAATAACAGCTTAAAAAGTTCCGGCTTTTGTGTTTATTTTACTACTGTTTATGTATTAAAATAAAATAAGTATGTTAAGATATATTTTTATTTTATATATTAGTTATCGTTATTTAGAAGCTGATATACTATCTAAAAATTAACCAGTAGAATTCTACTTCTTGTTGCGAGCATGATTCGAAAAACCCAAGTTAGATTAAGCTTTAAATATGCATAGTGTAGGTTATGAAAATCATTACAAACATCAAAACCTATCTTTTACATAAAAATGGTTACACTGTATTTTGTTTCATGGAAAGAATGTTTAGCTTTCTAGCAACATGTATTGGAAAGAGTATTGTAAACACTGCAACACTTTGATTTAATGCTCTGTGAAAAGGCAAAGTTTAAGCTAAAACGAAGCTAAAACCTGATAGAGTTGTAGATTGTATGCTACCATGCACTGTATATATGCAATAATATAGGGTATTTAAGCTGGGGAGAATATAGATTAGTTGTACAAGGCTGTACATTAATAATTGTTATTTTCCATACAGGATATATAATAACAACAAAAATAACTATTGAATTTTGTGAATATAAAATAGAAAGATCATAAGTTATTTAGAAACCATTACAATAAATGTATAAAACAGATCAAAAATCAGCTAACTGCATTGTGTTCTGTGGCACACAATGCAAAACTATACATCTTATAGTATTTGGTTGTATTAAGTCGTTGCAGTGTATATTGTACACTGAGTGGTAGCAGAATAGCTAAATATTGCACTATGTTTGCAAATCAATACAGGGGCTGTGCTTCAGCGATAAGAATATGCAGCTTATGCACGTTGGCCAACAAGTCACTGAGATAGTTCAGAATTTATGCAAATTCAGATAGCCGCTTTTTACCAGATCAGAAAGAAGATGGTGAAAGATTATCGCTGAAATTTCTGATAAAACTGATTTTGCCTAAATACTAAACCAAAACAAGAATAGAATTGTATTTAGTGAACAGCCACGTCCAGTGACTGGATATACAGTTGTAACTGTAGAAAGAATCAATGTAGTTCACATAGAATCAATGTATAATACTACAAATTAATGCATATTGCTGACTGTACGTGTTGGTTAGAGAGAAATGAAGAGTACCCTGAAATAGCGTTGATGTATCTGTGGTGGATTTACTATAACATTTCGGAGGAAATACAGAAATTAAAAAAAATGTTTATTAGCTTCTAAATGCATATATACGCAGCGGTTTATATGATACTCTTGTATGAGTATTGCATGTACATACATATAAAAGTATACTCGCATATACATTGTAGTATGTTTGTGTATAAATACAATATAATTGTTATACAGGCATACAAAACAGTTTTATTACAAAGAAGTACCAAGATGGAGTGCATATTACATAGTGGAAACTGTTTAAAAAAGGAAAAAGGCAGTTTATTATTATTCTTTTATTTGTCTGCAACTTGTACAAAATTTTATTACAGTCAAATGCATTTTTATTATATTTCTTTTTTATATAATCCATTCTAATATTTATCATAATGCATACATTATTACACTAAAAGTAAAATAACAGCTATGGCAATGTATATATACTCGGTGAACAGTTTATTAGGAACACCACAATATTATTATATTCACCCTTCGCTCCCAGAACAGCAGCGATTCATCTCTGAATGGACTCACAAAATGATTAACTTTCCTCTATTACATTGAACCGTGCAAAATCGATAACGTTCTCCATTTTTTTGGATAGCATGCAGAAGTTGTCCACACGCCTAATGGCCTTGTAAAGCGCTGTTGGGTCGGAACATAGAGATTGTAAGAATCATAGAAGTAGGGAGAGGAGCTATCTTATGTTCTGGAAGTAGTCATCACCAAATAGGGCTGAATTGCCCTCACTGAATGCACTAAAAGCGAGGTATTTTTGGATTTGAAAAAAATGACGCATATAATTTTCTTGTTCCTCTGTCCGGAACACTTTTTGAAGTTGAAATTCAAAGAGTAAACAAGCTTTCGACTTGATTCCTTTTGCAATAGGTTTTATTCAGCAATAAAATTGAGTAAAAAAAAAAAAAAAAAAGAGCCGAGGGAGAGGTTTTTGTAATTACTTCGATATTAATCTCTATTTCTTTGAAACAGTATTGCTAAATATTCGCCACGGGTATTTTAGTATCAGATATTTTTACGAAGATATTTTACTGTAACAATACAGAATTTAGTGTTGATGTATCATTAATAAATGAAAAATTTCCTGCAATATTGGTGACCACAAATAAAGTTATAGTTATAGATAATATACTGAAAGTTCTTGTTTAAGAGCACTTCACTTAACGTTGTATCGAAGTTACGTCAATTTTCAGACCTGAGTTAATAACGCTCTTGTTTGGAAGTTATATCATTTCTGTCGACGCCAGGACTAGCTAAATGACAATTCCCATCTAGAAGGATCCCATAAATATTCAGGAGTAAATTTTAATGCAGTTAAAGCATTTAGCGTTTCTCTGGAGAGAGCAAAATTTTAATACGCTAAACGAATATAAATAAGGGCGAGTTGTTGCCTTCCTTACTTAAGGTTACTACATTTTCTTTTAAGATTCGGTTAAAATCCAAGGATTACCAAACAAGTCTGCTTCCAATTTCTCCAATGGTTACCCAGAGAATAGCTCCAGTCTCATTTTTGCACGAAAGATATGCGGCCTGTTCATCGAACAACTCCATTTATACGAGACTAAGAATATTCTTCATTTAAAATTAAATAAATCATGATTACAATTACAGAAATGTTATGCACAATATGAGTAACACTGAATTTATTCAAATATGACCAGCTAACGATTTTTTTTTGTTTTAGATGGCTTGCGACAAGAAAAAATTGCCCATCCCTGTTTTTGAATTATTATACTACAACACCATCCCACTGATCTGTAATATCTCCATCAAGTTGATGGTATCCGGTAAGATAAATTTCGGTTGCACTTGGATCATACGAGGAGTTTATGCATTGCACAGGTCGGTAGAATAATCCTAACCAGCCTTTGAGGGGCTCAGACTGTCGAACATCCATTTCCGGTGGCACTGTTTTGCATTGACTACAACTTCATTGACTATAAACTATCCCTGGTACACATTCTGCATTCACACATGCGCACTCCCACACGTAGGACGGTAATAATAAAAAAAAAAAAAAAAAAAAAAACTTGTGATACCTACAAGAGTCTGAGGGGAGCAAAAGCATCCAGCATCCCTCCTTGGTTGGAAAGGGAGGGGGATTAAAATAACGAGTTTTTTGGGGTGGGGTCACGTGTTGTTTTTATGAAATACTCTTTTAAAGAAATATGGACAGATCACCCCACTAATCCAGGTACGAAACGTATTTTATTTTATTTCAACCTTCGAGATTAAAGGTATTGAAGTATATATATTAATTCATAAAAGTATACTCATAGCTAAAGTTCTTGTGAACTTCCTTTATTTGCACTTGTGCTGGAAGGTGGGGGGACACGTGAAATTTATGAAATATTTTAAGATGACACAAGTTATAAGTTTTGGACCCTCTGGTCACTATCATATATCAGAGTGTTTTTTTTTAAATAAAACTTGTTCCTTTTAATTAATGATTCATTAATATAATAATGATATTGCAGGTGCTTGTAACAGGGGTTCTCAAACTTTACAATATCTCAACCCCTTAAAATGATAAATGAATTTGCGCGATCCCCTCATGATGATAACTGATTTCATTTGGGTTACAGTTGGGCAGGAAATAAATATACTACTTAACTTTTAATAGTTAAATTTTAATCTATATATGAAATATAACAATGACATAATCTTGTAAGTTTATAAAATAAAACCTTTTCATTGGAATAAACAAAACAACCAAATTTAAAACCTAAGGAAATATTTAAAAAAAAAACTTTGCAACCCCCCTATTGGTCGGAACTCCTGGGAGTTTGAGAGCCCTTGTCTACAAGATTGGTCCTATCCATAATCGTAAAATTATGGCACCAATTTGGCTTTTTGTGGTGTTAAAAGTCAACGACTTAACTTTCAAAATTAGTGTGGCAGGTAAGCTTATATCTTCTTTGTTACGTAACTAACTCATTCGTGATGCACATCATGAGCAGAGAGTTCATCTTCTCGAGGACCACAGATTGCGTGCCATTGGTCTAGCCTATTTCATCACTCCGGATTTGGTGCTGAGGAATAAATTTCGTATGAGTGAGTTCTTAAGTTCATTTTCTGTATTGTATTCACGCTAATGTAAAAAAAAAAAAAAAAAAAAAAAAATCATGCCATTTAGAGAAAAAAAAACTTTTTCTTTAACGGAGCACTATCCACCTTCACAACAAGTTGCCTCGGTATTGTACTACTTAAAAATGAATAAAATAAAATTTCTTAGTTTATTCATTTTATCTAAGAAATGGCATAGATTCCTCAAACGGTGCACTTGCATGCTTTGCAATAAGTATCCTAGTCTTGCACTACTTCCAATTACACCTTTTTGTCACCATGAAATTACTTCTTGAGTAGTGCAAAACAGCCACCTCGCTGTGAAGGAACGTAGCTCTCAGTATTCAAATAAACAGTCTATCGTCTTAATAGAGACGTGCTAATAAGTGGCGCGTTACCAACGTAACTCGTGAAGGTGGAGAGTTTCCGTATTCACATAAACAATACGTCTCTATATCAAAGGAAGTACTGTTCATTAGAAGTGGTACAATACCTAAGCAACTCGTGGTGAAGGTGGGAATTGTTATAAAAGTGATTTCTTTTCCTGACTGATTGAAGTAGGGAATGATCCAGAGAGCATCAAATAAGAGGTCTGAATCATCCGTACTGGTTAATTTGGAAACATTAAACTGGATTTCTGACTCAATCAGGTAACATAATAAGAGTTTTAAACGAACAGTAGCAACTTACAGTTTAGAATAACAATCGTTTTTGGAAAAAAAATTAAAGGTTAATTTCTTCTAAAAGTTATTGTTAAAAATAGAACAAAGAACGTGCAAGAATATTAACACCAAATGTGGTAATATTCTTGTACAGTTATCTTGTAAATTCTCTTGCAAAGAAGAGCTTTAAAAAAGCTTTTGTTTCTGTCATGGCAATGAGTACACTTCACTTTCACAACGAGTTGCCTCTGTACTGCACCTTCAACGGTTAAATGTTTATAAGTAGTGTGGATAGACAACGTTGAGTCCCCTTAAAATTTTTCATACATTTCACACAGATTTCACCTCAAATTTAGCTATGAATATACATACTTTTATAAATTAATAGAGTATATACTCAATACATTTAATCAAGAAATGAAATGCAAATAATAGAAATATTTTATTTCTATTATCCGTACACCTTATTTAAATAAAAAACGAATAATAGAAATAAATATAAAAACGGTTCGTATAGGAGTGGGATGGTTTGCCCATTTGTCGTTGAGAAAAGGTTTTATGAAAACAAGCGTTTCTTCCCTAAATTCCCTAAAGGTTCCCAAAAGGTTCCCAAAGTGTGGGGCGTGTTCCCCTCAGGTGGTCCATCCTTCTGTACCCCTCTTCTGCTAAATAGGGAAACCCATGAGATAAATTATCCTCCAAAACAAGGTATCCAAGAACATGTGTTTTATTGATATCACTGTCACTTTTTTGCTGCTATGACATATTCCACCCACCTGTACAAGTCGGTGACAGTATAATGTCTCGCCATTTGTCATTCGTTTGGTGAGATCTGCGTTCGATTCCCGTTGTAGAATGGAAGAATTTCTAAAAGCTTCTTCAGCTGGAGCTGTAGTTAACCAATTTCACTGTGAGTTTTTTTTGGATCTTTCATCCTGCACAAGATGCAAATCAGACTGTGAACACACATCTGGACAAGCATAATACACACGATGTAGCCCAAGCCGTTGATGCTCTTAATATACAACAATAACAGCAACACCTAGATAGGATTTCCATCAACGAACGATAGGCTGAAGCAGGTACAGTCCTTTATTCCTCCTGTAGAAAGGCAATCAATTGAGCTACCGATGTGGAACATGGTAGAATGTGAAATGTGTTCAAAGGTTTGAAAGCTAACTAACGGGGCCCAGCCTGCGAATTTTACCGCCTGGGGCAAGATATGTCCTCCTTAGACGTATATATTATTTATAATTAAATCTTGGATGCTAGGTGTTATTGGAGCATAAGTAGCTGCTATGGCTGAGCATCACAAAATCGTGATCAATACTTTTGGAATAATCCAAGTAGTTTAATTTATCAAATTCTAAAATATCCTCAATAAAAAAGGTAGTTTGGCATGGATATATTTTAAATAACAGTGAGTATCACAAAGACTCTGGAGTATCTAATTTGAATCTAGTATAGTTATTAATGTATATAATTATTTATCAACTTCACTTTTTGTTAAAATTTTCTACTTATTTTTAAATAAATAGAAAATTTCATTCTTCGAAAATCTAAACGCACCAGTAGACATTTAAAGATCCATTTACGTCGTTGAGAGTGATCTATTTAGCATCCATAAGAGTGGTTAGATTTTGATAAACGTTGAGATCATCAGTTCGGTCCAAGATGGGTGAATTTTCACAGATTAAACTCAGATAAGTAACACAGACTCCTGGTGTAAATGTATCAGGAAGTCTTGTTAACTTCCCATCCGTTATAAAAGAATATTTTATACGGTTAATCCTATTAAACTGACAGTGCATTTATTGGAGTAGGTTTTAGTGGAGCTCGCCCAACAACCCCTACTCATTCCAGACTTTTTACTGTATATCTTTCATCTGATCATAGGCGATGTCGTAAACACGTTCTCGCCAAGGTTACTAGAGAGGATTCGGTTGAATCTCCCACGTTCTATTTCGTCATTTTAACGCCTGTTTAATATGTGCAGTTGGGAGAGGAAATAAATTTGCTGCACAGCGAACGTTCGTCCCAATCAATAAAAACGAAATCAATCATTTTAAACAATAGGATGAAAATTAACATCCCGAGAAAGGGTTGCGAGGGCGACGCAATGTATCACGCGTTCTCTCAATCACCGAATCTCCGTGTGACATCGGAGTGAGTTCCTTCTGTCATCCGAAAACTTTCTTGTGAAGAAGTGTAATTTTGTAACAGTGACGAATGACAGGATCCATCCTTCTTGTGTGGAATGCTCGTAAGCTTGCGATGCTGCTCGTCACGATGGGAGGGTGCAACATGCCTATTGAGGTCAGGTGTCATTAGTAAAAGTCAAGGTGTTTGCTCTTCAAGACGCAGCTACACGTTCGTGCCAGTGTTTGTGCGTGGCGTCATCCTGGGTATCCAATAAGCTTAATATCTTCAAATAACAATCGCTATTTACAACTCGCTGTGGAATTTAACTTATTGTGGACGTTCCTCGCATACTCTTTCGGTTATGTCAAGATAAGTAGAAACTTGCCATTTATTTGAAAGTTTTCAGCTGAAACTTGTTCAAAAAGATGACGGGAATTCTGCTTAATTCTCTAATAAGAATTGTTCGCTTTTAAATGTCTACTTTATTCTCCTCTAGGAGAGTCTGTAGGTGACGTCTGTCGTCAGAAGTTGCTCAACGTGAAAAATATTGCAAATCATGCGAGTTTGCATGACTGCGCTGCGTATGACACATTTCGTTTCCTTGATTGTCACTCAATATATGGAACTTATGGTAGAAGCTACCATTAAATATACTCTTCACACTATTTTTAGGTTTCATCTTTCCAGTTATGGTCAACCTCGTCCACAAATTTAGTTGGATAAGCGCCTTAAATGAAAACCCCTTAAAACAGCAATTTCCATTTATAATTAAAGTTATTCCCGAAGAATAATAGGGCTATACTTCAGATTATGGGTACAGCTCCGGAGGAAGTGGTTTCATTTGCTTGAATCCGTCCCAGTTACTGGCGCAAACTAACCTAACCTTTTTTCACTTACCAAAAAAGAAAGTCTATTAAAAAACCCACACTTATTTTGCTTGAATCTGTCCCGAATTTGGCCATGTCCGCAACGCGGTGACAAGGTGTACCCATAATCTCCAGACTTCAGCCAATAATTGCTTCAAAGATTCAAGGCCTTCATTATTGACGCGTCGTGTCTCAAGAAGAATCAACAAGAGCAAGTTTCAATTCAAAAGCAGAATCGTTATCTGTCCAGAATAGGGATCAACAGCCAATGACAAGCGTGGTAAAAGTATCACACTAAATGATTTTGGGTGGAACCAAGAGATTATTTCATATAATTATCGAATAAGATATTGTTAAGAAAGAGGTAACAAAGATGGAAAGGTGCACGTTGTGTGTTTTAAATAAATTTAAATTAACTTAAATCAAGCTTCTTAAATGAATTTTTCAATAAAGTACATTTATTTTTATAAAATAGTAGCAGAGGGAAATATGTAAAATACATCCGTCCCTACCTTTTCATTACAGCGTACCATTAAAAAAAAAAAAAAAAGTCTTTCAACATGGTCTCAGTTCTACCAGTGAGGCCAAATTTCCTGGTTTCACTACCCTCGAACAAACAGCCCTCCCTAAAGAGAAATATGTTAGAAGTCTTTTATACAGAGAGGTTTTGAATTTTAACAGGAATTAAATAAAAATAAAATTGCTGTTTATACTCCAGAACGGCCACATGAGATCAGAAGAGTTTTGAAGGTAAAGCAGCAGGAATATTTGCTTATCACGTGGCTTTGATAAGGCTGCGTCGGCCCGTTAGTACTCTCCACAAACGTTCTTGGACAATTGCATAACAAGGTTGAAAACTTAGTAAAGTTGCCTGTTCTGACAAGAAAATGACGTGTAGGTCGGTTGACATGAGCCAAAGAACCCTTTTGTTGGTTTAGCATTTAATAAGACTTATTTTCTCAGGGCGAGTTGAATTTCTGATGTATTTTACACAGTATTTTAAGTTGTGTCTGCAAAAACAGTAGTCCATTCAAAAAAATAAAATAAAAATTGAGAAGCAACGTTTTTCTAAATGCTTCTGCTACGAGTCGTCCAAGAGAAAAAGGTAAGTTTTACATTTATTCTTTAAAATCAACATTACATTGTAACTTCGCAGAAATATTACTGAAATAATTTTACGAGTTCAATTCTGCAACAGAAAAATTTGACGTGCTTATCTGCCACAGAATGTTTCATATTTCACGTACTAACACTATTGCTCCACCTTCCCACAAGCCAAACCAAATATTAATATTCATTTCTGTGATAAAATAGAAGAATCAATGCCATTAGTGTCTTTATGTCATAAAGACACTTCTTTTTTTTTCCCGTATTATCTATTTCTTCAGCCCTCCCTCCCCCGGCGTTCCTCTCAAATACTACCCTTCCCACTCCAGGACTGCGCGATCTTTGTGATTGAATCACGTCCATCATTAAACATTCTGAACCACCTGCTGGTTAAGTTGTATGGAAGCGTAGATAGAAACAAAATTTGAGAGTAACATACTGTTCCTCAGGTGTCATACGAGTCAACTACGTAGTTGCTATGTGATGCAGCTTGGTTTGGTTTTAAATTCCGCAGTTCAACTAGAAATAGCAAGCAGCACGGTTGTTCATGAAAAATTATGATCATTCTTTATTGAACAGCCCTCGTACTATTTAAATACCAGCTTAAAAAGAACATAAATTCTTTCTTTTCAATCAATTTCCCTTTTTTTTTTTTTTTTAAATTTCACATTTCCAAAATTTTAAAATATTAATATGTTACAGGTGGAAGAGGGGTTGTAACGAATACACAAACACACAAATAAGTATTTTCATAAAAAATAATGTGACTTGAATTTGAGTATTTCGTTATATAATGGGGGAAGTTAAACTTTTTTGTTATAACACGTTTTGGTGGCTTTCAAAAGTTAAAAAATTGTCACAAAGTTTTTGAAAGGCTCCTAATGAACATTTAAGTCTAACAAGGTAAATCGTTACCAGATATGGCCAACACATTTCCATTAACTCAAATTTCTTTTAACCCAAGCCTAGTATGCTACTATTCGTTAATATATAGAATATTTGCCCGAAATATTCACATTAGGCTTGAAATTATGAGTTTAATGAGACTCGGGACGTATTATTATTATTTTTTAAATCCATAAAGGATTATGTTTAGTGGAAAATCTATTGGTTTATATTTATTATCCTAGTGTGGAAATAACTTACGCGGCTGACTTTAAACAGAATATTACACAGAAAACATAGCCCCAATAAATACATAATACATACAAGAGAGGAATTTCTCTTTAATTAAATTAAACAATATTTGATCTCCCTTAACTGTTCAAAGTGGCTCATGCAAATAAACCTCTGGGACTATTTCGTCTCAACTAAGCCAAGATTTCATGTTTGCTTTTGTCTTTAGAAGCCTTTCAGGGAGTGAGTGACGTTGATGCCGTACTCTCTCGCAAACAGTTGCATAACCTTGGGGTGAAGAGGGGGTGTTGTGCCCTAAATAGATATCGTATAATGGTTGCAAACAAAGGAGTGCACCTGGGGAGAATTTTTCTACTAGCAGGCCGACTTCGTAGAAGGGTCACTGCCTTCAGACATAAAATACGACCATGCATTCACATGGAGAGCGTGACACTGGTGCGGCTTGGGGAAATCCTTAATACGCTTCTTCCTTGTTAAACGAAATGAGACTTGCATCATTCCAAGCATTCGCACCCACTTAAAATGTACCTTTAGTTTCTTAGTTCTTGCCCTAATGTCGTTGATTTTCTTTGCCATACAGTCTTCGGACTTTCCATCTCTCATTCTTGTCACATGACCATAGTAGGAAGTGTTTCATATCCCACTTTCTTATAACAGCCTCTGAGAAGCGCTCTTTCATTCCTCAATTTGTCGTCCCTTGTCATCACACAATATGCTTTGAAACATCTCATTTCCGTGCCATCTATTTTGGACCTCTGCTTTTGACACGGCCAATATTCACTCCCATACAGCAACGACATTTGGCTTTCAAAAATTTATCTTCCATGGACGTCCTTTGGGCTCTACTTATTTAGATTATAATGGGTCAACAAAGGCTTGGAAACAGCAAATATTTTCTGGCCTAAATAAAATGCTCTCTCTTTTTAATCGGATTCAATTAATGTCAAATCTGGATATTCACAATCCATCCAAGCCCACAGAAACCAACACAACGATGCTCACTATAAATAAATTCTGTTATTTAGCCATGCTCTCTATTATTTATTATTGTTTTTTGGAGCGATTTTTTCTCTTCTCTGTCTCTCCTAATTATTATTTATTATTTTTCCATGAAAGAGAATAATGTTGTAATCGAACTGCCCACTTGCTTATCTTCATCTCATTCTTGCATTCTATTTCTGTTCTCTGGAACAAAAACCTCTTGACGTATTTCTTAATTTATAATCGTCTTCAGAAATTTGAATATAATGGTAAATACGTCCACTCTCCTTTAAAACCCTCTACCCATCTAAGATGTTTACAGGTTCCCTAAAAAAGAATATCCCTAAGTTCATTTTAGGGATAATCATAAAAAAATAAGGAGAAAAATCAGTAATTTTAAAGATATTATGTCATCGTATTTAATTTAGAATATGAGCTCATCTTATTAATCATATTCATTACCACCGTACAGACACTTTCTAAATTTAATTCCCTCGAACATTCTGGCTTCGCCCTATCACTCCTGACCCGTTCCTTTTTTCTTCCTCTTGCAGCAATTGATAAATTGATTCACTTCGGAATACGCAGTTGTGTGTCTTGATTTCTCTCGGGCTTTGGAGCAGTTTGGCATCCATCATTAATCAGTAAGATGAGTTCACTTGCTATAGACGGCAGTCCTTTGTCACGGTTCCCTTATCTGTCAGATCAAAGTCAGAGAATATTAGTAGCTGGTCATTCTTCTGAGTGCTTCTACTTACGTCTTATAAGGTAGCATTGAGCATCCTGCTGTGCTTATGATATCCATTAATAATTTTGTTTCTATTCGCTTATCAAATATTTATTACTGATTCTTATGGCTTTGAGTGGACAGTGGTATAAGTACCAATAAGAAGCAGAAGTACCATTTTGCAGAGTACACGGTCTTATTCATATCGATATCGATTCGTTCTGTGGATGAATCGATATTAAAATCGCCCTGTACATCGATTGATTTGAAATAACAGTCGGTATGGTGTTCAGTTAAGAATTTATTGTTGGTTCAAGATAAATAATAATTATCTTGAACTTTGTCCTACTCAAATACTCTGTTCTTGTTGAATCGAACTATTTTGATTACAAAAAATGGCAGAAATATTTTGATAGCGAGAATTTTTGACTCTAATGATCATCGATATTGTATTAATCAGACGGTGGGATTCAATAAAGATAATTAAAAACCTTTAAAATATTTCAGAATAAATAATTTTATCTTATTAGATTATTTATGGTTTTTTTAAAATTATATCTTTTATCTATTTTCTTCACTTTCATTTAATAAATTGCGAACTGTAATCGATTAACAAATTTTTGGTCCACGATTTTGATAGAGTAGATAATGTACAACCGAAAGTAATAAACATCAAAAATAGATAACAAAAGTTTTTTTATTTATTTTTTCTAACAACAAAAAATCCATTTAGAATACAGATTCCCCATATCGCTAAAATTCTTCCATCGGAAATTTTATGTGCGCGTATTAATGTAGGTAGAAAGCGGTGTCTAAGAGAGCAGGATATTGAATCAGTTTCAGGCCAACTGAATAATTCATGCTATTGTATTGAATGCTTACGAGAATCCAACAGCAGATGCATTTCACATGAGCCGTGGCAGACACTAGTGTGAAATAAAGGAACCCAAATCAATATCTGCCTATCATTTCATAGAAATGTCGGAGGCTTAAGAAAACTAGTAACGAAATTGGAAAACAGGTCCTATCCAAGAACCTCCTTTATTTCAATATTGTATTCAGCGAGCTGTAAATGCAAAACAAAACAAAAAAAGAGGAGAAATAAGACTAAGAAAAACACATTGAATGGGAATTTTTTATATGGCTATCATTTTTTTCTTCTTTTGAACGTCTGCAGAGAAAATTGGTGGCGCTCTGCAATTTTATTCGAAATTCCCTGAAGTATGAGCTCTTGATAATTCAATTCGTTGAGTGGAACGCAGTTTTCTTTTGTTATTAAAGATACGTTTTCGGGATTAATTAAAAATTGGAAGGCATACATTTGTGCAAAGGATCTGTGTTATTATCTGATGAACATTATTACAAATTATCAACACATCGATTTGCAATTCCATCTTAAACACTCCTTTATTCTTGTACAGTACGTACACGTATTTATGCAATGTTTCGAGAGGGTATTTTACTCTTAGTTGCTGATCCTGTTGATGCCACTGTTAGAGCCATTTCCTCCTGGAATAAAAGAGCAAACAGAAAGAGACAACCCTTGGTTTGTTTTGTTATTTATAGAACTTTCATATGGTGTTTTCGATTTAAGATATGTTTTGTTATCATCACTTTCTTTGGGTTTGCGATGGTTATTCAAGCCAGACTTCTATACGGTGGGAGGCTGAAGCGACATTAACCACTGCGCTACCAGCGTGGGCTGTTTTAAATATTCTATTTAACTTTCCTATTTTATTTGTTAAACTAAAACACACTTTAGATACTCTCCTCCTAAAATAGTACAGAAAAGTGGTTGATTCTGTTCTGCAATCCCAGCTAATCATGAAGTAGTTTAATGCACAATTAGTGCTATAAATCGCGAGGGTAGTAATCCTAAAGTAAAATGAATAGAGCAATTATTTTGCTAATAAAGTGGTGTTGGTTTTATTCCTTTTAGCTTTTCAAATATACATAAAGTTCAATAGACCATAAAGTATTAACCATCAACCATAAAATATTAAATAATTATTACTTAATATTTAATAAATATTTAAATAAAAAAGTTAATGATAATTACTAATTATTTAATCTCTAAAAAGTAAATCCAATCGAAATATCAGATTAGAATGATGGTTATCTACATTCGCCTGTGTTTATGTATACATGTATCCACTGATTAAAATCCCTCAACATAGAAAGAATTTTATAGACTCTTTTTAACATCATGACCGAATTAACTGGCATTGGGTGCAGGTTTCACGGTTCCTTCCCCCAAAGAAACCTGGGTTTTCATATGGTGAATAGAACCACTAACACCACATAATCTGACATAGCCTGAGTATTTATGTGTGAAACCAAAACAAACGGCAATCATCTTCCTTCCATTATATAACAGAATTCAGTATTTTAATAAAATAGATTTTGATTCTTTTCAGTGTTGCTGACTTTTGTTCCCAGATAATAATTCATTGTGGTAGAAAGCTGAAGGTTTGATTGCAGATAGTTATCTTCAGACACAAAATTACGAAAAAGTTAAAGAAATCGAGAAATAAAATAAGTTTTAATTATCAGATGTTATAGTAACGTTTATTATCCAACCATTATATGTAATCATTGTTTTTATTATAATTATCGCAGTACTGTATTAGTAAGGGTAAAGAAAAATAATTATTCCACACAAGAAATTAGGTTTTACTGTATAGTCTTTCAACTGCTCATATATTTCAACATTCTAGAGAAAAGAAAGTGTTGCAAGATATGAATAAAACAGAAATGTAATCCCAACTTTCCTTACAGTAAGCAATCTTTCAGTATGACTGATAAGAACCGTGTCGATAGCAAGGACATCGAATCCTTGGGTGGAGGTTGGGATATTGTATTACGAAATATCTCACGGAGAACTTGCCCTTACGGGAGTTATGGTGTGGTCCACTAAATACACACTGAGAAGCATAAAGGAAAAGGAAACAGCCGTAGAAAGATATGGATTCACTCTCTTCATTGCCTGGATCGCTGCACTGTCGATTTTGCGTTACCAGCACAGTGAATTCAATCTGAAATTCATTGGCCCTGAAAGTTTGCGAATCGGCTACGTAAGTCTCTTCTCGGCACACCATTTCATAGCACTCTGCGGGCATGCTGACCTAGATTATTTTCGCAAATACATGAATTTATTTATCTGTATCGATACTTTTCTTGGTTACTTGGATAAAAGAAACTTAATTTGTTCCACAGTAGGTAAGTTATAGTTTATAAACCACTATAGGGACGTCTGTTTCCTTTTTTTTTATATATTAAAATTGTTTATGATTAGAGATCATCTTTATTTAAAGCATACTTTCGGTCTTCAACACTTGGAGACAGCTTTTGCTTTATCACACAAGTTATAATCTACATCAGTAATAGTATATAGATCTTAATAACATATGGGAATAAATGGATTCGCTTGTCTTAAATGAATGTTGGAATCAGTTTCTTAAATTTCTTATATGTTCAAACTATCAGTTTTCTGTCAGGTTTGGCGATTTTTGTTGGTTGTTTAGAGTTTTAGGCGCATCACCAACTTAGACCAGTTTGCGTCGTATATATTATGTCTGTAAATTGCGCGTGTTGCGATCTTTGTGAAAGTGGCCACTTCGTGTAGGTATTTTGTGAAGGGATTAATTAAGAAAGTTCATTTATTTAGGTCAGCTGCTCGTGATTTCTCACTCAGTTTATCAAGAATTAAGACAGTTGACCTAAATTTTTGAGTGTCGTCGCCTGAGAAGTATTCATTCCTGCGTTACTTCAGATTGTTAGAGGATTTAAAATATAGTATGACTCAGAATAACAAAGCCAGAGCGAAGGGAGATCACGCCTATCGTAGGTGTGACTGTGGAATATATGGTGTCAGTGTGAGGCTTGAAGTTCTTCAGTTATATCGTAACATGCTGCAGAATAATGAGTTTGCACTTGGAAATTAGTGGAAAAGGTAGAAACTGAGGCATTTAAGCAACGTTTATGTAAACCAGCAAAAAGCGACAAACTCAATGTTGACTCTAGTTATTCTGTTTTTCTGCAGCTGACAACCCTAATATGGGACTATCCTTTATCAAAAATGAACCAACTAACTAAAGAAATTTTATTCTACTGAAGAATGGCATCGTAAGCGAACTCGGATCATATCAACAGACGCCATTCCAGGAATGTTTCGGGTCCTTCACGATAAATTGAAAGAGTATCTTCAACCACGGATAATCACTTTGAACAAGGTATGGTGTATGAATTTATTCTCTCATAGTTTATAAAGCCGAGAAACTGCTTATTTACTAACCTGATGGATGCAGTGGAGTGATGCAATAAGGGGGATGATTTCTTGTTCCTCCGGAAATGGATCTGAAATTCATTAATATTAAAAAAAATAATTAATAAATAAAAAAACACCTTATTCATATTCAATTATTTTTCATAAGGCTAGTCATGCGTTTTTGGTAACTTTCAAAAATGTTGTTTCCCACTGAAGAAGCGCTGAAGTCGGGGACGGCTAGCATGAGCGAGGGTAGCATTAGCATGCTACCCTCGCCTGAGACCGACTAACCCAGCCACATTGTGAAAAATCCTTTAAATTCCTCACGTCATCGACGGGACTCGAACTTAGGTGTTTTCCACCTGGTGTGAGGAGGATGGCGTTTCTGCCGCATGCCTTTTCTATGGCTTCTTCCATGGGCACTGTTCTTCTGAATTGGGTTCTATAATTCCTCCTCTTTGTTCCAAAGGAGTACAAACACGTGCTGCAACCAGTCAGCTTCCTTTTAATGTCCAACTTCAAACTCACAGAACCAACTTTTCTTCCTCATTTATTCTTTCATCTTCTGTTTTAGGGGTCAACCTCCCTTCACACATATTCCCTGAAAACTTCAATCTGCAGAAATTTATGTCTAATGACGTTAACATTGATTAAAGGAATCAGACAGCGCTGCTTTCTTGTTTTCAGCAAAAATCCATTTGCTGATCAGGATTGTTTTGAGTTAATGACATGTACAATCTATATAATACTTAAAGTATAAATAAGATGTGATGCATAAAAAAGGACTGTCACTTCACATTTAGCACTGTTATGACCGATAACAATTATCATTTCCTTCTTGAATGCCTCTTGAAAACATGGCTTCAAATTGTATATGGAAGAGTCTATAATTTTTCTACTGAAGAACGCGTGCCGACCGGGCTAGCCGAGTGGGTAAAGTACCTGCCCGGCAACCGAAAGGTCGCGGGTTCGATTCCCGCTTCGGGCTTGGATCAAAGTACTGCAAAAACCTTGGGAGGTGCAATATGGCCACAGAAGCCGATGCGCCAACAACTACCAAATCAAACTGAAGAACGCTTGTATTTCAGTTAATTAATAGTTTGAAGTGTAAGGAAGATCACAAAACAGTTACGTGCCTTCGAAATTCCAAATACTTCTTATAACTCCTCATTGGAAGAGTCCTGTCAAAATGGCTTGATTTATTATTCAGTATACTTTACATTGTCAAAAGGGCACATCCGCCCACCTTGTTATACTGAATATTACTGAATATTGATCTTCTGTACTTGTGATACGTCATTACTCAGTATGAAGTTGAGCTCTCTTTGAAAGTGAGAACACAGCTGATAGCTTTGGCAAGTAATGTGTAGGATGTTTGGTAAGGAGCCGCGTGCTAGTCTTCTTTCAGAACAACTCCAAAATCATGAACGATTCTTTCATGATTTTGGAGTTGATGTATTGTTTTTCCCCATTCTCTTGTAAAAGGAGTAAAGTAAATCAAAGAACGTTATCTAGTCAAGACAAAAAGGCCAACTTCATAGAATCTGTCGAGAACTGAAGAAATTGCATTGTATTATCAGGTGTATGTCTTTTTAAAACAAGCAGACAATATTAACAAATACACGTCCCCATACCACAAGGAATCTTTCACTTTCTTCAACTATTGCCACAACACATTCTGAATGGCGGAATTTAGAGGGCTGAAGACAGATCCGCTTGTATCCACACCAGAAGAATACCAAAAGCGATTCAGCACTTCACACGCAGCTTTCACAAATCTTTAGACGGTGCTATTGTTCTTTCCATATATCCGCCCACACACCGTGTTTCTGGTCTTGATAAAGCTTTCTTACCTTGCTCAATTACTCACGCTATGGGACTCTAAAAACTTTTATTTTGGAGTCTATGGTTCGGGAATCCTCTGTTCTGCAGTCAGTATATTAATGTTCCCATATAGTTTCTTCCTCATTTCTTCAACATGGCTATAAAGCAATACAAAGAAATACGCAACTAGGCATCACTTTCTTTAATAGAATTTCTCCAAATTCACCTTAACCTGAGACTCTGGTTACCCGGTAAGAAATTAAACAGAATTTACGAGATTGCAAACTCCTTACTCATTGACTCCTCCTGCATAAAGGTTCAGATTTCCCATAGCTGCTCAAAAGGAGCCAACTCACAGACAAGCATATCCTAATCGACTATCCGCCCTCATCAGAATTCGACGAACTACATTTCATTTGAATCCCAGACTCACCAACCCTAGATCCTCGACGATGAACCAGCTCTTCGAAGATAGATCTAACGCGTTTGCAATTTTCTTCTTTCTAAAAAAATCGATGGTATGATATTCATTTATAATAAATATACAGTTTCTCTAGAAAAATATCAACTGATTCAACTATGGTCCCTCGGCGACCATTGTGCACTTTCGGACGCTGAAACTTTTTTGAGTATTAGCCTTTGCATTTTTTTCAAGATATATTTACTTAATTATTTTTCAATTTATGCTTAATGCACTTCATATCGGTTTTGCGTGCCCGGTTCATTTATTTTTCAACATATGTAAATTCTTCTTTGACTTGTCTACTTGGATATTGAACTACTTATTAGGATCGAATTTACTTCTAGACCAGTGTTTCTCAACCTTTTTTTTTATTATCGCCCCCCCCCCTAAAGGGCTTTTTTAGACATTTTTTTCCTAATCACCCTCATGAAATTTTAAACAAGAAAATACTTTATACTTACTCCTTTTATTCAATGGGATCTCTGAGCCTGATGCTTCTTAGCTAAGTGAGTGCATTGAACCAATGAGGCTAATTATGAGAGCATCACTGGACTCGGGAGTGATTCCGTTCGATTGAAAAAGTGCCAATGTGTCTCCAATACATAAGGGCGGTTCTAAGAGTGAAGTGGGAAATTACCGGCCGGTTAGTCTAACATCAGTAGTAGGGAAAATCATGGAGACAATGATCAAAGTTGGAATTCAGGATCGTTTAGATAGAAATGGAATTCTGAAGGATACTCAGTATGGTTTTGTAAAGGGAATGCCATGTTTAACCAATCTGATTTAGCTATTTTGACAGGGTCATCAAGAGCTGGACTTTGGGAATAATTTCGACATTGTTTATTTGGATTTCAGCAAAGCATTTGACTCAGTCCCACATGAGCGGTTACTTTATAAGCTGGAACTGGTTGGAATCAGGGAAAATCCTTAGATGGATAGCTGGATAGCTTCAGGGCAGGAGGCAGAGAGTTGTGATAAATGGTTATCCTTCAGATTGGGTTGATGTAAGAAGTGGGATTCCCCAAGGATCGGTATTAGGAGATTGTTGTTTTTGATTTTCATAAATGACATCGATAAAGGGATAGAGGGCATGATGTCTAAATTTTCAGATGATGTAAAGATTGGTAGAGTAGCTAATGATCACGGCCAAGCAGAGCTCCTTCAGGGTGACCTAGATAGACTTCAGGGCTAGTCAGAAAAATGGCAGCTATGCTTTAATCCAGCAAAGTGTAAGGTATTGCACCTGAGGAATAGTAACCCCAAAATAACTTATACACTTGGTGGAGTTTAACTAAAGCCAGTAGTGCAGGAAAGGGACTTGGGTGTTACGATACGGTCAGACTTTAAGTACTCTGAGCATTGTAGACAGGTTGCAAGGAAATCCCCTAGTGTCCTATTGATGATTTATCGAACATTTGCTAGATAAGGTCATCATAATCCCATTATATAAGGCTTTTGTTAGACCACACTTGGAATACTGTGTTCAGGTATGGAGACCGCACATAAAGAAAGGCATTGTTCTTCTTGAAAGGGTAAAGAGACGGGTAACTCGTCTGGTGAGATCGGCAAAAGGACGTCCATATGAGGAAAGACTTCGAATATGTGGGTTGCAGAGTTTGGAAACTAGACACCTTAGAGGAGATTTGATTGAGGTGTTTAAGGCTCTGAGAGGCATAAGAAAAATGAATAAGGACGAAATTTTCACGGTTATAAATGATTCTAGAACTAGGGGCCAGAATTTCAAGTTACGGGGGGAGATGTTTAGACTGGATTGCAGGAAGTTCTATTTTAGCCAACGAGTTATAAATTACTGGAATAGGTTACCTACATGGGTGGTGGAGGCTGACAGCCTGGGGAAATTCAAAGGTCAGCTGGATAATTACGTACGGGAGGAGGGAAACGCTTAGGTTGTTCATTTCCTTTTCTCTTATTTATTAATTATTATTATTATTATTTTTAATTTTTCTTCTTAGTATTATTTTGTTTTATTTATTTTTTTATTATTTGATTATTATTGTTATTTATTTTTTTTTGGCTGGTGCAGCATAAGCCATAGGCTTCCTTCCATTATGTGACCATTGCTAGTACTAATACTAAAAGTTCAATGTTCAATACGATGTTAGTAAGTTTAATTCTAATATCTCCTCTTGAACATATATCAATTCTGTTTCTTTCCTTTGTTGACATTTTATTTACAGAACTAAACCTACTTTAAGTTGAGAACTAAAACCACCTATAAGATGTTGGAAAACAAAGAAGTACTTTGGCCATTTCGGGCTGTATTGTTGGATAAAGAAGTTTAGTTGTTTTTGATCCCCACAACTCAGCCATTCCACCTTTTCGAATTTATATTTACATTCTTCGTTACATTTTACTTTAACGAGTTCTTGAATTTCTTCACTAACACACCAGGAATCGCATCTAATTGGATCTAACATCCACGACTTCACTGCAAAAGAAAATAAATCTGAAAATCTATTTTTCATTTCACCTTTTAAAGAACGCAAATAATCTGAATAATTCTTAAGATCATTCTCAGTGAGAGATTCGCTGATTTCAGCTAAGTCTTGCATACCATGAAATTATTTTCTCATTAAATTGCTTTCAAATATTTCCAGTTTACCAGTGAAGGCTTTTAATACGCGTTTGCAGTCTACCACCGTATTTAATTTCCCTTGAAGTTGAAGTGATAGTTCATTAAGTTTTCGAAAAATCCAAGCCATATAGTACATGTAGTTTTTGCGTTTGCTGATCTCCTTTGCTAAATCTGTCTCCTTCTCTTTCTAAAAAACTAATTATCGTATCAAAAAGGTTTACAAATCGTGTGAGACAGTTTCCTTTAGAAAGTCATCTGACTTCTATATGTGAAAGAAGCCTTCATTATCAACACAAATTTTTCTGAAAAGGCGACCATATTTGCTGTGACTTTATTTTATTGGTGGTTTTATTAACTGTACTGAGTGATTGATAAAGAACTGGACTAATATTTTTTGCAACCAGATGATGGTGCACAAAGCAGTGCATTGCAAGAACTTCGGGACATACTTCCTTTAGGTGGACCAGAAAACCTTTATGTCGTCCAACCCTGGAGGTAGCACCATCAGTGGCACAGGATACCAAAGTTTCCAATGGTACTTGTTTTTCATCAAACCATGTCTTTACATCAGCAAAAATGGATGCTCCAGTACAGTCAGTTTCTAAAGATTTTACAAACAGCATCTCTTCTTTCAATTTACAATCATCATCGAAATAACTATGCCATTAGAAGAGCCTTATTTTCAAAACTGTGGATTCATCAATCTGAATAGAAAATGTTCTCGTTTTTAGTTGGCCAATTAGCTGCTCTTCAATGTTAACTAACATCTCATCGATTAGTCTTCGAATTGAACCGTTGCTCAATGACTTCAATGACCTCAATGACTAAAATACTGGAAGTGATTTTGATGCATCGCTGTTGAAATTACATTCTCTAATGCTACTCGTATAACAGTCTCAACAACTGTATGAGCACTACCAGTTTTTGCAATGACTTCTGCAATTTTGTAAGACGCAATCATTCCAACAAACTTTATCAGGATGTTTCCTTTTTAAGTGATCTAAAAGTCTTGATTGTTTCTTAGCCTCATTTGAAAGAGAACTATTACACATAAGACACATGGGCTGTCTCGAGCCGAATGGACTTTCAATAAAACCATGAGCTAGATATTACTCATAACTAGATAACACTCATAGCCCAGATCACCCCAAAAGCATTGTGGATTAAAAATAAACAACTTCCACAAGGAAACAATAAATCAATATTAATTTTCGCTTAGAAAGTAGAAACAATAGACTGAAACATTTCCTCATCCCATCCATGCCTCATATATTGACCAATGAAAAAAGAATAAATAAATAAACCACACCCACCACGATAACCACGCCGCCGCCAAGTTCGCAGTTGTCGGAATTGCCACCAAGTTCACAGGTTGAATTAAATCACCGCACACATCCGAACTAGTTGTGTTTTACTTATATTTATATATGCGCATGCGGAAAGATGAAGATGCGCGCAGGAATCCATTGACAACTGGTTCGAGATCTGTGGCTCTTCTTGCTAATCTTATCCAACAGACTCCTCGTATATTCGAACTTTTCACAAAATGTGTTGAAATCTGTGGATTTTTCAGAGAGCAGTATCCACTTCATATTGACCAATTTAAATAAAAAAATAAAAACAACGATAACGTTACTTTTTATGGCCCACTAAAACAAAAATAAGTATTTGATAAGGTGCTCTGCCTTCACTGAAAAAAGTCTACGTAGTGTGGTTAGCCCTGATGGCTTATAAACGCATTATTACCAGTTATTTCAAAATATTACGTCTTTCAAACAGTCTGATCCTGGAGAACGAAAACGGAAGTCGAAAGCAGAGCTATTTCCGGTCAATAGACGAGCGTCAGAAGCGCAGGTAGTAGCTAGGAAAAAAAAAATTAGTGGGTTGTTAAAGAAGACATTTTGAATGCATTTTTCTTGGGCGTGTTATGAGGCGAACTTAATCTCTAAGTAAGTGAGCAACTCTTCGACACCGCCTTAGTTTCAAACCTGTGGTTTGAAACTAAGGCGATCTGACACGGCGGTCATTGCAGCAAGGCGAGAGAAGCCGCTCGTGAAATAAGCATGCATAATAATCTCCGCTGGCACAGTTCGTTTTCTTACTCATTTTCATGTGAGAATGATCGCCTGTCCCATACAGAATGGACCAGAATTATGCTGAGCTGTCTCTGTCTTTTGTCCCGTTTGGTCCTCTAACGTGGCGGGCATGCTAATAAGCACGTGTACTTTCTCCGGTACCACAAAGAGTAACGGTGCCAAAGCAACGATGCTACAGTAGTGACACACCATCACTCATGAGCCTGAGATAATATCGCCAAGAAAAGGAGCCGACATAAATCTTACGGATCCAGTCTGCAGAAAGGCGGACGCGTGTGTGTATACGAAAAAAAAAAAAAAAAATAGAAGAAAAAAAGAAGAAGAAGAAACCTCGTGGAAAAAGAGGACACGATCGAAGAAAAAGATTTTCTTTTTTTCCATCTCTTTTTCTTAAGCCTGGCCATCTACATAAATTCCGCATTCTTTCTTGTCCATTTGAAAAACTAAAGTCGTGTGATTAATCTGATGATTTTTACTTGTTCGTCGAATAAAGAAAATCTTTTCAACTGCTGGATATTCCCTCACAAGAAAAATGCGTCTTATTCACTTCTGAATTGGATTTGGAATCCTTTGAAATAGATATAATGGGTAACGGAAGGGTCAGCGACCCCTTATCAGCGGCGCTCGGTTTGGTGTGATTACCACTTGGTTTCAGACTTTATTTACAAGAAAAGACACAAAAGGATGCGGGGAAACAAGGGGGGGGATTACAGGAAACGTTCCTTCCTGAATTATCGAAAACCTCACTGTTTACATCATACATTTTTACTGGCTTCAAAGAACGTCCTTCGTAGTCCACTAGTAAGAGTGCTCAGGAGATTACAACGGTTTCCGTTTTATAGTTCCCTATACTCACTATTTTTTAAAAATATATAAATTATTGGCAGTATTTCATTGCCTTTATTTAATTGCCATTTGCATAATTATAAAAATATCAACAATAAGCCATAACACTAAATGTTGAATTGTGTCCTTTAATCTTAAAATGTATATTGTATTGTTAGTGAATGTTAAACTCCATCATTTAGCGTTATTCCAACAAGCAGTTGATACGTTTTGTGGGTTTTGTTAAACTACAAGCATTGAAAATCGATAGGTCATCTGACAGATGCTAATCTGTTGGGCAAATGGCTTGTCTGACAGATGCTAATCCCAAGCTAACTGATTGGACAACGCGATTACCAATTAGAGTTTACAGAAATTTAAATGATGGCTGTCCACGTTTGGCTTTATCTAGAATTATAATAAGAGTTTTATTTTTACCTCTGTGTTTAGTTTTCTCGATATTGAGTTGTGGAAACCAAACTCACCGATTAGTGGATGTACAGTAAACGTTGATCTCTGGAGATAAATTAAAAATGAAAGAAAGAATTGTTTTCCTATTTAAGTAGCGAGAAGTTAATATAGGAATAAGCATCCCAAAGACAAGAAATATTCAGAATCTGATAATAAAGCGTAAGGTGAAGGGATTGGACTAGTGTCCAGCATACAGCTTGTTGGCCTAGTGCTATCCTGAAACGAGTTTTGTACGATCCCAATGGGAATTTCGAGAAATATCCGTGCATTTCGCCTAAAAATAAGAACCTTTCAATGAAATCGAGCAAGGTGATCTCATTCACTATGTATACTGTGCCAAGATAGAAAGAATTTATATTTTGTTGGTTGGGGGAGAGTTGATTTATTGTTACACGACTCCAGTTGAAATAAGACTGACAATCCATTTGAAGCCGTTGGCGAAAAATCCAATTTTGCTTTCAATTTGAGTGATTGACTTCAAACGAAAGTGCAACTCTGATACAAGTACAGCTCGAGAGTTTAAATATAGCGTTCATTCACCAAAAAAAAAAAATATAAATAAATAAAAACTGCGATCCCATTGGTTTAACTGGGTTACCCAGTGCTGAAAATACAAGGTTATCTATTGGTGAACGACTTGTACCGAGATAGCTATAGCAACAGAACACGTGACGTCATTGGATATAGAGTCAGACAATCTTAGACAGGTAGCAGAAAGCAGTTTCATTGTGACAGTATTGGCATTAGGAACAGACAGCATTTATTGGTGCATTACGTAAAAGGGGTTCTTCCTTAATGAGAGTTTATTTTGGCACCTTGTTTTGATCTTTAGGGTGTGTACTCAACGCTGAATGAAACAAACATTGAGAGTGACATTTTCACCATTGATGAACATATTCTTTTGTAGAGGGGCATAAAATATATTTTTAAAAAAGTGAACGCATTTCCACGTGAGAAAGATGGACCATTCCAACACGTTATGCAACAGTTTTAAATTCTACATTCATTTTTAGTATAATTTTGAAGGTTGTAAGCTCTGTTACATTTTAATCTTTAAGCCTGTTTAATTTCAGCTATACTAGGTCTGCACAATTAACAGTTGATCGTTTAATTAGTGAGCAAGTTAATATGCGTTTCGCTTGCGCTTGAAGAAATATTGAGGAGAGGTTAACCTAATAATTTTTTGGCTGGAGATCAGAACAAAAAAATGGTTGACCTCAGTCGTAACGCATAACTTTGCTTTTGCTTTAAATTTTCCATCGCGTCATTCTAAGTTCTTTTTAAACTAAAATATTTCAAAAGATGAATCAAATCAGTTCTGCAATGCGGTACAGAAGAGATTTTAATGCACTAGAGATGACTCTTGTTCATGGTATGCTGCTGGAATCCGCTTTTTTTTCTTTTCTTTTTTTGCGTTTGTTAAATGGGAACTTGGACATGCTTTAAACCGTGTTCTAATGAAATAAAGACCTTAAAACTCGATGAAAAAGTAGTGGGTGCAAAGGATTCCTGTGTTTCTTCTTTCCTCCTTTACTTATAGCGAGAGATCTTAGCTGCCTCCATAGATTCAGGGATGCTGAAAAAACTCTAGGCGGGCACGTGCCATGGATCATTCGTCTTCACTGAGATTTTGGCGCACATTCCAGCTGCCGTGCAACGCTAAGTGCACGAAGGGACCTGGGGAATACAAAGGAACGTGCACTTGTTCGCCTCCGTAGCTCGCGAGCTCTGGCCATCCTTCACTGCCAGCCAAAGCCGTGCTCGAAGCTCCAGAAGAGAACTTTCATTTTCCTGGCTCCCAGCTAGTCTCTTTCCCGACCATCCACCGTATCTCGTGCAGAGCCCATGCCTCCATTACGTCAAACTTGGAAACCACAGAAAACGTAAAAGTGAAAGATTTTTTCCTCTCCTTTCCCCCCCTTTTCTTGTTTCTTCTTTCTATTCTCGTAAGCACTGGAGCAAAACGAAAAGTTTCCCAACTTCTGCAGCCTACGCTGGAATGTTATGGACAAATGCCAGCTCTGCAGGAAAGGCTAAGTGGCTCATGGCGTTGCTAAAAACAAAAACATTACAGCAACGCTCCACCCAAACCAATAAAAAGTATTTCTCGGGCGGAAAAAAAATCATGAAAGTCGCAATGCAGCTCTTGTTTTTTTCAGAAATAGAGACCGGCATTAGGTAAGGAAGGAGGGAAGAAAAAAAATGTTTCCGATTCCAACATTCAAGAGATTGTCTTCATGTAACTTTTAACACATAATGTGAGAAAAGGAAACAGAAAGATTAAATGATAAAAATTGATATTTATGGCCTTAGACTGCAAAAGAATTTCCCACTTAGTTATTTATGGTTCGCAATTGTAGCTGAATGAGTTCCAAACTGCGCATGCAAACGAACTGAAGCTTAATTAAAATAAATGGATTTGATCTTTGAAATCAGATGGTGTTCAATTTCCTGTTTGAACTTTAAAATATCCGAATCTTTTACTGCACTTATAAAAAGAAACTAATTATTAAACCGTTATCGCGAGAAATTTTGGTGTTCAAAGAACACCGAATTCATTAGAATTTTCTAAACGCATCCTAAATACGAGCTTCGACTAGAGTAAGTTTACATTGAGAGGACAAACCTATTTTTGCATTTTTATCGATCTGATTCTACATTTTCAATGGGTTTCCTGCTGTTGCATGGCTTTCAAATAAACAAAGTACTCTAGAAATAGTTGATCTTCATTTGAAAGGAGTCAGAGCCACAATATCCGTATTGTTTTAGATTGTTCCGAAGTAGTTCACGCCATTAGGTGTCGGTAAGTTGCTTGTGTTCCATGGCAGGTTTGGCTTTTTTGGGGAAGTAGAACGCGAGTTTCCCCGGAGAAAACTCTATGCAACCCTCCACCTGGACTGATTAATTTGACCATTGTGACAAAGCCTGAAAGTTTCTTCGGTTCCAACGGGAAGTATGGAAGGTCCAGGGTTAATGACACTACAAAATTGAAAAAGCGAGCTTCATATTCGCCTTAGTTGTTCGGCAATCAAGAGATGTGTACGATCCTTGTGAGTTATGGAATGGAAGGATTTTGCTTTCCGGTAAGGGTTGTGTAAGATATAGGTTATAACAAAATTATATTTTGTTCTTGGAAAAACCAAAATTTCTTCACTCCGGTTCGAGAAGTGCATGTCCAATTCTTCTTTGAATTTTGCCAAACTCTCTGCCTCGGCCACACTTTCACTCAACTTATTTCGATGCTGTGCACAGCGCCACCCAAAGAAACTTCATAAGATCTAGTCTACTGTCCGAATAATGGTATTAGATCTTTCCGGGGAAATATATTTTCCAACTACCCCGGATAAACGGGAGTCTACTCGGATTACCGAATGAAGCAGTGTCACGGAAGAACCTGTAACTGTCTCATCCTGCTTTCTTTTCTTGAGCTGAGTTCGTCAGTTCTCTAGTCATCCATTCAGGAATCTTTCTTTTGCGGTAGTTTTCAATTACAGGTTCTACTTGAATACCTTTTTCATGTTTATTGTTAAGCTGTAGGTTCTGTTCAACAGAAAGATCAGCCTTTTTCCACTTTAACATGGAAGAACTGGATGATTTGTTATGGACAAATCATCCAGTTCGTCCAGCAATACATATAAAAAAACAGTCCTGGGAAGAATGTTAACATGAACGGTACAGTAAAACCACTAGAGAATTACCTCACTTGCCGTGTATATTATGTCTACAAATTGCTTGTGTTCCCTGGTCGGTTTGCTTATTTTACTTGACGAAAACCGAGTTAACCGGCGGAGGGAACCTGCTATCCTCCTCTGAGATCGATTTACTCAGCAATGGAGTGAAAAAACTCATAAAAATTCCTCGCATTATTAACGGGATTGGATGAAATGCAGTAGATGGGGGTCGAGGCTTTAATTACTTCCAACGGGCCGCTGTCACCCTTAGTACAGTGGATATAATCATCGTCCTCGCCACACCAGATGGAAAAGCCCCAGCTACGAATCCGTCAATGTTTTTTTTCTCCTGGAGAATTGGGTTTTTCTACCGGAAACGGTGACCCGACTGAAGAACACACGCAGTTACAAACCCATATACTGACGCCTCATAGATTTAGTTGAGTTGCCAATTAACACCTAATTTCCAACGAGAAATCATTATTAGGATGCCATATTGACAATCAACCTATTTGTGCCATTGCAGAAAAAATTGCTGCCCACTAGATCAGTGGTGGCTGACGTAATCCCAAATGGAAACATCATGCTTCTATTGTCTGAGAAACGTTTGGGGAGAAATCGGAAAGTATTTCTGCCGTACATAGATCCTGTCAGCCTTTTTTTTTTGAACACTGTCAACCAGGGGTTCAGGGTGGCCACAGGAACTAATATTAGTAGAAGGACGACACGTTGGGGGGCTGCATATCACCGGTTATTAAGGAAGAGGTGCAGCAAGCAACGCAAGGAATCGACTTGCCTGGTGCACAATCCATCGTAATTGGTACCTGTAATTGTGGAAAGTTGTCTTATGGAGTTACGAATTAGGATGTACTGTTGTATCTGGATGATGCCGTAAGAACTTTATTTACCAGAGTGTCATACCAACTATGAACTTTGGTGGACGTGTTATCACCGTCTGTGGTTGTTTCTGCTGGTTTGGGCTATGGCTATTAGTGGCCATTCCTTGAACATTGGCATTTGGTACATTGGCATTTGGGACAATTCACCTTTATACTGCGGCAGCGGTACTTGGAGGATCCTTTTCTGTTTCAGCATGACAATGCACCATGTCATAAACATGGTGCATTGTCATGCTCAGCCTGTAGTGACTTGGTTTGAGTATGCAAAAGATTCATTGGTCTATACGGAAACCAATCTTAACCCATTGAACATCTGTCAGTTCTATTGGAGCATTTGCATCAGGTCAGGAAATATGTCGCAAATCAGTAAATAAAATAAATGTTCTCTTTATACTCAGGACCACAACACGGTCACAGGAGTTCACAAGGTAGAGAGAATACAAGAAACAGCATCGTACACTAGTGTGCAAAACGTAAGGCCCAACACTATTTCTAAAGGTTACAACCACAAAATCTTTACTTCAGGTACCCTTTACTGATGCTAGTAGATTCAGTCTCAGCAGAGATTCTGGACGTCAGCTAATCTGGCTAGAGGTTGGCACACGGTATCACCCCGCAGACATCACTGAAAGAGATCGATATGGCGGTCGAGGTGTTCTCGTCTGTGGAGGCGTTATCTTTGATGGACGTACACAACTCCAGATACTGGAAGGCGGTACTGTAACCGGTGCACGCTACTGTACTGAGGTAATCCTTCCCCATGTGCGTCTGTTCCGAGGTGCCATTGGCTCCGAGTTCGTGTTTATGGATGATAACGCCACACCCCATCGCACTGCAGCTGTTGATATGCTTTTGGAAAGTGAGGACATTGTTCGTATGGATTGGCCTGCCCGTTCCTCCACCGATCTAAATCCCATCGAACACATATGGGAAGCTCTGGAGAGATGCCTAGCGGCACGTCCACACCCACCAGAAAATGTTCACCAGCTGAAGATGGCGCTGACAGAGGAATGGACAATGTTACCGCAAGAACTTATCAACAACAATGTTCTAAGTATGGACAGGCGGTGCAAAGCCTGCATCGACATTAGGGGTGTCCATATCTCCTACTGAGGACCACCTCTTCCCTTTGTTCCATCTTCAGCAGTGATGCATCTGTATCATGACATCCAGTGCTCTGTTGCCTTTTTTGAATAAAGTCCCTCTGTACTGTTTTGTTTCCGCTGTTGTTTCCTTCATCATTTGTATACCTGACGAGGTTCCTTTGGTATGCTTTTCCCATATCCAGGCCACTCCTATGAGAAGCTACAGGTGAAAACCTGACTGGTCCTTAAATTTTGCACACCAGTGTATTTAGGTGTCACGGACCTGAATCCCAGTCACCCAAGGCATGTGTACTTATGTACCCTTCTGCCTGACCACTCGGCCACCGTTCAGATTGATAACAGCAGCTATTCGCCTAGGCATTGACTCCAGATGTCAGAAGACGTCCATAGGGATCTGCAGCCATGCTGACTAAGAGGCTTTCCACAGTGTCAGAATAGATGACGGTCGCGTGTCCATACGCCTCACTTCCCATTCCAAAACATCCCACAAGTGTTTAATTGGATGGAGGTCAGGCGAATTTAGAGGCCAATCAAGATGGGTGATACCTTCATTGTGTTCCTCTAACCAGTCGTGCACAGTACGGGCCGGACGACAAGGAGCATTATTGTCTCGAAAGATCCCGTTTCTGTCCGCGAAAAATGCAACATGGCAGAGTGCACATGGTCTCCTCCTAAGAGCTGCCGATAGACACTAATGAAACGTTGGTCCATACGCATCAGCTGTCCTCATTCTTGCCAGCAAAATGCGCCAATATTAAGCAACCACCGCTACCTGCCTGGGCATCATCATATAATAACAGAAACACCAGTGTGCCGCCTAGGCTAATTAGCCCATATGCACCAAAGTCTCTAATAATTTTGACTATTGCTATTAAAATTTTAAGTAACTCTTATCACTGCAATAACTTCTGGCCGAAATATTCTTTTAATCGTTTCTGATTATATAACTTTATAATTTTTTCTTGGTCTTTTAGCCTGTCGTCACACGGAGATAGGTGAGTATCCCGTGTGATTCCAGTTGCCGCCCCTTCCGCGGGGGGGAAGACCTCTACTTTGAATCTAGAATACAAAACTTTTAAATACTTAAAAACTTTAATTAAAAACAAGTCTCATGCTGAGTCTCTCCCCAAAAGGAAGCTCTCTAACGTTGTCAAACCTGACACATCCGAAGATAGAGCCACGGCAACTCAGTACCTGTCCAAATCAGCACTCATAACATATCCGGTTACTCATAATCAGTGCGTCTTTTGTTCAAATCCATTGCTCTTTGGTATTCAGGGCAATCATGATTCACCGCACTATGATCGCCGGATACATTCTTCCTTTTACAGTTAATGCAGGTAGGAGCTAAGTCCCTTCCCGTACACACCTTATAAGAGTGCCCTGATTTGGAACAATGGCCGCAAAAGATCTCGCTTCTACAATGTTTGGCAATATGTCCAAACGCCATACATTTGTAGCACTGAGTCACCGTGACAATATCACGGACCCTGCAGGCACTCCAGTGAATATATACACGTCCAATTCTTGTTAACAGCTTATGGACTGGGCCTGCCACCTGAATTATCCAATTATTCGCATTTTTATTCTTGGCCTTATTAACCGAAATCACGTTAAAGTTCTCCTGGTATGTTTCTAACTCAATTCCATAATCTTTAACGTTCTTTAACCATATTTGTTCCTTCAATTCAACTTTGTCCATATCCTGTTCAACATCATAGATTAGTATCATTGGATTCCGCTTCTTAATCTTTTCAACATCCAACTTTAAATCTTTGAATTTGGGACACTCAGTAAATGCATCTATGTCTTTTTCGGACTCCACCTCAATTACGATCTTTTTGTCCTTAACTGTTCTGAGGTTCCTTACTTTCACATCCTGCAGGACTGGTCTTATTTGAGATATGATGTCCTTCTTTATATCTTCGCTATTTTTATGTTGACTATTTTTGGTCGTTATTATTGCAACTTTAGGCTTAACACAACTTTCCTTTACTATGGTCGAATAGTCCTTTTTGCTTTGTATTTCCTGCATTCCTGCTTGACAGATCTTCAGATCCACCTCGGTCTCAACTATCGCCATTTCCAACTCATCCCAGATTTCTAATATTCTGGCCGTTATAGTCCCAGATATATTACTTTCATCTTGGAATAATACGTCTACTAGTAAAGTTGCTTTACTAGTAGACTCAGTCGCTTGATTACCTTTAACCTTCTTACTTTTGGCACAACTAGTTTTTTTAAACTGCTTCTTCCTTTTTACAGCAGGATTCTTAGACTTTGTTTGCTTCACTTCTTCCAATACCATACACTCGACTTCGGTTAATGTCATTCCATCAACTTGACATACGGAGTCACCACTCTCCGAGTCAGATGAATCACTAGATGGCTCAACTTCAGCACCCATCTTCCTCTTAGGAAGAGAACCAGCACTCTACTTTTTTCCAGACATTATCTAACAATAACACCTGAACTATTTACAACTATTTACAATTTTTAGTATAAAACAAAACTCGACAAAATTAGTTGTACGAGAATCCGAAAATCTATTCAAGGATTCCAATTTAAAATTTTCCCCCACTCAAGTTTAACGAGTGGGGGTCCCAAGAACTTTTATATACTTAGGGCGAGTTTATAAGGATAAACTTAATCCTCTCTGCTCCGACTACCTCTTTACCCGGTTAGCCGGTTAGGGATAAACCCTAACCGCCTACCCCAGACGCCGAGGACGTAGGGCAGCTAATTCAACAACTCGTGCAAGAAAAACTATAACTGGCAATAAACAAAATAAAATTCAGCCGAACTTTTAAAACTATCACAGTTTGAGAATTACCAAGTACAGTTCCCCAAGAATTAGCTCCTGGGGCTACCTGCCTGGGCAGTGGGCATCCACGATGGGTCTATGGACTCCTGTTGCTTGCACTACACACGAAGGCTTCTGTCGGCATGTTGCGGCAGGTATTTGGGCTCATCTGACTAACACACGCGTTTCCAGTCCCTAACCAGCGTGTTGTTCACACCTCAGCATTTGCCGTCGACGATGACCAGCGGTAAGGAAGGGGTGTCTTTTGGATCGTCTGTTGTGGAAGCCCATACATAGAAGTGTGCAGGAAGTCGTCATTTGGAATATTGTTCTTGAATTCTCCCTATTGTATTGCGATGTCGACTGTCCCACAGTGAGCTGCCGTTGAATCTGTCTGTACAACTCACTGTACCCTTCGTACACCAGCAACATCGAGCTTGTGTAATCCTTTAGAGTTCTGTTGGTGGGAGGTGGTTCGATCCGTTCGACACCGTTCTTTGTACACCTTAACCACAGCCGGCTGTGAGCAACCGACAAGACGTGCCATTTTGGAAGCACCCGACTCACGAGTTTCCACAATCATGCCCTTCTTTTGAAACTCCATGATATCTTTACTACGTCCCAGGAGTGATACTTTAATGCTTTGAATTGCATAACAAGATGCAAATATCCAGTGCTCCAGCGTATGAAGCTGTACCGCTTTTTATACTGAGAGCTATGCGGCATAGTTCATTACGGATGGGGTGGTCGCAATTCAGTGATCACTGAGTGTATATGATGAAGTTAAGTTGTAATAAGAAACATTGGCTTTCGTTTAAAACTACATAAAAATTTAAAATAAATATCACTGTTATTTGAAAGAAATAATTTAGACTGCAGCGGTTCTCAAAGTGTAGTTCGCAGACCCCTGGGGTTCCCCGAGACCCTTTCAGGGGTCTGCGAGGTCAAAACTATTTTCATCATAATAATACTAAGACGTTATACTAAGACTTTGGGGTTATACTAAGACTAAGAACATTGGACAACAGGAAGACGTTAAAATTACATTTACAAATGATTCATGTAACTGCGTATCTGAAATTTTGCGTGCATAAGTTTGATTAAGAATTATAAATGAGAAAGGGGACTGGAGGTTTAAGGATTAAACTGTAATTGTTTATATGTTGAAGTTTAGGAGGTGCCTACTGTTTATAATGGTACAGCGCATTAGTTATTTCTGGATGACCGTGAAGTAAAAACCTGATGGTGCACGTGCACTGTGACAGATATGCTCATTATTTATGTACGCATATAAATATTATTATGTATATGAGAAGAAATGGTAGTTTAGATTTTGAGTGAAAGAGCCAATAAGAAAATTTCTTTTGTGTTTAATTCTCGTACACTAATATTGATGAGATACGGTTCAACAAAGAGAGATTTTTCTTGTGTTTTTCTGGATGAAAAACCTGAGCTTCCGGGGGGGGGGATTTTCCACCGGTGTGGGGAGGACGGTGGTTATAATAACTGTGCCACCGCGTTGATAAGATTTTATAGATAAGGGCTTTCTTACCCTCTTCTTTGACGAAGCACAAATGAGTGCCGAAAGAGTACTGGAGGATTCCAGTAAGAAATCCCCAAAATGTAAGGCCTCCGCCCCACCCTTACATTTTGGGGGATAAGCGCCTTATGGCTGATTTTCTGAAGGATAAGGTTCTCTAGCATATGACTTTAAGGTGTGATAGACAATTTTATGCCTCCTCAGACAAATAAAAAGAAAAAAAGGAAAGTGTGATCAATAGTTGATCTACCTTTAGCTGTCCCACAACGAGTGCTCGCATATCTTTCACAGGGACTCTTGTCCACTTTTACAACAGAACGGTTTACTAGCGAGTGACTGGTTCGGGAACTCTTATACTGTCCTGTGTGCCTCTTCACAACTTCTCACTTACGTTATGCAGGTGTGGTGGCCAGTACATGCGCTGTAATTCAGTGTCTTTTTCTTTGAAATATTCTACTACGACTCTGAAGCGATGGACAGTGGCACTCTTATTCTGGAAGACGTTGTCGCCTTTGGGGTAGACTTGCTTTCATGGGATGTGCGTGTTCACGTAAGACTGCGATTACGTTAGCGAAGTTTCATGACAAGCAAAGTATATTACGGTACTTGGACATTCCAGAAAAGGCGCGGAAGAGTATGACTTATTCGTCATTTCCTTAACCACTGATGCACTGCCTTCATAGAAAAGCACTATTCACCACTCACGTTGAAATTATCGGCGATAACTTCTGCCATAGATTGCCTTTTCTTAAGATTTTAATGGTTCCTCTTATTGCTTTTTATTTTTGATCGGTATTCTTTTCTCTTGCTAGTTTTTATCTATCATTTGCCGAGAAACGTCTCTCCGTGCTATTCACTATTGATGGGCATAACAGAGAGGTCATAATTGATTATAGAAAATCATTCGATTATACTCACATCATTCGAATTATTCATTCGATTATTACAAATCATTCCACTATTTCGATTATACCCACATCATTCGAATGCTTAATTCGATTATAGAAATTCATTTTATATAATCGATTATCTCAAACGAGTATTTTCGATTATTGCAATCTCTCGGTTACTAATCATTCGATTATGTCGACCACTAGTATTCGCCAGTATAATCGTTAATATGGTTGTTGCCTGTTCAACTTAAGAATACCTCAGATGCACGAATCCCACAGATAACAGCAAGTGGAAAATCACTAATATCACTTGGCTAGGCATACTGTTAGTGGTATATCGATCGTTTGTCTGTGTGCCTAGATTATGTACTCAAAAGATGTGTGATTAACATAAAAACAGGCAATGGCACACTGCACTGGATGGCGTTGTTGTTATATCAAACGGGATTTGAATCCGTGCTTTTTCCACCTAGTGTGGGAAGAACGACAATTATAACCACTGTACTACCCACGCAGACGTTCCAGAGTGATAGCGTAGCGTATAGTGTTGATTGTCAAGCGCATCGGGTCCCCCCCCCCAACTCCGCGTTTGTGTACTTCGTGTTGCAGTACAAACTCAATAAAGGCCAGAGATAGTGTGAGTTTTAGTGTTGGGTTGTCTGTTTCTGTTTTTCCTCCGGCCATTTAGCCGCAGGACCCCTAGTAGGACCCCATCTCGTCCCACTAGGGGCCATGACCTCTCTCTGTCCCGGGCAGGCAGGCAGGCAGGCACGATGCAGTAGACAACAGAAAGGTCTCTGGCGGGGGCGAATCCTGGATCGTTTCAAAGTGATACTATAGTGTAGGGGCGTATTCAGGGGAGGGCAGAGGGGACATATGCCCCCCTTAGCCATGAGTATAAATGTTCCTAGGTCTATCTAAAAAAACACTCAAAGACCGGGTCGTCATGCCCCACCCTTACGATGATACCTGGATACGATAATGCATAGTGTTTCTTGTCAAGCGGCACCGGGGGTCCCCCAGCTCTGCATAGCATACTCTGTGTCCCAATACAAATTCTGTAAAGGCCAGAGATAGGGTGAGTGTTGGTGTCGTCTGCATAGTGTAGCGTTGGGTTGTGTTGGTATGTATTTCTCCGGCAGTTTAGCCGCGGATTCACTTAGTGGGACCCGCCGTTGCCCGTTCTCCACCACGAGGAGGTAGGCCGGGTGTAGGGTATAGGTAAAGACTCTGTCGGGGGCGAACCCTGGACGTCGCCTGAGCTTGCTATGGAGGGCCTCAAGGGGGAAAAAACTGGAAGTTTCTATGTAAGCTGGTGAAAAGCGGGGGGTGAAGATAAGAAAGGTGGATGACAGGAAGACTTTCCACCTGGAAATTGGAAGTTAAAGGGACAGATGGGGACCCCTTGTGGAGGAACCCATCTTCCACAGTCAGGGGGACTGTTAAGAGCTGATAAAGGTTCGGGGTGGTAGAGTCCACCAGGTGAAAAGTTTGAGTGGGGAAAGGATACTGATATTAAGGGGGAATGAAGTCATAGGGTCAGAATGCCCTATGTGGGACAGGGAGATCGCACTCTGTGTGCATCGGTACAAATCCCACACTGTCCAGGCCACCTGAAGCCAGTATCAGTAGATCCCACATCATGCCTGTTTCAAAGTGATGGGCAATTATCTACTTTTTTTTGCCTTGTTAAGTAAAATTTAACTGAAAAATAACAGTGTTTCAAATTAAAAAAATCAATGTCGGCCAATATATTATTAACAACATAATGGGGTGTTTGTCTCCATATCTATTTAATGACATTGGATTATATAATACACGTACATAGCTCTTAAGATGTCTGAAATTATAGGTAGCAGGTTTCAAGTTATTTTTAGAAACTGTGATGTTATTTAAATTTTTCATAAACAGTTGTAATTTCATTTTTTGATTAAAATAATTTTGTATTTTAATAATGTTCCCATTCTTGTTATCTGTTGTCCCAACCTTCCTTCCCTAGTACAAAATCGGTACACTAATTTAATAACGTACATACCGATAATTTAATTCGTGGAATGGCAGCACCATCGTACAACAACTGAAGTTTCCAAGAACTGCCGATAGATGATAGGAGTGTGTATGTGTGTCCAAGAATAAGGTGATACAGCTTCAAGTTTTGACATGGCAGTTGATATGGTAGTTGCAAAGTGATCTTAAGTTGCATGCTGTGTGGACCGATTTGTCAGCTACATATTGAAGAGTGAGCAATGTTGTACGCCATTGTACAACATAACGTTATTCAACGACATCGTTTTTGATGTATGCGCTCTACAGAGGTTTGTTAGACTACACGCTCTCACCAGCTTTTGTTTCTGATCATGGGTCAAATGGTGTGGAATCCAGCGAGCACAAATTCGCTATATTTTAAGTTGCTCTGTAACAATCGATGTGCGCTGAAATTTGGGATTGATGTTCTTCTCTTTAGCTGACGGAGAGTAATTCTTCTGTCTTCATTCAGAATCTTCTGGCCCTCTGCAATTTTCTGAATGGTGAAGTTCTCAGCTGCTTAGGCAGCGAGTCTTCAGGCAGATGTTCTATTTTCTTTAATGCGCCTGTGCCACTTAAAAATTGCGGTTTATTTCAAACACTTGACCTCCTACAGTCTCTGTAACACTCATACCACTCACACTAACACCACGCAACTTAGGGTTACTTTGAAACCCCAGACAATATGGTGTTCCTTGCAACTCTGGCAGCGCATTATACATACTCTTCTGCCATCTACTGGCAGTTCGTCGAAACTTAAGAGTTTGTACGGTGGCACTACTTCCCACGAATTAAATGACAAAAACCTGTGTACTCACAGTATAATAATAATAATTCAGAAACGAGTGGACCATGTAATGGAGCTCCTTAAGAGTTTATTATGGCAGTGGCGGATTTAGCACTTGAGAGGTCCCAGGCGCAATTCAATTTCGAGGCCCCCCTCTAAATATTTTCGGTACCACTACAGTGTGCATTCTACGCGCACGTTTTTACTATAGCACGCGCTCTAGATTTGGTGTTGCGGTTTTAATCATTTTGGTTGCGCAATTCTTTCATACATATTTTATTAATTGGGAATTAAAAAATTAATTCCCAATTATCACTTGCTATAAATGTCACGCCTTATTATTATTATTATTATTGTTAACTGCTACAAAACAGCAATCAAACGTGCCTGAGGGTGCAGCTACAAAGCATTATTACACAGCTTCAAAGCAGAAGCTTGGAGTATACATTTCCAAAGTAAAGAGAGAAGTAAATGTACATAAGAAGACCAGTGAATTGAGATGTACAGATAAAATAAAACTAAATAAAAGTAGGACTGATCCGTCCTATTTAAGAGAACAGGTAGGAGTAAGCTAGAGCACTGGTATTTTTCTTCACACACATTACACAATCAGAGTCTTAGAACTTGCAAGATGAGTCCATTTTAAGTCAGGTAACGGATGAGGTTAGCAATTTCAGTTGCCTCTTGAAGTGTTCAGGGGTGTTAAATATCTCCAGATTTGCTTTGTTCATTGATCTTGTAGTCCTGTTATAGAAGTTGTAGTACCTTTTATTTTGTTCTTGCATATGATGGTTTCAGCAGTGGATGGCTTCTTAAAGCTCTTGTCGGTGCGTTGAAATTTATTTGTGAGACGAGATGAGGGCAATTCAGGGTACCATTTAACAGCTGGTTAAGAAGGAGTAAGTCGGCTTTATCTCTTCTTTCTTCCAGCGTTTCAAGTCCAAAGAATGCACACCGCTCTTGGTAGGATTTCTCATTGCATTCAAGACCACTTTTTTAAAGAAAACGTACCGGATTGCTCTTTTTTGAATATTTTCAATTTCTAATTTTTGGTAAGCTGCATGTGGGGACCAGACCTGTGAGGCAAATTCCAGGGCTAGCCTAACATTGATTTTGTAGAGAAAGATAAAAAGTGCCAATTGATTGAAGTCGCTGTTAATTCTCTTCAGGAAACCTACTTTTTTGCTAGCTGCCTTTACAATGTTAGAGATATGGACATCAAAGGAAAATGATTCTTTAATAAAGATACCTACGTTTTTGGCTGTACTAACATTTTGATTGCTTTGTGGTTGATACAATAAGAAAAATTAAGTTTGTTTTTCTTGTGTGCATTAGTACACAAGAAAAACATTTTTTTTCATTGACTGCCATTTTGTTCTCCTTCAGCCACTGAATCGTTGAAGAGCTTCGTTCAGAATGATGCAGTCATTGGTACTGTGAATTGCTTTATAGATTTTTATGTCGTCTGCAAATACGTTGATTTTGATTTGGTAGTCTCCAAGGGTGCTTGGCAGGTCGTTGATGTAGATAAGAAATAATAGCGGGCCTAAGAATGAACCCTGTGGGACACCAATTTCAGACTTGAAAGGATATGAGGTTTTACCTTTAAATGTCACGGACGCCTCATCAAACAATTCAGTTTTGATAAATACATAAACAATACAAAAGATATTACAGATGCTTACTTGATAACAAAACAAAAATACTCCTACACTAAAACACCAAACTCTAGTAATTTGTAACAGATTCGTGAGTGATATGTTAGTTCCGAAAGCTATTAAAAAAGACGATGCTCCGTTACATGTGAGCCAGCGCAGTAGTGATTTCAGAGGCTTTAAAAGACTACTGCGCTTGCTTATTGGTTCCCAATTAGTTTTTTTTTTTTTTTATGAAATCCCCAAACACAAAAGGTATCAAAACTTATAGTACTTGGTACCGCGCATGGGTTGAAGGAAAAGTGTCGGGGGGGGGGAGAGTGCGGGAAACTTTGCTCTAGAGACTAAACATGGATTTCCCCACTTCAAGCCTCTAATAAGCAAAGTTGGGGTATTGCACCGGTTGATGAGAGTCATCTACCACCGTACAAATCTAATATAGTTTCTTGAGCAATATCGTCACAGGGTTCTTCACTGGTGGAATTACCTCCACTAGGAAAAAACTGAAAGTGTTTAATTTAAGCATTAATGATAATATGTATTCTACTTCAGATTCACTTAGTTCGCATAGATATTTCATATAATATGTGGGGATATTCGCATAAGAGTTTACTAACTTATCATATTAAATTATAGTTTTATTCAGTAACAGTAATAAAGATGAGTGTAAAAATTTAAAATGAAACAATTTTTTTTAAGGCCCCCCTCGATTTAAGAGGCCCCAGGCGCGCGCCTCGTGCGCCTGTGCGGAAATCCGCCACTGTATTATGGGACTGGGGATTCTATGAGTTGGTTCTGTGAGTTTGTAGTTGGACAGTAAAAGAATGTTGATTGGTTGCGGCACGTGTTTAGATTGTTCTGGAAGAGAGAGCGGGAATTATAGAAGTCAATTCAGAAGAACAGTGCCCATGGAAGTATCTGTAGAAAAAGGCATGCAGCAGAAACAGAACTTTTGAGAGAGAGAGTGGAGCGATTTTGTAAGAGATGTATTATTAATTAAACAAATGCCCTCCTTTGGAAGGAGTCTAGAAGCCTGAGAGAGGTTTTGGGGGCACCGCCCTAGATGTGGGAAAAATATTCCATGGTAGGGCGGATTTCGATTTATACAGAGTGAGCAGCTGTTTGGAAGAAAAGTAACGCCGAGAGCGAAAGAGCAAACCAAGTTTTTTAGATGCAGAGGAAGCAATATTTCTAATGTGCTTGTGCCAAGAGAGATTAGAAGTCAGGGTAATCCCCAAAAGAGATATATCATTTTGCCTAGAAATCGGGGTGTCACTAAAGATAAGCATAGGAGCAGAAGAATACTTTTTGCGAGATATGACAGGACTGAGTTTTAGAAGGATTGAAATTTGTAATGTGCGTATGCCACGACAGATTAGAAGTCACTGTAATTCCCAATAAAGATATATGAACTTCTTATAAATCGGTGTGTCATCGAAAAAAAGCATAGTTGTAGAAGATCCTTTTTGCAAGATATAACTCAGTTTTAAGACAGGACTCAGTTTTAGAAGGATTGAAATCAACTAAGTCATCTCTGCCCCGCTGGAGAATTACCTGGAGATCGGCATTTAATGAATTGGTAGCTTATATTCGGGAAATTGAAGCTGTTTGTGCAGGGAAAGGTTTCTCAAACTGGAAGGTGGATTGCAATGTGCTATCATCTGCAAAACTACGGATAGGATTTCTGGTCAACGGAAGAAGGTCATTCATATACAATAGGAAAAGAGTGGTAGAAAAACCGAAACTTGAGGAAAACTAGCGTTAGTGGAGAAGCAGTGGCGTAGACAAAACAAATTATCATATTAGTCCCCCGTAAATGATTACATCTACCCATATATTTATTTTGTCTGTAAGTTGCCTCTGTTCTCTGGTCGATTTGCCTGTTTGCTGGACGAAAAACCGCAGTTTCTGGGGTGGGGGGGGGGTACCTTGCTATCTACGTCTGAGACCGACTAAGTGGCGTAGACAGGATTCAGCAGGTACATTCACAAAAAAAAAAAAGGTGCCATTTGCTTTCGTAAAAAGCGCCATAATACCAGATTTCGGCGTCAGGGGTGCGATGTATCTGTTGACCCTACCCTGGCTATGCCACTGTGAAGAAATTATAGGACAGAGAACCATCTACCATCACCCGCAGTAGCGGTCAAAGAGAAAATTGATACACAATTACAAAAAAAAAGCAGTTGACAAGACATAAGATAGAAGCTTATTTAGGAGACCTTTATGCCAAACACGATCAAAAGCTTTTGAAATGTCAAGAGCAACTGCTTGAGTTTCACCATAACTTTTCCATTGAATTTGTCCATAGATGGGTAACATAAGCCAGATTATCATCAGTGGATCGAACTGGTTGAATCCATACTGGCGATCGTTGATCAGATGGAAGGTTTCTAGATAGTTTAAGAGTTGGTGGGTAATTGATTTTCCCATTACTGTACTTTAGAAAGAGTAGAAGAAAGTGCAATGGGGCGATATTTGGACGGAAGGGATTTGTTACCCTATTTTAGGAACTGGCTAGATATGAACAAATTTCCAAGCAGAAGGAAAAATACCGGTGGAATAAAAAAGTGTAAAGAAGAGACAGAACAGAAGTGAGCACAGGTTTTGAAAACAAGTGGAGAAATACCACCAGCACCTGGCGCTTTCTTGGATCACGACTGGTCAAAATACTTCCCTTTGGCGGAAGGCCACAGGAGACACAATGGAGTGTACTGGGAGTAGTAGGAGGTGGCTTACCAAGATCATCAATATACCAGTTACAATAAAGGTGGATGCTACCAGGTCAATAGCTTTGGCAAGAGACCACAATGCCCGACAACCAGTTGGACAAGAACTAAGTTTTCTGCTCTGAGCCTGTTCAAAATGTAGTTTGGACTGATTAATAACTATTTTATAGTTGTAAACTTTGGTGTATGCAGAAAATGAAGATGGAGATTTGGACACAAGCCAATCGCGATACGCAACATTCTTATTTCGAACCACCTTAGCACATTTATTGAAATACCATAGTTTAGGAAAAGGACGAGATTTTAAGGTGGAGTGTGAAATAAACGATTTCATCCCTACAAGAATAATTTCACTGACACGATCTGAGCAAACGTTGACATCAGAAGTTTTGAAACAGTAATCCGACTAAGAAAAGAAGAAGAGAAATCTCTCAGATCATCCCATTTTGCATTCTTGTAATGCTAAACAACACGAGGTGGTGAATGACCACGAGAGAAAGGGTTCATTGGAGAAGAGCCCATCACCAAGTCGTGATGTGAGGTGCCTAAATCACCACTCTCCTTAACCTTATACTTAGAAGGGTTGTACTTAGAAAAAGATGAAGAGTGTTGGCTGATGGTTAGAACTGTCTGGTAGGTAAATGAACAATCAGTGCGAAGTCATTAGTAATTGCAAAAACCTCAGTATTATCTTGTCCAGCCACGCCCGAGCGACTAGTAAACGGAACCGAGCTGGAGTTGTGAACATTAAAATCACCAAGAAAAATTATCTCACTGTTAGGAAAGTTGGACTGGAGAAAGTCAAGTTTCAAAGACAGAAGTCAAAGAGTTCCAAGTGATTAGTGGAGTTCGGAAAACGATAGAGGCAACAGATAAATTTGACAGAAGAGGGAAGAGAGATTTCAAGCCAGAGAAGATCGAAAAGAGGAGATTCTAAATTACTGAGTATCTGACAGGAACATCAGAGCGGAAATATGAACAAGTACCACCTTTGAAACAAAAGGAATCGTACAGCGAACAATTAGGACAACTGCGATGAGCAGTGCTTGAATAAGTATTTGGGATCTGGTAGACTGTGTGTGGAAATGTACATCATTGAGATTACCACACAAGTAGTTTAGCACCATTAAGAAAATACATGTTGACTACAATAGTACCTTCCTAGGGAACCTCAACAACGGTCATAAACCTTATATGTACCACAAATTATCAGTACCAGGCTCACTCAGACCAGTTAACCCTGTCAGTGCCTGGGCCTAGGGCACATCTGGTAGGTATAGGTAGCAGTGAATAATTGTCCTAGATCATGGTAGTAGTGAATAAGTGTCCTAGATCACAGTATGAACCACAAACTATTAGTGCCAAGCTCACTAAGACCAGTTAACCCTGCCAGTGCCTGGGCCCAAGGCTCATCTGGTAGGTATAGGAAGTAGTGAATATTTGTCCCAGATCACAGTAGCACTGCAAGAACAAGAAGGAATGATTGAGGCATAGAAGACAACAAGAAGGGAGGAAAGGGAAGGAAAGAGAGTAGAAGGAAAAGGGGAAGAAGAGAGACAGAATAAAATCAAGGGGCAGGTCACTGAATCACATTCCCAGTGCCCATGCCTCAGACATCTCACCCTGCAAGCAGTTAAGTGCCAATGAGAACAAAGCAGGTTGACTGCAACACTGACATCACAAATTACACCAAGGGCCAAAAACTTTGTACCTCACATCAACAGTACCAGGCACAATAAGGCCAATTAACCCTAACATTGCCAAAGCCAAAGGCACATCAAGTGAGCAGAGGTAATGGGGTGAAATTCCCAGGTCACAATAGGATGACATGGACAACAAGCAAAGATTGAGACATGAACAACAACAAAGAAGAAGGGAAGGGGAAGAGAAGGAGAAAAGAGGAAGAAGGGAAGAGAAGGAAGAAGGGGAAAGGAGGGAAAGGGAAAGAAGAAGAACAAGAGGAAAAGGGAAAGAAAAGACTAATACCAAGGGGCATAACACTGAACAACATACCCAGTGCCCATGCTTAAGACTGCATAGGAAAAGGTACACACAAGGACATATCCAGGAGGAAAGAAAAGAGAGGGAAGAAGGGAAGAAAGAAGAAGAAAGAAAATGGAAGAGAGGGGAAAAAGAAAGACAAGAAGAAATGAACACTACCATGCCAGATTGCGTACCAATATGAACTGATCACATCATTCCCACTCTTGGTCAGGATTGAGCCCTGCAAGAGATGGAATAGTACATCCCTCCCACTCTTGGCCAGGACTGAGCCCTGTGAGAGATGGGGTATAGGGATATCGAAAAGTAAATGATAGTCCTTATATTATTATAGTTTAATTTATGTTATTTTATTTATTTTATTTTAATATATTTTACTTTATTTTATTTATTTTAATTATCTTATTTTATTTTACTTTACTTTATTTTAATTGTTTTATTTATTTTATTTTACTTTACTTTATTTTAATTGTTTTATTTATTTTATTTTATTTTATTTCATATCTAAGGGGAAATAAAACCAAAAAGTGTGCCCTGGTAATTCTGAGGGGACCTTCCCTGATGCATTACCCGGCCACACAGGATTAACTTGATGGGACATCAGACGTCCAAAAACTTAACCACAGGACTGGATCAGTCCGTGTCCTCTTAAGATAAAGTAGATCCTGGCTGCCTCCATGAGGCTAGGTATGGGAGTGAGGGGCTGTGACACAAACCTGCCACAGCCCCCTACTGCTAAATGCCAGGTGCCGGCTAACATACAACGCAAACACAACACTAATGCACACCTAATTACATATTTCATCTATCAGATGCATTTATTTTTTATTTATTTTTTTTTTTTCTTCTCAAAATTCAAAAACTTAAAAAATTTGAAGAAATTTTTTTTTTTTTTTTTTTTTGTGTTAAATATATACGTGAAATTTTGATGCTCTTTTAAGTTCTTTTCTGAGCCGGCAACTTGGCAAAAAGCCTAACAAACGGCGGATATAGGGGGAACCCTGGAAGCCGCTAATAACTTACAAATACACTTTATCTGTATACATGTCGCGATGGATATATATGTGAGAATGTATATAAATTGTATATAAATCTTGTATCATGTATATATAAATGGATGTATATAAATCTTGAGAATGTATATAGAATTGTGTGTGTAAATAAATGTATGAAATGTATTGGAACTGAGACCACGTATATTTGTAAAATAAAGAGGAAGTGTTTAGGAGGTTTAGGTCTTTTCGCAGATAAGTTTGTTCCATTAGTTTGCCTATTCATGATGTATTCAGAGTAGTAAAAAAAAGTAAAAAGGACATGTTATCTGAGGTAATAAAGTTTTGGGATATGGCGTACATATAGCAAGAATATAGCAATATACCCAGATCCATAATATAACGTGACCTCGACAATTCTCCCCTCATACACACTACTCAGCCTCGCTCCATTCACTGTCTGGCAGAATAGAGGTAACGGGATTATACACTAACTGATCCGGAAACCTCCTAGAGAGTTTCCAATAGGTTCGGTCAGGTGGACTATCTGGCCAATGAACACCGTTTTAGGGCTGTCGAAATGTAATGAAGATTGGATCTCGTCATTATATCCATCATAATCTCAAAAGACATCAATCATATTGCACGATGGAAGAGATAGGTGGGCGGGGATTGCCGAAACTTTGCTCTGGAGACTAAACATGGGTTCCACCATTTCAAGCCTCCAGTAAGCAAAGTGGTGGTATTGCACTGACTGATGAGAGTCACCTATCACCTCGTACTGCCTGGTAACATAGATGGGGCGGTATTCCTCCGTGTGGTGTGGACGCCACGCCTCGCCCCTCCTTACGTTCGTTCGCATCTGGGTGGTCACCTCCAATATACTAGGTGCTGTATTTCAGGATCTGCACTTGGGGGTTATACTCAGGGTTACCAAATATAGAAATAAATGTTACCAGAAGGTTACTAAATATTATTTCATAGAAACAAAGCAATGCTTATCCGATTCTTCAGTAAAAACGTGTCAAATTCCGCGCATATGATATTTTATGACTCCCTATTAAGATTAATTAGTTTATTCACCTAACAAGCTTAACTATACGATTACTGCTTGAGAATTAAATCCAGTTACAAACTTTCAATATAATAGCGTTTTCTATTTTACACCTTTGATTTAAATAATAACGCTGAGCATCTACTAGGTGTTAAACCGTTATTTTAATAATAGTAAAAAACATTTACATTTTATTCTAAATTATTTAAATAACAATAAATATCTAGTGTTTAATTATGTAATTTTTTTGCAGACAGATTAGAATTTTTTTATAAGTATAGTGTATTTGTAAAGACGCCTTTCGAAATAGATTATTAGTAAGCATATCAAGCAAACAGTACAGTGGTTGTCAACATATATTTCATTTCTTTTGAACAACTATTACAGGGTTCAGAATATTAGTAAGAGTTGAGATTCAGAATGCATTATGGAAAAATAAAATTGAGAATAGTACAGGGTAGAATACTTCAGAATAGAACACTGAACTATCCTGAAAATAGGTAAGTGTTCAGATTATGTTTTTCGTACTGTTCAGAATACATTTTCGCTTAGTTCTTTGATTACAAAAAAAAAAAAAAAAAAAAAAAAACACAACCAACAGGAACAAAGCAAAATTCGTAGAATGATTACTGTAAGATTAATTATTATATTATATCTAAATAAAGCCACTATTTTAAAATACCTCTAGCACCATTTGCTAGTGTGACCAAAAGCATCATTTTCTGTACTAGAAAGAACTAGTTTTCACTCCCTTATTATAACGTATGATTTTGAGGGGAGGTGGGAGGAAGCTAAAAGTCACGTTATATAAATATGTTACGCTTAATATTAAATGTTCTCATTTAATATTAAAAAACACTTTAATATTTCACCTGGACTTTGTCTGTTTAGTACACGCTTTCATGTGTCTTTAAACACCGTGTGTCAAGAAACAAAATAAACATTTCTGATTTTTTTTTCTCTTTTCCAGAATCAGCCACCATTTTTGAACTTACAAAAACTAAATATTTTTTTTTCATATAAAATAACAGTTTATTTAATTAAAATATAAGAAAGATGGCGCAGATATTACCAGCTCGTGATTTTTAAAAAATCTCTTTATGGAAAAATGTGACTGTATATACTGTTAATCTCGCGGGGATAAATTGTTTAATTATAATAAAATTCATACCGAATATGAATTATGTATTTATTCGCTGTTGTATTTTTATTATTAATACATTTTTATCACTAGTAACATTAAATGTACATTGGGGAAAATATACCTCCTGTTTTGCTCATTAAAATATATTATTTTCGCACATCTAAAATTCATTACTTAAATTAATTAAATCGATACTGAACTGACGAGAAATAAAATCCTAAAAATAAAATAAATGTTATTGTACGACTGTCATTCAGAAGCATTGAAAATTATATTCGAATTGCAGTCGTATTCCTACCGCCATCTATCGGTCACCGTCTGAGATATTTGTGTAAATATTGAATAAATAACGTTTTAGTGTTTAAAAAATATGTAGCTGCGCTAAATGTATAATAAATATACACTAATCCAATAATTTATAAATATAAGAAGGGCAGATATACGTAAACGTTACAACTTCTCGATAATAATAAAGTTAACTACGGTTAGCCGATAACTGGAAAATATTCATAAATATTAAGTAGCGTTTTGAATATAGAAATTTTTTATATAAAAATTTAATTTTTTAAAAACTAAAACTGTAGTATAACGCATTTAATTATATTATGATTTATTAACGCTGATATTTGCTAATTTGTGATATCCATGAGCAGATTTTTATTAATGTTTATTTATTTATATTTTATTTAGCTTAGATATCGAAAAAAAATTATTTATTATTACTATTATTATATTATATCTATTATTATTATTACATATAGAAAAAATTTCCTGTTTTTTTGCACCTCTTCTGAAAATCAAGAAATAAAATTTTAAGGATGTATCTATTAATTACCATTAGATGACGCTTTCTGATTTACTGAATTTTAAAGTATGCACAGTATAAGAATTTAATGCTTTTGTTTGTCTTTTTGTTTTTTTTTAATTGGTTAAAAATATTGCACGAAGGCTTTTTAGAAAGTGGCACAGCCAATATACATAATTTATGGTTGGAGAAGGCAAAGTGGTGAAGTACGTGTGGGCGGAGTTAAATCCTGTCTCATTCTCTTGGAGAAAATGATGCCAAAAAGAAAAAAAAAAAAAAAAAAAAAGGGGGAAAGAAACCAATGCGAATTCGTTTGAATTTCTTTCAGGACAAATATTTTTTTATAATAGTTTTGAAATATCATAAATTATTTATAACTATTAATGCTATTATAATTCATTCTCGGATGTCCAATTCTGAAGCCCACCATGATTCTATTACGTCATTCAGAATACTGACGTCAATTTTATTTCGGTCCTCTTTGATTAAACGATTTATTAAAGAGGTTATAACTTTTGAACTTTCTTAAATATTTATTAAAAAATACTATTACCTATACGTTAAGTTACATACGATAATTTAAATTTATCAATACTTTGCAAGCTTAGAAGTTTAAATATGGATAAACTTTTTTCTTCCTTTTTTTTTTTTTCACTTTAAATTTTTTTATAATAACTAGTTACAGTTGAAGGACCATAGAAAGTCCACGAGATGTGTTGCATATATGCTTCTCACGATATTTATAATCGAAAGCAAGATCGAATCTCTGGAGGATGTCAGTTGGTCAGATTACTATAAAATAAGCAATGATTTCAGAGAATTTGTTAGAACAGCTACAGAGATTAAAGGAGAAAATGTCCCGAAATGGCTCCAGTGGACGATGGTACACATTCAATTATAATTTAAAAGGGTTGCATATAAGTGAATAAAACTGTCGACAATAAGAGCATTATTTGACCCCGGAAAGATCCTTCTGATTGGGGAACTAATAATTTCTCTCCAGTCCAAAAGGCGATGTTGAAGAGGTGTTCGGTAACTATTGGTCAATGAGATTGAATTTGTGTTAGGGAAGGTCATGGAATCAATGTATAAGCATGCGATTCAAGACTCCACATTTTCCGCATTAACGTTCCAGCTTCTGACAACCCAATGATTCAACCACTCTCAAATTCCGTCAGCTGTACATAACGTTGCCTTATGCGTGTTGCTCACTCTTAGATGATCATTCGCTGCCAATTTTGTTTGCCCAATAACGTTTACAAACGATTTTATTATAGCTTTCAAATTCTGACGTCAGGATGGTATTAGACGTTGTGCTGCGCCAATCAGCTCGACTCACTAAACGTATTTTGTTTCCATATACATCACAAGTTATGCGTGCATGTTTTTAGATAAATCCACCCATTCATTGTAAGTGAAGATATTTAAATGACGAACGTATACATTCACTGCTGGAAACAAAAAAAAATTATGTTTATAATGCAATTCCGTTCTTCTTTAACACGTTTATTTAGTGGAGTCGTCTAAAATTGGAACACTTTGTAGTCTATTAATACTTGGGCTGAGTGAACTGTATCACGACCAGCATGCTGCAAAAATATCCATGAAAAATAAACACGAGTGTTGTCCAGCGGTGAAAAATTGATAAACAATTGAGGGCTGTTGATGGCTACCTTAGTAACAGAGCATGGAGTATGCAAACCAACGATTTTGAGTATGAAAAGAATAGGAGAATTATTATGTAGTTCTCTGTCCTTAATGCATTCATGTGAGCAAAAATGCTTTTCATCCCCAGTGTATCTTAAAGGGTGTAAGTTACTTTTTTATGTACGCGACTGAATGAATTCCGAGGTACCACGATTCAAACAAGTCAGAAAACTCGCCACTAATCTGACTTTACAACAAGAAGAATACAACCTTTTCTGCCAAAGCCCACTAGAGCTCGCCGATAAGCCGTTGTCAAGTTACTATCACCGTAATGCGCGTTTAGTACTCTAGAAACAAAACGCAGTATCCGATATAAGGAATAAAATCACATGCTAGGAGCAATCTCGGCATAAGTATCACAGCTGTAATGTCACAAGTTTAAAATAATTTAAACCCGGAGAGATAAACCAGACCACTCCGGAAGCTGGATACAAGCTTTTCGAGTACTTCTTTGTCAAGAAAAGGATATATAACGAATGGGTGGCTCGTGGCATAAAATAATGGCTTATTATGACGGCAAAGGTTGAAGCCGAGCGAAAAGATTAATTTATTAAGGTTATTAATCACTGTTTTTTCATGATATCCGTAACACATGCAGGCGACAACCAATTAGGGTGGTCCAGAACCCGGATGACGGCTGTGGGTGTGTTCTGCTATCCAATGGTGCCAACGTTGATCAGCTGTTCTAGGATCTTGTCCAACGTGAGCAGCAGGCTACCGGACTGACCATATACCATCACTGTGCCTGTGTATACAGCCCGGTTTCAACTCTTTCAGCTGGATATGCTTCATTTATACTTTTGCCATCTTAAAAGCCTGTCCAACAAACTAGCTTACCAATATTCTCTCTTCTTTTTCAACTGATAATAATAGGCTTGTGTGTTAAATAAATAAATAAATTTTCTGTTTATACTCCGGCACGACCAAACGGTCAGAGGAGTTCACAAGATAGACAGATTACAAGAAACAGCACCGTATTCAGCAGTCACGGGCTTGAACCCCGGTCACTCAAAGCACGTGTACTTATGCACCCGCGCGCCTGACCACTAGGCTACGGCGGCCCAAATTTAACTATTCTAAGGTCACATATACACATGCGCAGTAGGAGAGTCGCGCACGAGAATTCAGACACAGAGAACATCCTCACCCTGATTATTCGTAACATACTTAGTTTGGTGATTCCTTTAATGTAAGCCCCCACCCTAGAGTTAATTTCTAGGCGGTCAAGCTATACCTTAATGGTTCCACCACGCTTTTTGTTTCCAACGTATAGTTTGACTGTTTTTATATATCATGACGACTAGTTGACATGCGAAAATTTCAGAGTACCATTAACTCTTTTAGGGTTGCGCAATTTAACAGATTTTGTTGTTGTTGTAAGGTTTTAGGCGCATCAGCGACTTAGAATATATTGCGCTATGTATGGGCGTGTTCTGCAGTCGATTTGTCTCTATGCTGAATGAAAAACTCGAGTTTCAGGGAGAAAAAATCATGTAATCCTCGCCTGAGACTGACTAACTCAGCCACGTTGTGAAACATGACCCATGAAAATTCCTTCAGTTATTGACGAGGTTCGAACCCGGCATTTTCTGTCCGATGGGGGACGATGGTGATTATACCAACTGTGCTACGGTCAAGGGTGCAAAAAGAAGCGTGCAAACTCTATGATAAACTGTAAAATAGTAATAAAAAATGAATATATTTTAAAAATTTTAAGTCGTTTTAATTTTCTGGATATAATTTATTAATTTATAAAGCGAAATTCTAAAAATAGGGGGCATTTCTTTATTTGGAAGGACGAGAGACCATAAAGGAGAACTATCCTCCCAAATGAGGAACAGTTGGCAACCCCACTTGGAACTAACCCAAAACAATCTCCAGAAAGTTAAGAAACGTGAATTTATCACAAGATCCCATTTTGAATGAGATATTTCCTAAAAAATTCTACAAAAATACACCTCAACGAAGCTCACCTCTTCTGTTGAACATTGAAGAAACATTTCCATAATACAAAGCGTCGTTTGCAATACCACACGTCATGAATTCTTATATAAGTGCCCTACTCCTTGTTTCGGTTTTTTTCTCGAACACAATCTCCACCCAGAGAAGAGTGGATATTTCAAACGTTGATTTACCATAATAGCTTACTGTACTTCTCAGCAATCCATTAAGCCTGTCTAAATACGCTTTATGTCCTCATATTTTCTTACAAAACCCAATTAGCGATTCTCTGTGTGGTCCAGCTTATTTAACCCCATGACGAACTTATCCTCGTGCGCATGCTTGTTATTAACCAACTGGGCAATGTAAACATTTGATTGGGAAGGGAAAAAAGTGGTTAAAAATGCAAGTTCAGTTGCACTTTCGTAAATTAATTGGTAACTTAGAACTGTTTGTGGGGGGGGTGGGATGTGTGTACTCTCTCATACACAAAGAAATGCTCGCGAGCGAAAACAGAACCCATTAGGAGTCATTTTCGTATTAAATAAAATTATATTTGGGAATTAGTATATAGGTGGGAGGATCTTAAACATGGGGATCATTAAAGCGAGAGCGTTCATTTGCAAATAGGGATTACTACGGGTCTTGAGGGCATCTGGGTATTCGTTGGTTGTACAACTCTTATTTCAACTGTTTATCATTTCCACCCTGTTTTCGTTTGCCGAACTGTCCAACGACAAAGGGGAGGCAGTGTGGTCCTGCTCGCAGGGACAATAAATATAATTGGTGTGACGCGCATCCATGACCAGATTTGCTACACTTAGCAGGGAGATGAACACGACACCTCGTCCCATGCCTTTAAATGGAAACTATGCAAATTGATTAAACAGCATTTGCATTTGGTATTAAGCCTAGCTAGGATGGGATTAATTCTAATACCTTCCTGTTCCCGGGAAGACAGACCTGCCTGCGAACGCGCCGTCATCCGGAAAGGACTTTATACTTCATTTGCTGAAATATCCTCGTGTCAGTGATGAATGTTCATCAATGACCATCTACTGCCATCTCTTGGTCCTCTCGCCTGCACATCTTCTCGTGCAACGTATTTATTTTAATCAAGCCGCTCTCCGAGGAAGGCAGACATTAACATAACAAATGGATGGAGTTTTCTTGCCACACTAAATCACAGTTGCTATGCTTTCGGTTGACAAGGCGGTGCAAGAAAAAGCTACACAGATTGATCCGTCTTTGGTAAACAGCGCTCTGGGGAGATGGCCGAGGAAAAAAAAGTTATACTTCTCCATTAGTGCTACTGAAATGACTTTGAAAACTGTTTGTTCTGTAAAAAAGAACTTAATAACCGGGAACTGCTGTGTGTAGATGTTGCACGCAGATGGGATTAAATGCTTCTATCCATGCTTCTACACTTATGAAGGACGGAAAAAAAAAAATAAAACCATTTATTTAGTGGTGACAGATGTGAGCACCTGATTGATGCGTGTTTGTGGAAGTTCAGGCCCCAATACACTTGTATGAACTTGCAGACAGAAGTAGATTATGCTATGCACAAATGGAAGAAGCACCTCCAGCCATTCAGGCATGCCAACTTCCAATGTAAACGCTTGATTTGAGCCATCGTTAAACGACTGGGCTATACAGTCGGAACCATTAATGAAAGCAATGGTACAGGGGGGCTTATAGTAAGGGATGAACAGTTTGCTATCAGTCACCGGACTGTTTCCAGACACGCTCACAAACAGGGGGCATTATGGGTAAAACTCTCCCGGTAACTGAGAAGAGAAGGAACATGTCAAATGAAGTGGTGTTAGGCGTACAGACACTGAGCACGTATTCCTTCTGGACTACATCAGAACCTTATTATACCTTCCGACAGGCTCTTTCTCCCTATCGCCCGCATGATAAATAGGGGAGGCACTGCTTAGTGGCACCGACTCGGGCTTATTTCTTTAATTAAAATATAGCAGAAATGGAGAGAGACACTCACTTCCTTAGCGCGATGCGATGGGGGAAAACTTGGTCAAAATTAGCAATCGATAAGGATGCTGAGCGTAGTCGATTCCTGATCGCTTCATTTAGATTAAGAAAATTCTCTGCAGGCTGCGAGAAACTCGCAGAGTCTTTAAACGAATTGACAAGGGGTAAAAAAGAAAGTTTTCATTACTTTATTTTTTTAAATGACTCACAATACGAATTCTATCGGAAAATGGTCAAAGAAAGAAAGAAAAAAAGGAATTGCACGGTTTCATTTCTTCGACACTTTCGCCGCTTTCATCGATTTGAATCGGAGATTTCGTCCTTTATTCGCAAAGCTTTAACCCAGATAGCGGCGTCTGTACGGACCCGCTGTAGAATCGTATACAGAGGTCGCTGACCCGAGGTTTGAAATGCGTTCTTTAACCGAACGGTTTATTTGAAATTATTGACGTAAACACGCATTGTTATTAAAATGCTTCTCCTTTGTGTAAAGGAAGTATCTGAATGCGTCACAGGGGCGTGTGGGTGTGGGAGGGAAATCAGTATATGTCAGTTTATGGAGAAATATCGCTTTTCTTGGAATATTAACCTAGATGATCCCTTTGGTGCTTTATAATGTCGCTCCCATCCATCATGGAGCGTGGAGAGGACATTTACATGTTACCACAGGGAGCGTTTCAGTGTTTTATCGGTGGCAGAATAGGAGTTTCTGCATGGGAAACACTGGCACAGAAAGTTCTGCAGAGGCATTGAAAATATATTCGATTATATCGAAAATGGATTTCTATTCGGTATTCGAAGTTTTTCAGAAGTTCGTTCAAGATTTGGTTATTTTGGATCTCTCTGAAAGTTACTTTGGGAATGGATGACCAAATTTAAAGTTAGTCTATTTTTAAAAGTATGCAGAAATACTTAACAGTCGTATGGACCTAAGGAATAAATGGTGCAGCGTTTTTTCAGGAAGTGGGTTTACAGCTAAAAGGAAGAAAATTAACCACTGAAAGGCGAATTAAGAACCGGTGGAATGCAATATATCGGTCAGAATTAAGTGTAAAAAGTTGATGCTTTTAAGAATGTTTTCAACAACTTGGGCCACGTGGGTAGCACAGTTGGTAGGATCGACATCCTCCCCCACACCGAGTGAAAAAGGCCTGAGTTCGAATCCTCTCGATGAGGTGAGGAATTTTTATGGGCTTTTTCACAACGTGGCTGAGTTAATCGATCTCAGACGAGGGTAGAATGGTTTTTTGCTCCCGGAAACTTGAGGTTTTCATCCAGCAAACAGAAAATTAACTTCAGGTCGTACGCAATTTACAGACAATGCACACGGAGCAATATGGTCTTAGTCCTGATGCTCCTAAAACCCTACTACAATAACAATAATCAACTACTTGATGCTTTTAACTCTACTAGAGAGCTGACTCCAGTAGTAGACTCTGTCTTTCAGAAACCCGTAAAGCCAAAATCGAATGGTTATGGTATACGATATCATTATGAGGCTAAAGAATGTGTTTTGAATTCATTCAGCCTCTTTTCAAACTTTTTAAAAATAAAGTTGGCGGATATAGCGGTGGATTTTCTACTTGCCTTTTCTGTCACAAGGTTTCCTCTGCTCCATTATGTGTTTTATACTTGTTGGCGCTCCACAATTCAATTTAAAGTGGGCTCCATCAGACCACAAGACAGTCCATGGTCAATTATTTTCAACGTCTAGTCAAGTAGTGAATTGCAATAGAAAAAATATTGCAATTCACTGCTTGACTAGACGTTTGATTTGCTTGAGAAGTGATAGCCTACTCAACAATATCCTTAGAGATTTTATTCTTTGATATCCATAACGTGTATTATGAACAGTATTCCCATTCTAAAATTTGAAATATCTGTTGAATCGTCCGGAAAAATCTGATGACTGTTTATAAAAATCTATGTGAATAATATCCGTTGATGAAATACTGGAATATTAAATGTTATTATAGCGCGAAAGGAATTATCTGTCTGCTCGGTCTGAAGGTGAAATATTTCACCTTCACAGCTGTTCATTGTGTGAAATATTTGAAAAGTTACAAGTTTCCTAAAAATCAGTTTACTATATTTAAGTTTCGAATGAAAATAAAATTTAAAGAAAAACGAGATTTTGTAAACTTAATCGTCGACTATCACCCACTGGAATCTTAACGTCCCTACTCCATTTTGCAAACTAAACAACATTTTAAGACATTATCCTTACAGCTACTCCTTGACGCATTAAAAATTACATTTGTGTTAAGTTTATTTTCTTACTACGAATTTTTTTTTAAGACTGTAATCAGTCGGGCGTAGGTCACGATGTATTTTTATAAATTGAGATGCAAATACTTGTATTAACTTATGAAGATGCGATGCACATCAGCATGAAGTATGGTCTCCATCAACAACAATTCAATTGGTAAAATTGCTAAATGGAGTAGAAAATGTGGCCATTGAGCCATGCATCTTGCACGTCTGCTGTGAACTGGGTAACAGTGGTATGGAGTACAGAGGAGGTGGTCAGAGAACGTCCCATAATGTCCCAAATGTATCCGATTGGCAAGAGATCCACACATACGTTGAAATACCTAATTTTACAGATTATTAATGAACCCTGATTCATTGCAATTAAGAAATCGCTTGACTCAGTCAGTCCCCATTTTGAAAGATCCCGTGCTGTTATGGCAGAAGCGAGCTGCTTTGATAAGGACAATACAATAACACCATGTCTCAATTGGTGAAATATTTGCAATGCTTCTGATGGAGTAGCGATTTGTTTTCTCCTGATGGCGATATTTTGAATCAACTTGTTCTCGGGCATCCACAATCTAAATAACACACTTATATGGAAGTTCAACAGAATATCATTAAGGTAATTCTCATTTTATCCTCTCTCTCTCACTTTTGCATGCCCAGACCCATATCCTTTATTTTTAGTTCCCTTATTCATCGATTGACAATTTAATATTTTCTTGGTTAGAGACTAATTTTTTAAATTCTGATTACAAACCATTTCAAAAAATCGTTAGCCATAACTTAATAATGCTCTCCTATAACTTCTGAAAAAGGTAAATTTTTGGATTTATGTTTATGGTATCAAATTAAAAACTTCCTTGGTTTAAGCTGTGAACACATTATTAACTCGGGGCTCACTGATAAATAATTAGTCTGGTGGGTTGTGTGTGTGTGTGTAGTGGGGGAAGGGTTGCAATCGGAGAATATTCACAAAAAAAAGAGAAACCTTATGGAGTCTGTAATAAAACTATATCCTAGAATTCTTTTTGAAGTTATAAAAAATCGAAAAGTTACGTACAGCTATTGGTTTCGTTTCAGGTGCATCAGTGACAGACTTTATTACGCATAATTGTGTTTTCTACCACAGACCGATTTACCTGTTGTTCGCGATGAAAAATTCGGAATAATTCAGTGTAACCAGACTACAGCCCCGACTGAAGAAGCCTTTGGAAATCCCTCCAATCGTTAACGGGACTCGAACCCAGACCTCTTCAAAAGAGTTGTAAGTGGTGAAACCACTATACTGTCACAGAGAAGAGTTACGTATAATGTTGAATTCGAATTTTCTTCATCGACAGAGATGAATTCTATATCCGTACTGAGTTTGAATATCAGTTTTCATGAATTAAAATCATGGGATTATTATTACTCAAAACTGAGGGTCCATCCTTGACTGATTCAGGCGTTTAATATGTGTGATCAAAAGTGTGTCAATCAAACACTCCCAACGAGCTTAGCGGGTATGACCTCCTCTTTCTGCTATGGATGATCTCTAATTAAGCGAAAACTCAGTTTAACATGCTATGATTAGTGGGAGAACAAATTGGAGTATAAAAATAAACTTTCATACGATTTACAAAGCTTTCCTTGACATGCTCAATGGATTCTGGTTGGAAGGCTCCAACTACTCCATTTGAAGAATATTTTCACTTTGAAGGAATTGTTTAGCTGGCCCTAAGTATAAGAACATTATCGTCTATGAAAATTAACAACTTGGAGGTCCATGGCACCTCTGAAATGCTTGACATAAAGCTCAGGATCATGTCCCTATACTTTTACGTAGTCAAAGTATTTTCTCAGAGTCTTCCAAGACATTTTAGTAGATTCGCCACTTGTTATTTGTTTGGAGAAGTCTGGGTTCGAATTCTGTTGGAAGCTGGAGGAATTCTTAACAGCCTCTTCAAGTGGGTTAATTAGCTTATCTCAGTCGAAGGAAGTAAGGGTTTTCCTCAGCCATGTTTTTCACATGGCTGAGTTAGTCAGTCTCCGGCGAGAGCAGCATAGTTTTTTTCTCCTGGAAACTCATGTTTTTCGTCCAGAAAACAGCAAATCGGCCAGAGAACACACGCAATTTACAGTGTATTTCTCTGAATTTTCTAATATCTAGGTTGCCTTCTTCTGAAAGAGGATGATTTTATTTGATTTTCACCTCAGCATTTTGGGGAGTTGTGAAAGTAGCGTTGGTGCTATTAATTTCTTTCTTTCTTTTTGTCTTTAGTTACTCCCTCTACTACTTAAAATGGTCGATGTAAAGCTGTCGAAGTCTGACAGACGAGAGGGATGCTTAAGTGTTTTTAAACAAGTTTTGGATTTAAATTTCGGAACTTTTAAAATTCTCTTCCGATGGAATGCTTAAGAGGGGTTTCCATAATTGTATTAAGATGCATCGCATCGTATGATTTCGTGGTATGAAATGAATCTTTTCTCCCCTCTTCAATACACAGAACGTCAGAGACCACCGGTTTTCCAAAAACAAATATTTGCTTGCCCATAATTAATTATAACCGAATTCGGTATTTATCTTTCTTGTACATCTTTGGAAGCAAGAAATAAAAGCTTAACAGACAGATCTCTCACTGACATTAACAAATAGATACTTGACTAATAGCCTGCTACATCATCGTAATCTCCTTCTGCAAACACAGCAGTGAAAAGGAGCGATTTGTCAGTCGGAAAGCACAAATAACAAAATGATGTTCCTCGCGTGCCGTCTCAGAGGTTGATGTACTACACTATATAAAAGAGGGCATTGGGCTCTCTTGGAAAACTTAAAGTAGCGTGTATTCTTATAGAAACTTCTTTAATAAATTACTGTGACTTCCATGTTGAAAAGAAAGAAGAAAAAAAAATGGTCTTTTCGACTCTACCTTCGAAGATGATGCAAACACACGTAGGCTACTCAGTTTCCTTTTATTCATTATTTTGTCACTCTGCGCGAGAGGATTTTACTGTCGAAAAGACAAACGAGCCACCAAAATTACTTGTGAAGGAGAAATCCCTCATTCGTCTTTTTTTTCGAGTATGCTTTCCCATTTATGTAAATTAGCTTGGACGACTTTCTCGTAGTGATGTTTACAACTGCACACGTATTCTGTGACGCACTCACGAACTCTGAGGGAGTTCCTTCTCTTTTTCTCATCAAAAACCAAAATACATATGAGCTACCTTGCATGTGTTCTTCCTTCGTATACAATGAAACTACTGTTTAATTTTAATCCTAACAAATAAGCCATATTTCCTTCAGAGTTTTGGTGATTCCCCATTCGAAGAATCGCAGACAGCAAGCTCTCCTGAAAGAATCGATCGAGAATATTATCACAAATGATAAACTACTTCAATCTCTCGGTAACTAGACTAAACAAGAGCAATTGTTGTTCCTTGAAAATATCATCACGTGGGACATTTCCTATGATCACCATGAAAGCATCATATTGCTCCAGAATCAAAGCGACCATTGAAGATCTACAAACACAGTTCAAATATATGATTACTCCATCATACGAATTACGTTTCAGTTGGTCTTTTATTGTTGCTATCAAAGAACACAGGATTATGATGGCCTACTCTGAAGCCTCTATACAAATAACGAATTTTTGTAAATCATTTACTTGGATACTGCGCAGAGGATGCGGAAGAGAATTATGCAAGGAACGCAGTTTCCAAATGCACTGTCAGGGAATATTGGAAATCAACACTGCTCGAAATTAAGGGAGAACTTGTCCTGTTCAACTCACGTCACAAGCATTATTGAACTTCTCTTCAAAAAGCGTATAAAAGGTTCCGTGGGACACCAACGGTTTTCTAAGCTGTTCTATTGCTGTGTTCTGTGACTATTTCGGAAGATGACTCGAGAAAAGATGCTGTACCGGACTAATGGAAGGACAAGGGCAGGGAGGGATAGTACATTCAGTCTCACCAGGGGTTAGTTTGATGGTTTATTTTAAGGTAGTAATATTCAGACTTCACAGATTCAAGTTGATAAGTGAATTGACGTCAGCTGACAATGAACTTACAACATAGTTTCCTGCTCAACTTCTTAATACAGTCGAACAGGGAAACTACGAGATAGAGCGTCTTCAACCCCGACAAGCGTCTGTGCGAGTAGAAGCAGTGTGGTTATAATCGCCATCCTCCCCATACTGGGTGGAAAAAGAGTTCGAATCCCATCAATGAAGAGAGGAGCGTTTATCAGCTTTTTTTTCTTTTTTTCTTTTTTTAATACTCCGTGGCTGAGTTAGTCGGTCTCAGAGCATGGCGAGCAAGGTTTTACCCTTGAGGAAGAGCATACAAGAGCAAGTTCTTGTGCAAATCCATGATAAATTATCGTTCCCTCAATTCCTGTCAAAGAAAGTCAAAAATAAGCAAAATTTGGCAGTATTTTCAAGAGATAACATATCGGCATGCTCATTCGCATATCGATGTGTTCCTCTTATTATCAAATGTGGCGTCCCTCTTCGGCTTCTAACCCAAGTAAAGGATAGAGACATTTTAGGTTATACGAACTCGTCTCAACCTTTTATTTCCATGGAACTTTCTCAATGTGACTGCTTCATTGTTTTGGTTTTGGTAAAACAGTTTAAAAACCACAAACAGTCCTTTTAATTGGCGAGTGGAGTTTTAATTCGTCGAGATCAATCTTATTTAATCGTTCTGAAATGTCTTGAACAATTGAAGAACGCTCATATTGTTAATCAAAAACGACTCCTAATAGGACAGCTGAAAAAATAGCCCAAACTGTTTAAAAATTGCCTCAAACGAGTTTAGGCTTTTGAAATGCCCTGGATGTTGCTCGATGACTGGAGAACTCTATATGCGAAGGTAAAAACAATGTCAGGCATTGTTTTTCCTGAATTTGGTGAAGACACGTCCTGGACAGAACCATATTCCAGCGAGATGGAGCGCCATTTCATTTCATTTCATTTTCTTTTCATTTGATATTAAATGGATTCGTCTAAGTTTCATTTGAATCTCTCCCACTTTTGGCGACGAGCCTTTCTAAAAGACCATGTTTACAAAACCCAGCTATCGAATTTATTGCAATTGAAAGATTTATTAGAAATTGAATTTTCAACACTGATCCAGAGAACTTTTATAACGCTGTGAGTAATTTTATTTCTTGGCGCTAGCCTTAATGATTGAAAATTAAGGTGGCCCTATAGAACAGTTGAATTTTAATTTAAATGATATTAAATGAGTTAGAACAATTGTCATCTTAAGTCATCCAAGACCAACCTTATCCGCCCATGTTTATTACGTCCATAAACTGCTTGCGTTTTCGGGTCAGTCTGTCTGTCTTCGTGATAGCACAGGGGTTATAATTATCGTTCTCCTCACACTGGGTGGAAAAGGTTCTGGTTCGAATCCTGTCAATGACGCAAGGAACTTTTATGATCTTTATCACTCCTTTGCTCAGTTAGTCGGTTTCAGGCTAGGATAACAATCTCGTTATCCTTGCCTGAAACTCGTGTTTTTCATCCAGCAGAGCAATTGTTGTAGTAGTAGGATTTTAGGAGAATTAGCGTCTAAGACCATATTGCTAGGTGTGGAAATCGCGCGTGTTTTGTGGTACATTTTCTGTTTTGCTGGATGAAAAGTCTAACTTTTAGAGGGTTCGCTCTTAATCATGTCATATTTAAATGATTACTGTACACTTCAAGAGTGTCTGGAGTTCTTTAAAACTTGAAAATGATCTGCAGTATTCGTGTAAAGATTTTAAGGTGATTAAAAACGCGTTGAATTATTTTTATGAAAACGAATTAATGCTGAATTCCATTTTTCTTTCGTTATTAAATCCATAAGTCGCTGAACTCTGCAAGAAATGATTCGTGTCATAGCTTCCCTTTAAGACCGTTCCTGCCTACCTGCAGAAGAGAAAAAATAAAGTAGGAAAACGTTGCTGAGGAGCGAACGTAAAAGAGCAACAATGAGGAGCCATTTAACTGGTTATCTCCACTTATCCCGACACTCGTGGAGAAGATCCAGGAAGCTGAAATGTCCTGTGGAAGACGCCTCAGGGCTGATATTGCGTAACCATTGGGGTGAAAGGATTGTGTCTGAAGAGCGTCTCCAGTCAACGCAATTTTTTAAAGCATTTCTTCTCGTAAGCACTCCAGACAGCCCGAAGCTAAGCTGTACGTCTGTATAATGAGGAAATGTGCGCGATCATCCTGGCACCTGAAAGTGCGTACGGCAACGCCCGCTAAGTCAATAGAGTTGTCCGAAAGTGCTCAATTATAATTATATTCCGACATTCTAAAGGAACTGTGTCAGATGGAAATAAAGATGGACAGAAAGACTTCGAAAAGGCTAACACTCGAAATAAAACTGACGGAGTTTTGCAACACCTTACGTGCATCTTCCTTCTCACAACTTTGATGCGCCCAGTTGCAAAAGGAAATTTAGAAGCGCGCTACTATATTTCTGACAGCACACCACACTTTGGTAGTTTCATTTTGTTCGAGGTGAGTTGGAAATTGGAATTGAATTTATTAATGCATGAAATTAACCACACCATATAATGAAACCTAATAGACTTAACGGCCTTGCGTTTAACACATTCGCAGCGGGCTCGACCTCCACCTTAATGCACCGAATTAAAAAATCGAGGGACTGAGACAATCTAGATTGGGAAGAGCAGTGACATTTGTGGCCTTTCTTATCAATGCAGGAATTAGCCAGCCTCTGGTGCTTGACAAAATTATCTCGTTTTTCTTTAGGCAATTGAAGAAAATGGTTGTTAAAGTCAGTGGTTTTATATCCAGCTGATTTAAAAACCCTTGACGCATCAACCAGCTAAACTGAAACAACCAACTCTTTGGAGAATAACTGTAATTTTTTTTTTGATATTTTCAGTTTACTCTTGTTACATTACATACTTTTAACTTTTAATTTAAATAAATTTATTAAATTTAATTACAGATACGTCTGTTACGTTAAAACATTTAATGGATAAAAATTCTAATTCGATTTTTCCACACTCAGTTAATTTGAATAAGAATGATTTAGACATGTGGTGGCGCTACAAGCTATTTCATTTGTGCTTTTGGACTTTGCTTTATTTCTGTGTTTGAATTTAATTATGACGTTGGTTTATACCGAATTCAGGCTACTTGCTTAAGGGTCTTTTATTGTACAGTATTACCTAATTCTGCATTTGGAAGTGGTTTATTAATCCTTTGATGTTATTTTGCTTGAGAGATGTCTCACAAGAAGAAAAAGGGTTGTGGACTACAATTGTTTGGTGAGTAAAACACATTGTAATGAAGGGGATATTTGTTTTCTTCAAATTTCACTGAAGGTTTATTATTAGTTGTTATAATCGCCATTGATGATACGAGTATATTCTGCAAATCCCAATGAATTTATTAAGTTGACTATTTTGATTAAAACACGACTAAATTAAAACTTTAAAACATCAAACTGGATGCTTGCTTTATGAACCTTAAAACGAAATAACTGTTAAATTTGGAATTAATTTAAATATCTGTAATTGAATGTTTCTTATGAGAAGTAAAGATAATAATAAACAAATATTTCTCATAATTAACTATTAGACCATTTCTTGTTTGCTATTAATATCAGCGTAACTGTAATATGGCAAAATTCCGAAATTCAGGAAAATCCATTGTATGCATGGTGATGGGAAGAACTTCTGGTTGGCGCAAAATGCATTCCGAATTCTCATTTTGAGGGGAGAGAGGCAGGTGGAATTAAATTTGCATTTCTGGTTTCTGATCGCTCATGTCAGGTGGTCTACTTGGCTTAAGGGTCTGTTATAATACTGATATACCGGATGGTCCATGTGTCATTTTACCGAGAAGTAAATTACCGGAAACAGTTTGAATAATTAATTTGAATGTCAACAACATCTTATAAATATATTAATTCAGTAACATGTTCATGAAACTGATTCCAAGGTTTAAATTATACAAATTATGACACGGTAAACTGACATATGGCCCACCCTGTTCGTGTACAATATGTAGCATCTCGAAGTTTTCAGGTATTCATATTCCGGGGGTGGTAGGATTATAAACTTCGGGTGTTTATGGTTAAATCACGTGGCTAGACGGTCAAAGATAAAGAATGATTATCAGGTATGCACGAATGATGGTTTAAATTTTCGAAGATGGAAGGAAAATGGCCTTTTTGAAAGAGAATGATTGACAAAATTTTTATCCCTAATAACATTAAATATGGGAAAATTGAACGAGTGGCGGAAATTTAACTGACCTTATCAGTAGGTCACTGAAAAAATATTGGTAATACTGATACAGATATTTCTTAACATGGCAAGTTACGTGTTGCTGTTGGTAGTGAATAATAAACTTGTATGCATTTATCGTAGCTGTCAGCCTGAATTGCAACTGTCCAAATGACGAGTTTGTGGTGGTGGGGGGGAAAGCTGTCATAGTAGTCATTATGAATGTGTGCGGGAAATACTACTCGATAATTCGTTGTGCTGTGGGTCGCTTGCGACGTTTCCATTAGGCAAATGACAGTGACACGAATTAAGTTTTCGAGTGGCGGGTGTGTCTGGTTCCACCCTAAAACTAGCAGAAGGTGACAGGAAAGCAGTTATAAATAAGTGTTTTGACTCTTTGAATATAAATTACACAGTTATAGGTTTTATTTATTTTGTGTCTCGCCGTCCTTTCTGGGAAGTTACAGGTCGAATCCCATCGATTGGCACGAATAATATTTCAGGGTTCTCTGCCCCACTTTTTTTCATCCCGAAGTACTGTAATGGCTAATTCCACTTTGAAATTTCCTCAACTATCAACTTCGACCACTGCTTGCTGCAGGCACTTTCTTCCAGTGATCTGCACTGAAAGAACAGAATTCATGGGGTTCCTGGTAAACTCGACGCTGTCACCCCCTCTCATTAGTGGACAAACCCACCGTTAGGCAGGCAGATATATAGGTACACTGTATTCACGTAGACGGTCGTGAGTTAACCGACTTTGAAAGAGGGATGACAGTGGGTGTCTGACGCATGGGTCACTCTATCGCGGAGGTAGTACAGAAATTGCACTATCCCCGTTCGACAGTATCAAGCGTGTATCGGGAATATGCCATTTCCCGAATAACATCTCATCGTGGAGAGCGCTGTGGACGGAGAAAAGTGGTGGATGAACGTCGTCGACGTCTGTCTCGCATTGTTTCAGCCAACTGGAGAGCGACAGTGGCACAAATTACCGCCGAATTCAACGAGGGAGGTGGCAGAAAAGTCTCCATCAAGAACAACAGGCGAGCATTAGCCGCAATAAGTTATACGAGCCACCAGAGTCACATTGCTAACACCATGACACAGAACTCTATGCCTCAATGGACGAAGGAACATCGGCACTGGACCTTGGATGATTGGAGACGGGTCTCCTAGTTCGATGAATCCCGTTTCCAGTTATTTCGAGCGGACGGGAGGGTGCATATCGTGTGGAAACCACACAAAGTTATGCACCCGTCATGTCAACAAGGAACTGTTCAGGCAGGTGGATGGTCAGTAATATCTGGGGCGTGTTCAACTGGCACATGTTGCGACCTCTGGTACGTTTAGACGCATCTCTGAACGTGTCCATCTTTGCAGACCATCTGCATCCATTCATGGTCATCGTGCACCCACAGGGCAATGGACTCTTCCAGCAGGGTAATGCGCCTCCGTACAGAGTCGTGGTGACTAGAAAATGGTTCGAAGAGCATTACGCAGATTTTACCACCATAGCCTGGCCTCCCCGTTCAACGGACATGAACCCTTTGGAGCCTCTTTTGGATGCTGTAGAAAGGTCCGTTCGTGCTTAGGCTCCTCCACCCAGGAATGCGACGGAATTAAGGACAGCGGTGCAGTAAGCATGGAGGGAAATACCCGTGGAACGCTTTTGTGAACTAGTGGAATCAATGCCTCGCCGTGTGACTGCCCATATCCGGGCGAAAGATGGGCCTACCCGTTACTAGGTAGGTATCCCATGATTTCTGTCCACTCAGCGTATACCTCTGTCAAATCTTCCCTAAATTCGCCAAAATTTACATTCCGCGCCTTCTAAGCCATATGTCAACATCGATTCGCACCGCTCCCTCACAATCTGGTTGTCTTTTTACAAGGAGGACAACTAGAATCCTTTCTAGAAGCTCTGTCTTTCAAGTGTGAAAGACAGAGCTTCTAGAAACACTTCTAGAGCCTCTACACCTGAATAGAATATTCTAAACGCGGTCTCACCATCGTCTCATATGTAAAGGGACATCATATCAACATCCGTTTCCTTTGGAAAGCCCTGTATACCATGTTCCTTCTTAGCCACTTATTTACAGGCATAGAAAATTTTACGTCTTACTGAATCATAACGTCCAATCTTTTTCGTCGTGAACTGTTTTTACCCATACTCCCCTGGTTCACACGAGTGAATAATTCTTGGATTCTTGTTCCCCAGGTTTTACACCTGACAAATAGGAATTTGGTTCTGGTTGTCACCATCCTTCCTAAAATGATCTTGGATCCTTGACATTGGCTACGTAGCTAACATTTTCGTCAGTGAAGACCGTTTGTATACACTTCTCTCGCAAACATAATCTTCATTCTCAATTAAGACTTGGGCTAAATATCATCCCAGTGATAGCAGAAGCCAAAATCTTAGATAGTATTTTTGACAAGAAGTCAAATATAAATTTTATTTATTTTCGATTCCCCTTGAATTAATTATTAGCAAACTTTGATCTTACTCTCTTATCGCTGTCACTAAGGCAGATGAGAAACAAGTGGCTCGATACTGATCCATGCAAAAGGGACTCCATTGCTACACAGGTCCGCTGTTTTATTTTTGGTATGTTATAAGAGTGCGCAGTTAACTTTTGACTTTCGGGGAGCTAGAGATTGGGTAACTAAGTAGAAGCTTTACCAAAGCCTCCCCCAGAAAATGATCATCTGATTTCTTTTCTCACCTGGCTAAATAATCTCTCGCACTCAGCATTGCTATAAAGAATTGTTAAAATATCAAGCATAAGTTGCAGTGATCTGTTGTATTTCAAGCTTCCTTGTCTTGTTCACTTATCATTTTCCTAACCCAAGGAACACTGTTCAGTTCCATCTTTTGTAATGGCATCTGGTAGATTCTCACACAAAATGTGAAACATCTATTCCCTCGTCTATTTATCTATCTTTAATGGCGCCAAGAAGCACTGTCCGAAAAATTTTCCAATTTGAAAATGACGCACAGCCAGTTTGTGAAATTTGTGCTACCTTGGCACTTATAAGAACATTTTTATTGAGATCTTAAGCAGTAAAATGCTTGCTCAATGAGCATTAGAAATGCCTATGACTAAATCAGAATCATCCTTCTGGTTTAGTCTGCTATGGTAATCAATTTCCAAAATAGAAGATTTGGAAACTGTTGATAAAATAAATTTGCGCATAATATTCATCAAGATAGGGGTAGTGATACCAGTCCATCTATGTGAGGTACGTTGGATTGAAGGGTAATGTTCGAATTTTCAAACATTGGCATAACAGAAACAAGCAAATTGATTTTTTTTCAATCCAAAAGAATGGAACACGAACAAACTTCTTGCACGAGTGAGGATAATATGCCTAGAATTATCGGATTGCTTTCACCAGAAGTTTCCGCCAATCCCATTGGGGAGGTCATTTATCTGTTTCTTTCAAAACTTCTCTTCGATCATAAACTAGATTTCAAGATGGCTGCTTGCCACTCACTAATGATCGCTTGTTGTCCGTTTCAGTTTGGAAACTCTGAAAAGTGCTCATATGGTTCTCAACCTCTAACCTCTTTTTTAAACAGACTTGTCATAGGTTACTGTTTCACCAGACTGTTCAAACATTTAACCAAACGCAGCCAACACATTCTTCAAAATATTTTTTACTTCAATGTCATGCATCAATTCAAATTCTTTAAATCTATCTTTCCTTTTAGCTCTTCTTCCTAGATAGTATTAAATTTTCCCCCAAATATTCCATGCCCATTCACAGGAAGGCAAGCAGACCTTTACAACGCACAAATTAAAGATATAAGGACATCATATTACCACCAAGTTCTTTATCTTGTCTTTTTATACTCTTGCTAATCTAGTTTTAAAGCCTGCCACAATAGGGCCACTGTCAACACTAAAGTGAAAGGATTTTTAAAAGAATCCCACATGCTTTCAGGTTGTTCAGAAGATGCCCAATGTTGCTCTCTGTGGAGTCACCTTCCAGTGTCGACACTTGAGACAAGCTGTTTTCGATTTTAGGTGCATATGCGCCAAGCTTCTATTGTCTGTCCGGCTGCATGTAATAACCCGACTCCCAGTTAATGTAGTTGGATGTTATGTCTGTTGCTGTGCGCTGATTGGTGGAATGAATGGGATGCGTCAAAAATGTTCTCGTATCGTGCATATGAAACTAGTTTGTTTCTCAGCAGCTCTTTTTTCTATAATCAGCTTACTAAATATAAAAATCATGAAGTATTACTGTTTGCAAATGTCTGATTACATCGTGTTTACCGCCACTTGAAGTATCAGATAGAGTACAAACGGCAAACTTGTTACTTTTTTCCAGATTTTAAAATACGTGGAAAATCTTTGGTATGTGTCTTTTGAAATTTTACGTCGCATTTCTTTGGAATCTAACTTAGACATTGGTAATTAGCTTTACACCATTCAAGTAAGATATAATGTCACATGTTGCGCAGAATAACGAAGCTGTTATTCAAGTGATGATTGCATGGGTTTACTCGTTCCCACGGAAAACTCCAGTTATATGTATATCCAGAAAGTGGGCAGAATAGATCAATAGACAGATACAATTTTCAGACACTTGTCTGTGACGCCCTCCATGGTGTTAGTTTCCTTGGCGCAAAATATAATAGTTGCCCTTGGGAAAAAGGTTGAAGAATTAAGTCATCCGAAGTATAAGAAAATCTCAATGGACTGTTTACACCTGAGCTATGGTAGAGGTTAGTATTGAGTTCCACAATGAGTTTATACACCTCCATCCAGAAGATTCCACTGTCCCAATGCGTAAAACTGTTTTAGCTAAAGAAACTTAAAATCGTCTTTTGCGAAATTCGAGTATTTAAATTTAAATCAAACTGAAAAATACGACATTCCTTCAAACAATTTTAGAATGTGTGGGGGTCAATTACCTGCTCCGTTATATTATAAGCATAAAGAAAAGAAAGAAAATTTGTTGCTCTTTGTTTCTATTTCCGGATGACCAAGCGGGCCACTAGCCAAAATGTCTCCTTGTTTTCTTTCTTTGGAAAGAAGGCGACTGCTTGACTCTCTGGCGTCAGAGTCTATTCCTTTCTCCATCCCTTTTCTACAGCATTAAATTAGAATTTCATGATTTCTTTTTGCCGCTGTCCTCCCAAATAGATTCCGGCTTCAAAATCCCATTGATACATTTTGAAATGTGTCAAGTATTAGGATCAGCCAAATCCATCCCTGTTAGAACATGAAAAATAGCTAAATAAAATCTAAGTACTTTTTTCCTTCAAGTATTTATGAAAACAGTTATACTAGGCTACGAGAGTAGAGCCACGATCATAAAGAAAATAATCTTCATTCTAACATGTTTGCAATTTAGTTAATTGCAGAAGCATTTTGGTCAATGATAATTTGTATCAATTGGCCATGCATCAAATAAAAAGTAAAGTTTAATTTAAATAATTATATTTTTCCATTAAAAATGTTTTTATACTCCTAGACAGCCAGTTCGGTGACAATGGAAGGTTAAAACTATGTTGTTACGGCAGCCCATGTACCAGCGCGTAGTTAACAGGATATTTTTTGTAGCTGCGTATGGATTGGAAGAGTCGGTGACTTGGGAACGAAAATACTTGTCTATTGAAAGTAATTTAAATCTCTTTGGGATTATCTTTCTTATTTCGTTTTGCTGACTCAATTTTTAATCGATTAAAGTCTGTGCTCATCTTAGGAGTATTCATAGCACAACGGTATAAGCATTTAAATATTGTTACACTGTTGAATGAAACGCAGACTCAGTTCAAGTCGAGAATTTCAAGCCTATTGAAATTCAACAATTTATCTGAATATTGATATTCAGAAGCCGTGGATTGATTGACGAATACGATTATAATAGAATGCTGTCGATTGAAAAAATTTCTTGAATTTTTTAAGACATCTGCTTGCTACTTCACTTGCCCAGTAAGATAATTATATTCATCTCAGTAGAGTTTTCTTCATTTCGTGATGTATGACTCTTTATTAATGTTACTTATTTTTTTCCCTGTAGCGTCACCCACCCAGGACAAGAGAATCGATGAGTCCGAGACGTATGTAATCTTCCCATCAGAAACGGTAAGTTTTTAAATGTATTTATAAACATTCTTTTTCACAAGTAAAATTCCTCCTAAACTTCTTGAGCATCTTAATTATTAATGCCATTGATACTAAAGCAAATTATTTGTGCCTCTTGCCTCCGAGTGGTCAGGAGCAGTAGTGCACTAGCGCACGCTCTTTGGGCGCCTCCGTAGCCAGGTGGGAAGGAGCAGCAGTGCGTAGCACACGCTTCTTGATTAGACCGGGGTTCGAGCCCGTCACCACCAAATACGGATGATGCGGAAAGGTCAGGGAATAACCACCGCATATCCCGGAGCAATATGGCCTAAGCTGCTAATGCTCCTAAAAACTAAACAACAACAACAGCACGCTCTTTGAGTAGACCGGGATTCAAGCCTTTGACTGCTAAATACGGTCGATCTGCTAACCCGCACTGGACCAGCGTGGCAGATTTTGGTCCATTTCCCTCAGCATGAATTGTTGAGGAGGCTTCCATCCTGCAGTGGGTTGATTATGGCTGCAGTTTACTTTACATTTTACCAGTGTATCTAATAGGGTTGGATCAGGGCAATTTCTCCACTTCCATCCACCAAGCGATCTTGTGATTCAATGGATCTTGTGCCTCAATACTGAGTCTCAAATGAGTCTCAAGCCACATAAACATTAGTATTAAATCAACCGCTTGCTTGGATACACTTACACGAATAAGACAGCCCAAAAACGCTCGTAATTTTGAATGCCTTGACAACTTCCAGCTTCGATTCTGCTGCATTAATCAGATTATATATTTTTAAATTAGGTGTATATGAATTGTTTCTTTAAACCCTGAAACATGCTACAGCCGTTGTGCCATACTTTAAGCAAACTATATCCTGAACTTATTGTTCCTAGCATCATTATTTGAAATTCCCTCCCCCCCGGTAAGGTCCAAAGATATATTTTGTCTAGAGCTCGCAAATTTATAAATGTTTTGATGGTAATAACTTAGCTGTCTATATGAGAACGCATATATGACTGTGAAGCTCGAATCAGTAAATGAATTCGCTTAAAAATCCATCAACTCGGTAATGGATTTCTTTTATTTGTATGCAATATATTTAAATGATATTTCTCTTTGTATTTAAACGCTTTTCTTGCTGTCCACGTTGATTTTTATTATTTCGGTACGCTTAGAATATCTTTATCTTATTAAAAATCTAACTTATTTTAAAATCATTCAAAACATTTCGATATTTGTTTGAAAGCATCCAAATTGATCACTACGCCAATTTTTAAAAGCTTACTTTTATATCCTTCAGAGACACTGTGACACATTTAATGAATTCTGAACTCGAACAGAAACTACGAAACAGTGAATAGATTTATTTCTGGAAGCGTATCTCATTTTTAATTAGCAAAGGACGGTTTTGCTTCAGTGAAAGGAAATTGAATTCTTAAGGAGCCTCCTGTAACTGATACGATAATTAGATGAGTTCATAAGGTGGCGCTGTTAGTTTCCAGGAATAACCTGAGAATATCATGAATAATGAGCATTTTAAACAGCCCCACTGTTGCACATTGATGGTGAAAGGTCAGATTTTGGGTTTTGGATACGCAATCAGTTGCGCACAAGTCGAGTCCTTAAAGTGACCTCAGATTAAACACCCATGAAAGTTTCTTGGTTGTTGCGAGTCCATTAAAAATTAAGAGAAAGAATTTCGTGGTGGTTAATTTTTAATACACCTGAGTGGTTGCTTTGGGAGGTGAGCATTAGGCTCAGCTAGAAGCGTAAGTACTGCGACTGGTACTGTCAGAGCTCTCGGACTTTACTCATTAAAATTTAACCTTTATCCTCTTTACCGCAGATGGGCTAAAATGTCTTCTTCTGTATCACCAAAACGTGAAAGTTCTCACCTTGTTTAAGTGGTTCTGCAGAGAATTATTGCTGAGACCTGTAAAAAATAGTTTACTCAAAATAAGTCATTGAAAGCAGAAAAAATTGATTAAGAAAGTAAGTTTGGAGAGTTCTGCATTTTCTAAGCATATTTAGGCAACTCTAAAACTGGCTATTTTAGATTTTTCTCAAATTTTTGTAGCATTTATCACTGATTTGCATAGCATGGATTTTCATGATATTACAACAGCATTACGATTAAGCATGGATTCCGTGTTTGTGTGGCACTAATTTCATTGGCTGTAGTTTGCTTACTAGATGGAATTACTGAAGGTTTTCCAAGGAGTTGAGTTATACAACTATTACAGTATAGATAAAAATGCCATCACATCATCTTTCTTCCTACTCTTATACAGCTTTAAAACTCAGTGAATAATGAATAGGCATGCTAATGAAACGAAATTATTGACGAAAACAAACCTTCCTAGAATTTCCACTTTCACTTCGCATGTGCGAGGTCTCCGTTTCGACCTCGGTGAAGTCTTTCTGTGATCTTCTGAGTTGACGGTTATCAGTACCCTAGAGTACCACCAGTTTCACTTCTGATTGCACTCTCTGTAACTGCTTTCTCCTCAAAGATTGTACTTATGCTTATGTTCGCTCTGATATTCCTTGTCAGAAACTTTTAATCCAAAATTTGTAAATTTTGATGAGGTATTTTTAACTCAGTCTCTGCATTCCATTCCTTCAAATTCATTTACTGTTTCCGTCGTTCTTTCGACTCCACAAATCCCTCAGTTTTATGATTCTTCCTTGTAACACGACTTTCTCCAAACTAGTTTTCCATGGTGATTTTAATACTCGCAATTCCAATTGGCTTCCATTTTATAATTTTACGGTCCCACGTGGTAGATATGCTGGGGATTTTGCTATTGTTAATGACTTACACTATTTCTTCAATAACTATTAGAATGCTGGACAGTCCTAACCACACGTCGTCTGAAAATCCTTGGGTCTTTTTCTCACCAAAGGCCCTTAAAAGCGCACAGTTAATACCTCAGATCACAAGACCTTATAATGCCTATATTTAGTAATCACATCATTCATTAGTCAGCGTCATGTTTGAGAATGGCCACTCAGCACATGTCGTGGACATGGAATGAGATAATTGTATACAGGTACCAGAAGGCAGTTTCCTTGGAATAGTTCAACGGAGAAACTTCCTCCTCCTGAGACTGGCTAACTGCAGTCCCGAATAAAAAGGACTAAAGATTCTTCCAGTCTTCATCGGGATTCTGATCCAGACCTTTCCAAACGAGTGAAAAGAGGCGAATCCACAATCTTTTCACCAAGGATGATGATTGAACGGTTTTGATGCTTAACATTTATTACTTTTGTTCTAACGATCCAAAAATAATTCCGTTCGTTTATTACTTAGTGTGCATCCATTCATTAAGCATATAACTTTCCCTAGTATATACGCAATTTATAATTAATTAAAATAAAATAAAAACAATGTATATTGTAGTGTAATATTGATACTTCTGCGGAGATTTCCATGAGAATTATGTTCTATATTTCTTGTTGGGCAAAATACTGTGTTAGCCCAGTTATCCGGCATCATTGGGGATTTCCGGTTGACCAGTATGACTCTTTGGGCGCCTACACTTCACAGTGAAATGCCATCTCAATCAGTGTATACACTACTTTATTTCCTTTGACTTAATTTTAAAATAACAGGCCTTTTTACACTTATCACTACATCTATCTTTTATTTCATAGATTGCTGAAGAACCAAGATCATACAAGTACTGTACATTGCAATTTTTAACTTTTTTTAAGCTTCTGCAAATATCGGGTTTCTATTTTAAGATTAACACAACACCTCACGCGCTTCAACTTTTTTATTATGTTTTTTTAATACATGGTTAGGGATACGACGATATAAAAATATTTTCCCAAGTGGACAATGCTTTAAGGGCTGTTGCTGGACAAAAATGGAAAGACTTCAGCGCCTCTGGTGGCCATTGACCATTTTTTAAGTTCTTATTTTCTTACAGTATTTAATGTAGACAAAATCTGAAGCCTGAGGCAAAAATGAAGCATTTTTTAATGAATTTAAATAACTGGGAGAGATTATATTAAAATAATGACGTCCGCACTAAATTGCTGTTTTTATTGTTCTGTAGATTAAGTACCCCGAAGTGCATATTAAAATTGCTAAATTTAATTTATAAATTAGTAATTGCAATCAAACTTCATGTTACACACGCAGCACTAACTATTAATAATTGAAAGTTTTAAATTAACTAGTTACACTAAGGCGCATTTAGGGCTAGAGCCTCAAGCTGCGAACAAATTTAGACTATGTATATAAAGTGCTTAGCATCATAATACACAGCCATTTCTGAATAAACAGAAAATTTTTAAGGTGGCATCGTTTTAGGTTATATCTCATATTGTGAATGCCTTCACAACGAGTTGCCATGATATTGCACTACTTCGAATAAGTAACGCTTCACCTAAGGAGAAGACTAGTGTTACTTATTCTAGTGTTACCTATACAGATAGGTACCACCACCCAGACAGCACTGTTTCAGGGCTATTTGGCCCTTCGTCAGTGAGTGGGTAGGTACCCAAGTGATGCAATGATGGCAAAAACAGTTATGAAGTATAACTCCACAATATGAGAGATGCCTGATGGTGTATGATGTATTTAGACTAAGGCGCATTTAGGGCTAGAGCCTCAAGCTGCGAACAAATTTAGACTATGTATATAAAGTGCACCACCCAGACAGCACTGTTTCAGGGCTATTTGGCCCTTCGTCAGTGAGTGGGTAGGTACCCAAGTGATGCAATGATGGCAAAAACAGTTATGAAGTATAACTCCACAATATGAGAGATGCCTGATGGTGTATGATGTATTTAGACTAAGGCGCATTTAGGGCTAGAGCCTCAAGCTGCGAACAAATTTAGACTATGTATATAAAGTGCTTAGCATCATAATACACAGCCATTTCTGAATAAACAGAAAATTTTTAAGGTGGCATCGTTTTAGGTTATATCTCGGGCCAAATAGCCCTGAAACAGTGCTGTCTGGGTGGTGGTACCTATCTGAGAATAAGTAACACTAGTCTTCTCCTTAGGTGAAGCGTTACTTATTCGAAGTAGTGCAATATCATGGCAACTCGTTGTGAAGGCATTCACAATATGAGATATAACCTAAAACGATGCCACCTTAAAAATTGTCTGTTTATTCAGAAATGGCTGTGTATTATGATGCTAAGCACATTAACTAGTTACTGAAAAAAGTCTTAATAAAATTTAAATTACTTTAAAAATTCCATTAAATACTGTACGATTCTTTTATATTTTTTCGTATATAAACCAAGATTGTTTTAGTATAACGTCTGGGGCAAAAATAATTAACAATGAAATAAAAAAAAAATAGAATGAATGTAAAGTTATTTTTTTTTTTATTTTTGCCCATTTTTTGAACGATTTATTTTAAACATTTTACTTCTACAAAAGTAGAATATTATATAATCATGCTGAACAGTTAATAATAATACCATTTTTTTTATAGATTGGTTCATTGGCAACTTTGATTTATTTATTATTTTATTTTTTTCTAAAAAGAAACCTGCTGTTCATTTGGATAATATTTCCATTACTGGAAAATCGACGAATAGTTTACTTTTGTGCCCAGAGAGGGCGCCCTTTTGAAAGTTTCGCAGATTTTGAGTAGTCGTTGGAATTCAACATTCGAAGGCCATAATAATAGTAATAATAATGATACATTAAAATATTTTTAATACTAATGTGGCAGTAGATTTTAAAATCAAGAAATGTGAATTCATTTGTTTATCGAAAAAAGATTAGATGACTTTACGTAGTTTCTTCATTAAATATGTGTAGCTCAGAGAAAATTTATTTTTCTCAACAATTGTTCTTATAATCTACGATGTCAAATTTATGAATAATTAGTGCAATAATAATTATTTCTTTGCATATATATTACCTAATAGTACAACTTAAGCATTTCCTACTAATCTTTCCCTAAAGGTGACCTAAAGAGTTAATTTTATTCGTAAATTCGCAACATTATTTAAAAATTTGATTTAAATCTATATTTCGATCAGTAGCAGTTTTAAATATTTTATTAGACTTTAATTTTTTAAATTTATGTAGAATGAGTGTAGTAATTATAAATAAATGTAATTAAAATGATATTACCTTACACGTGTGCAGAGTCGTTACAATGTAAACGACTTGTAAACTCTTGACACGCATATAAACATTTCTGAGTATGAACAAAAAATTTGTTTATTTTAATAAATACACTAAAAGCAGCGTTTCTTCAACAGGTTGAGAACTTGACCCTTTGCCAGGAAAAGGGTGGGGAGAAGCGAGGGCGGATTATTTAATTGCTATAATACAATATTCCTTGGTTAATTTGAGTTCTGTAGTAAAAAGCTGCTGGTTTTGTTTTACTGAATACAGAAACGTGAGAAAGATTTGTACGCCCTGCAATAATTGCATAGCAAAGTATACATGTATTTATATTTGAAAGTAATTTCTTTATTATTAATTGCAGCGTGACGTACAATGTGGGAAACGCATATAGCATTATTTTATTTTTTTATATGAAAACCACGAACACGGAACCTATAGTACTTAGTACCGTGTGTGCATCAAGAAGATACTTGTTGACGTTAGACTTGAATTTCTGTAGACTGTAATACGTGTGAAGGAAGGTTGTTCCAAGAAACGGAAGTTGAAATGATGAGTTTAAATAAGGAAGAAGAAAAGTTGGTTCTGTGAGTTTGAAGTTGGACTATAAAAGGGTGCTGACTGTTGTCGAAGAGAGGGATGTGGAATTCTAGAAGCCAGTTCAGAAGAACAGTGTCCATGAAAGTATCTATAGAAAAGGCATGCACCAGAAACGATGTCTGTGAGACAAAGTGGAGAGACTTTGTGAGAGATGGATCATTGATTAACCGAACTGCCCTCTTTTCAATGGAATCTAGAAGCCTGAGAGAAGTTATGGAGCACCGCCCAAATGTGGGAAGAATATTCCATAATAGGGCGGATTTAGATTTGTACAGAGTGAGTAGTTATTTAGAGGAGAAACCTCTAAATTAATAATAAGAGAAACCCCAGTTTTTCAGATGCAGTGGAAGCAATATTTGTGATGTGCTTATGACAAGAAAGATTAGAAGTCAGGGTAATTGCTAATAAAGGTATGAGATCTTGTATAGAAATGAGTGTCATCGAAGACAAGACTAGGAGCAGAAGAATGCTTTTCGTGATATATAAGACAGAACTGAATTTTAGAAGGATTGAAATTAACTAAGATATCTTTGCCCACTGAATAATTACCTGGAGATCATCAGTTAAGGTATTGGATATTCGATGAGTTTGCTGTTTGTGCAGGGTAAAATTTCTCAAACTAGGTATCATCTCAAAGCTATGGATTGGATTTCTAGTCAATGGGAGAAGCTCATTAATATACAGGAAGAAAAGAGTGGGAGAAAGACAATCTTGGAGAACACCAGCATTAATGGAGAAGATAGAAGACAGAGCCATCTAACAGCACCCGTAGTTGAGCGGTTAGAGAGAAAACTGGATAAAAAAAAAGTCTGAGGTCTATAAGATGGAAGCTTATTTAAGAGACCATGCAAGTCACGATCAAAAGCCTATGAAATACCAAAATGCAAAGAGCAACTGCTTGAGTTTCACCAAACTTTTCCATTGAATTTGTTCGTAGATAGGTAACAAGGCATTATATCATCAGTGGATCAACAGAAAATGAAATCTATATCAGAGATCATTGATCAGATGGAAGGTTTCAAGTTAGTTTAGGAATTGGGCATCAATGGATTTCTCTATTACTTTAGGAAAAAGTAGGAGTAAGTGCAATAGGACGATAATTGGATGGGAGGGATGTCACCCCTTTTAGGAACTGGCTTGATATGATCAAAATTCCAAGCAGAAGGAAAAACGCCAATGAAATAAGGCGACACAGAACAGGAGCACAGATTTTGAGAACAAATGGAGATATATCATCAGGACCTGGAGCTTTCTTGGCATCAAGATTGTTGAAATTTCTTCTGATATCCTTCTAACGGAAGACCACAGGAGGCATTGAAAGGAGTGTACTTGGGAATGGTGGTAGGTGCTTTAGTGAGATCTTCAATACGAGAGTTAGAAGAAAAGTTTAATAACTGTTTTACAATTGTTGTGAGCTTTGGGGTAGCAAAAATGAAACTGGATATTTGAATGTAAGCCAGTTGCGATATGCAACATTTTTATCATGAACAGCATTAGCACATTTATTAGAAAACCAAAGTTTAAATAAAGGACGATATTTTAAGGTGGAGTGTAGAACAAAGGATTTTATCCCTAGAAGAATAATTTAACTGATACCATCTGAGCAAACATTGACATCACAAGATCTAACAGAGTAATTCAACGCCGCTTCCCTAGACAGGTAGGCAGGAGCAGCAGTGCGTAGCACACGCTTCTTGATTAGACCGGGGTTCGAGCCCGTGACCACTAAATACGGAGGATGCGGAAAGGTGAGGGAATGACCACCGCATATCCCAGGAGCAATATGGCCTTAGTTGCTAATGCTCCTAAAAAACAAACAACAACAGTAATCCAACCAAGGGAAAGAAAAATAATTATCACACGTTATCCCATTTTGCATTTCTGTAATGGCAGGGAACACGAGGCTGAGAATGGTCACGAGAGAAAGGTTCTATTGGAGAAGAGACAATCACTGAGTTGTGATATGAGGTGTTTAGAGGGCGACTCACCTTAAGCGTCTGTTTGGAAAAGTTTTGTGAGAAAAAGATAGTGTTGCTTGAGTATTGTGGTAAGTAAATGCAATCAGTGCGATGTCATTAGTAATTGCAAAAGCCTCAGAATCTCGACCAACTCAGTCCGTGTGACTGCAAAACTGAAGCCAGCTGGAGTCAGAACATTAAAATCTCCATGGATAAAAATACTTTCCATGAACTTCAAGAAGAGGAGATCAAAGAGTTCCAAGTGATTAATAGAATTGGGCGATCGATAGAGGTAACAGATAAATTTGGCAGAATGGGGTAGAGAGATTTTACGTTAGAAGATCGAAAAGAGGAGATTCCAAATAACGAAATCTCTGAGAAAGAATATCAGAGCGGCCGTAGCACAAGTACCTCCTTCAAGCGAAAGGAATCGTACAGCAAATATTTAGGACAACTGAGATGAGCAGTGGTGGCTGAATCAACCAATAATTGGGATTCTGTAAGAAAAAGTATTTGGGGTTTGGCCGACTAAGTGGAAATGGACATCATTGAGATTGGAACCGAGAGCACTTATATTTGTGAAATGAAAGAAGTGTTTGGGAAGTTTAGATCTGTTTGCAGTTAAGTATGTGCTATTATTTTTCCTCTTCATGATGTATTCAGTAGTAAGAAAAGGTGGTGGGGGGACATGCTGTATAAAGTAATGAAATTTCTGGATATGGCGTACACATAGCAAGAATATGCCCAGCTCCTTGACCTAACTTTGCCTCGACGATGTTCCTAGCTTACACACCGCATCTTCATATTTGGGAAATGTCACCAAAAAAGAGACAAAAATAACTGCCAACTGGGTTTGTTCTCAACGATTTAAGACCTGTAAGTTTAGTTAACGAATTACTGTATGAGTAATAGCTACTGAAAACCCCAGTTTCGAAATTTCTTTTCAAAATATAGCGGTCAGGAAATAAGTTCTCGTCTCTTATACCCTTAAATTTACAGCTGAGACATGTTTGCCTGGCTATGGATTTCTGATCATCAATAGAAGGGAGGGTTACATCAACATTGAAGTACTTCCATTATCCACATAAATGCCCATTCTATGTAGTGGATAATTGGTGCAAATCGAACAGGTCCCGTTGTCCTAGAAGAAGAAAGTCGAAAACAAAACAGACACCACACCTAGTTTGAACTCAGTTCCAATTTAGAAAGGAACTATTCGCTACGTTGTTCATGTGTTCTAGCTGGGCTAACAGCAACGATTGAAATTGTCATCTGTGCTCTGTATATTGAGCTATTCGAGTAATTAGTCTATCGAGCACTATTTATGCAACGAACTCAGCAACGACATATCAAAGTTTAGACATAACGTCTATGCTTTACTACGTTGAAGATTCAGTGTTATGTTCTCAAAAGAAATGAAACTATAAGTTACGATGTAAAGGAATTTTACGTCTAGAATGTTAATCTTTGTTTCACTCGCTACTTATTACTCATGTGGGAAAGTCCGAGCTCAAATCCCATCATATAACGGAGTAATTCTATATGCCTTTTTAGTCGGATCTGCAGTTGGCCTATCTCAGATGATAGAGTAGGAGTTTTTTTTTTTTTCGGCCTGCATGACATGGAAATCGGCCACAGAACATACACTCCCTTTGGCGCACTGTGATCAAAGTAGTTTATATGCCAAAAAAGCACCAAGCAACCAACAGTTTCCAGTTCAAGAAAAACCACTGAGGAAACAAAAAGAAGAGTAATTAATCCTTTATCTTAAGAGACTAAGGCTGTTGCAAAATGTTAGTACCAAGGCAGAGGCAACGGAGGAATTGTATTAATCATATTCCACACTTAATGGAAGCATTGAAACTGAGCAGTGCGACAAAGTAAATTGATATGAAACGTGAAAAATACTATTAAAATTGGCTCTTTGTGCAGATTGAACAACCTAGGAGAACCTTAGAGATTGTATTATTCCTGAGATGCCTTTCTGCAAACAAACTATCCTTAGAACACAAGTGATTTACAAACATGGTTTACCAATACTCCTTGGAAGTTTTCTTGGCCTTAATATAAACAAGTAAACGAAGTGCACACTAATGAAGGAAATGCGTCGTTTTCATCTCAGAAGAAAGATAATCTTGATACTGTGTCAACTGAACTATTCGGACCCCGATTTTGATTTGTTTGCCATTCATTTACTTTTCCATGAAAAATGGTTATTCAGTGTTCTCCTTGAAAGTTTCCATGAAAGGTCAGGTGCAAATATCTTCTCTCACGCTGCGTATTAGAATCCACGTGACACCACGAAATACAGTAATGGGCATATTCTTATACATCTGTTGTGTGAAACATCTCCAGTCCTTCATTGCCATTCCGGGGTGTGAAAAAGAACCAGGAACTTCGCAACCACAAATATACAAATTAACCTTAGAACACGTGTGATTTGCAAAAAGCCTCATGTCCAATGCCTTGGATTTAATATAAAACAATCTATCCGAACTCCTAATACTTATATTTATACTCATTGGCGCATAAAATATATTATTTGTACGGAATTATAGTACGTTAAATTATAATACTGGCTGTTGGGAATTCCGGATATAGCCGGTCCCCATTCGGGATTAAGGAACTGCCGAACCTGTGATATGAGCAGAGCACAATCGCGTTTCCATCTAAACTTCCATCTTCCGTTGCTTATCTGGGTACGTAGCAGAACCGATTGTAGTTAGGAGAAATTAATTATTAGCTGCATATTCTCTCAGGTAGCAATCCTTCATTAATATACCTTATCTCTTCCTGAACCGGTGTCATCGGCTGTTAATGAAAGATGGTAGGCGGTTAATTGGGTTTAGGAAATTTCTGTTCGTTTCACGCTGATGGAATGCGTTTTCAAATTTAATATAATAACAGTTTTACAGCCATCTGTGCTTATTTCTCATACATCGATCTAATTTGAATAACTCGGTGTTGTGTGTTAAAACAATCTATCAGGTCTGTTAAAACAATCCGAGTAATTCAAATTTAACTTCATATAGTGGACAAAGTTGCATGTTATCTCTATAGAGCGTATTTTAAAGGTTGTTTTTAATAATTTGTACCAAAGAATTGAGAGAATATGTTAGTTAGTCTTTTCAAATGAGACATACATAACTGATTCTGTTGCTAGATATGCACTGCCCTGCCATTAATATCCGGACACCTGCCTTTAGACAGAAAAAAAAGCTTTTATGGTGTCATTTAATATTTTGTGCTGAAACCTTTTGCTTTTTTGACTGCCTTCAATCTTCGGCATATTCTCAACGAGCTTTTTATAAATATCAGGTGATATGTTCCTTCACTCAGCCACCAGTTCGGCCTTGTTCTTTGGACGATCTCGACGTGCACGTACCCAACGATCCAATTCTTCCCAAAGATGCTCGATAGGGTTCAGATCAGATTATGGACTGGCCAATCCAACTTTTCCACACCCATATCCTCAAACCACTCTGTCTTGCTGATATAGGTATGGGCCTTACCCGAAGTAATACCATAATGTTGGAAGTGCATAATTGTCATGGATGTCCTGGTATTGCACAGCATTCATGGTTTTGTCGATAACCACTAATGGGGCCAAGCCAAACCATGAAAGGAGCCCCATACCACTGCCTCCACCAAACTTCATTGTTGGGAGGATATAATCAGGAAGGAACTGTTCCCCTGGTATTCACCACACCCGGGATCGGCCATCAGCCTGGTAGAGTGCGAACCTCGACTCGTCTGTCCATAGGACTCTTTTCCACTGCTCTACAGTCCAGGATTCGCGCTCCTTGCTATGTTAATCGGCGTCTAGCATTTGTTGAGGTGAGCAATTGCTTGTGAACAGTTGCACGACCATTGTAACCCATATTATGGAGTGTCCTTCGTATTGTACTAGTGCTGATATTTAGTTCCAATACTCTCACAGAGGATTTGCGTGACTTGAGACAATGGCAAATTACGATTTTGTGCACAGTTATTCGCAGAATTCTCTTGTCCTGTTCTGTTAGTTTTCGAGGTTTACCAGGCCGTTTTTTGGCCGATTCAGTCCCATTCCTCTTTCATTTGTATATGACGTCGCTAATCGTTGACCTAGATATCCCCAGAGTGACTGGGGATACTGCGATGTCTTGTACAGAACGCTTACTTATGTCGCATCCTACTATCATTCCACGTTGGAAGTCTGTTAATTCTGCTGATCGTGTCATCTTGCATGTCCACTTTTGCAATTGTCTGTTCGAATCCCAGTGTGCATATTTATAGCAGATTCTGTGATGTGTTGCATGCACAGGACCTGTTTCCCCTTCCATGGAGGGGTGTCCGGATATTAATGGTAAGGCAGTGTATAACGCGGCCGTGTTTATACGCTGATGGAATGAAGTGTACCATTTCTGCTTAAAGAAATAGAGTTATTTTAACTGTGAAATAAAGGTTGGCCAAGCTTTGGCCACTGTTCGAGGATCGCACTCTACCAGTCCGATGGTTGTTCTTGGGTGTGGCGGATGCCAGGGGGAACAGTTCCTTCCTGATTGTATCCTCTCTTCAATGAAGTTTGGTAGAGGCAGTTGGTGCCAATTTGTTTATTGTGCTGAAATTGAAAATATCCTGTTTTTTTTTTTTTTTTCATAATATTCAATTTTTTTTGCATTGTTTTTATATCTTCCTCAGTAATATTGTTATTATAGCCATACAATAAGAAAATTATTAGTTATGTAATAATTGTTGGATTCTCGTATTTAATTATTAAATGTAAAAATTCAGTTGTAAAAATAATTTAGCAAATTAAGATTATTACTATATTTAATACCGCTTGTTATACTACGTGAAATTAATACTATAGTTTATTAAGCAATCGCCTGAACCACTGTACATTAAGGTGACGTTTCAGGCATCTTGCCGATACCCATCATCTGACCATGTTTCTGTCAGCATCGGCAAGAGGAGTCTGTCAGCAGCATGGTCTGATGATGGGCAATAGAATAATAGCACGGTTCCTCACCATCCCCCAAAAATTCGGTTTTCTTTCGTTAAATCGATTAGAGAACATATGCAGTTTATGGACATAGTACACGAGTTGAGTACTATGAGCAGATGAGTTGGACCCTGGAATGGCCCTAATATGACATTTTTAATATGGTAGAAAGCAGTGTTGAATCCAGGGGGATGACCGGGGGCGAGTTTCATCCCCAGTGGAATAAAATTCCCCTCCTCCGGCCAAAAATAGCAATTTTTATTTTAATATTTCCCAAAGACCTCGGACGTTGAAATTTTCGCCACGTTTTTTTGTTTAATTTTAATTGTGTAAACTCCCAAAAAAAAAAAAAAAAAAAAACATTTCACACATCCATTCCCTCTAAACGTTTGTCCAATTCTTCCTTGAATTTATTTAAGCTGTCAACTTCCACAACAGATGGAAGTTTGTTCCAGCAATCAACTACTCTCTGACCATAGGCAAATTTCCGCACATCTATTCGACGTCTGTCTTTCTTCAATTTGAATTTATATCCCCTCAGGTTCGTAATCGGAACAAGAGGAAGAATCCCATCAGAGGCCTTATTTGATTTTTGAAAGGGTCCGTAGATCTCAGTAGTTTGGGACCCCACTGGTCTAGGGTGTTGCAATTTTTCTGCAGTGGCCCGAACAGATTCATTGTTAATTTGGTATCTTGTGATGACTCCCCGTTGGAAGTCGGTAACTCAACGCTTACCAATCTACTCTATTTCGTTGATCGTGTCCTAGCGTAAACTGTTACTACTGTACCTATTCCTGACACTTAGATTGGGGAGTATGGTTCAGTTTTTCACATAACCAGAGTTGGCCAGCAATGTAGTGTATATATTGTAGTAAAATTCCTCTTTGATGAAATAAAAACTTCCGCCATTTGTTAAAATATAAAACATTCTTAAGGAGGATAGTTGTTACTGCTTTGCTTTCCTAACATTTCAAACATATTTAACATCAGTTTTTTCCTGAACATATTCGTTAGTTTTTCTGCCAAAGAATAAAGTACCAACCATAATACGTCATGGATCTGCTTGTACGTGAACAACTGAACCATTGCCTTTGGATCCAATTGATGTGTTCGTGGCACTGACAAACGCGGTCTTTGCGATGCTGTCGTCTTGCAGAGACGTCTCCCACACAGCCTTAAGGATACTCTGTGAAATGGCCATAAAACTCAGGAATTGTTTCTATCTCTCTATCTGTAAGTTTTGTCCACCACTACCTGGTTTTTTAACTCTTGTGCTGCTTTGTGCAGCTCTGTGGGATACTTCTGTCTCTTGGAATTGTTTGTGCATTCTCGATATCACATGTGGATGGACATCATTCAGGCCTTTGCTACCTTCGACCGTGACTTCAGTTTCTAACCTGTCAACCCTCTCTCTCTCCATATTAATAAATCACTCATACCGTCTTTCGGCAATTGGACCATGAAGATTAACAGGACCTGTTTCGTACACAGTCGAATTGAGATGCACTGCCAGGTCGTTCTTAAGCACACGTATTTCATATCAGAACAACGTGTACGTGGATTAATTTTCATGTTGTTGGTATTATGGCGCATGAGTACGAGGGCTATGTTTACACCCATGCATTTGTCTGTACATGCATGCGTATTCCTCGGCTAATTTTCATGTATTGTGGGCAGAAAAACCACGAATAACTTACAAGAGTGTCCTGTGCCCTTCACCTCAGATCGGCTGACAACAGCTTTGATTGATAAAGCCCTTTTAGGAAATTCCTCCGCATTCTCTAGGGATTCGAACCCAGCCCAGCCTTTTGCAGACAAGGCTGGGATGGTTTCGAAACAACTGCACTGTCGTTGATTACTTGGTCTAAGTGCGCATGTCAAACTCAGTACAAAGGACAAGTGTTTAAACTTGATAGCGTAACTTTTTTTTTTTTTTCAAGGGTGTACATATTACGTTTTAATCAAATATGTCCTGAACTACTTAAAGTGGGATATAAGCAGTGGGTGTTCCACTTGTAGCTTAGACATCTTATGATTTTTTTTTTTTTTTTGTTTATTCTTAATGCGAACAAGTGTAAGTAGCTCACGCTCTGAAAGTAGCTACTTCATAAGCTAAAACAACCGTGAAAGACGCAGTCTCCTTAGCTGGGCGAATCATCTAAGGCGATTCCTCCTGTTCCTATTTGTTTGCAGGGAAAATAAAATGAAAAGAACTTTCGGCAGCCAGTTGCTTCTTAAAAAAAAATTAAGAAATTGAAATGGGATTTCTATGGTTTTATTTCTCCAGCATTAGTAATTGGTAATAATTTTTTGTTCTTATTCAGAATTTTAAACAGTAAAAGAAAAAAAGATTGAATAAGTATGTATTTGTACCTGTTTAAATATGTCCTAACTTCTGATGAATCAAAAAAAAAAAAAAAACCCCTAATGAGAATATCCTGATTTAAAGGCTGGATTCTGTATTTAATGCGTTTATTTTTCTGTAATAAGAACATTATTTTGTAATTTATAATCTAGATTTCTAACTTTCTCCAGCCCCTTTTAAATTGCCCTCGTGGGTAGCGCAGTTGGTAGAATCGCCGTCCTCCCACACCGGGTGGAAAAGGCCTACGTTCGAGTCCCTTCGATGACGTGAGAAATTTAATGGGTTATTTTCACAACGTGGCCGAGTTAGTCGGTCTCAGGCGAGGGTATTTTTTTTATTTTTTTTTTTTTTGCTTAGGGCCAGCTTTAGCTCGGGAAGAGTGAAGAGATCCGTTTCATATGAGGAGTTGGTAGGTTGAGTTGCTATTCCTGATAGATATTTGTTCTGGAGTTTCTGTGGTGAGATCGTCCAGGGGAAGCAGGCGATCCAGGATGGCGTTAACTGAGTCATTCCAGTTAGTGGTTTTTGTTCACTACAGTGTTGTACACTTCATGAGAGTGATACATGTTTTTGCTAATTTTATATAATAGACCTCAGGGATCAGAATTTCCTGTGGAGTGAACTAAGTGTTGCCAGGAGGCAAGTTTTTGTTTTGCAATTGTATTTACGTATTCGTTCCGCTGTCCTTTATAGATATTAGTCTGGTGACTTCTGGTTCAGGCCAGGATCTTCTCCATTGAAAGTCTCTGCGTGCTTTGTGTACTTTTTTTGCTCAGGGTGGAAAGTTCAGCTGTCCACCATGAAACTGTAGTATGCTTGCTAATTTTCTTCTTAGCGGAGCGTTCTGTAGCACGAAGTAAGGCAGCCTGTACATAGATTGCATATTCTGAGGCATTGAATTGGTTCAAAGACCGGCGAGTGTCAACGTTAAAATCCTGGTGAATCGAAGACATAAATAAAGGCCATTTGATGGTTTTGATAGAAAATCTTGTAAGATCTTTTGGAGGAGGAGAAGGAGGGGGACCTGTAGTATTTGGAAGGAGAGATACCTTAAAAGTGATTGCTCGGTGGTTACTGTTTGTGTAGTCAGTATGTATGGTCCAATCAGAGATCCTTGAGGACATGGCGGACGTTGAAATGGTTAAATCAATGTTTGATTCTCCGTGGACGTTTGAGAAGGTGTGCGATTGGTTAGGTAAGTTGTGCAGGTTTAAATTGTAGGTGAATAAAAAATTCCTCGAAAATCCTACCTCTGTTGTCCAAGACACTGCTGAACCATAAGAAAGATTTTGAGTTTGAATCAGTTGTAATTATTAAATATGTGGGATTTAAAATAGCAAACACCTGTTCTAGATATCTTTGTTATAAATTAATATCTGCTGAAGGTGGACAGTATATTGACAGTAAGTAGAACGAGAAAGTTGATGTAGAGACTAAAATACAGGTGGAATTTTGATTACACAAGCCAGAGATAACAGTGATATCCAGCTTGTTGTTGAATATGACGATGGCAGATTTAGGATCTGTTCCAGAGGACTGGATGATTCTTGTAGTCATGGGATATCCCATAACTTTGGAAGATTGCCCATAAATGTGCTTAGAGACATAAGGTTCCTGAATGCATATACAAATTTTGTAATATCAGATAAATTTTCCGTTGAAATGAGCCTGATCTCATCAGCAACCCATCTAGAGTGTTGTGCATTGATTTGCATGATTGTAAGTTGGAAGGGACAGTCTGATTCGCTGCCCAGCTATGCAGAGAGAGGCATACTGCCCGTCTCTGGTCTTGAGATCGCTTGTACCGCTGGTTGTTTATTATGATTGCCAAACGATGGCATTACAAAGAGACCTGCGGGCCAGATATCTGTGTTTAGATATCTTTCTATATTGGGACTTTTGATCTTAATCCGGAAAGAGGAATAGGATGGATGCCTGGTATGGACCTTTATGGTGGTACCGGGTATGTTGAGCTGCTTCAGAAGGGTTTCAATTTGTTCTACTGTTGTTTCCGGGCATGGTCGACTTATAAAAATGCTGGAGGGCCTTGCCCTCCTTCCACTACGCTGCACGGTTTTAATACCCAGTGTGTTAGGGTTAGAGCCAATAACTGCATCACGATTCTGAGCTGCTTGGGTGAAGAAGCAGCTCCTTGTCTTGCTTGGAAGTAACGTTACTGTTGATAGGTGCTGATTTCATCCTCCATGCTCTTGGTTTAACTGTCTTCTTGAAGCTGTTTTCAAACGGCATGTTGTGACCATCAGTTGTATTTGTTGCATTACTGTTCGTTGTTGGTCGGAAGTAATGTTGTATGTTCACTGCAGCTGTGTTTTGCTCAGGCGAGGGTAGCATGATTTTTCATCCAAAAGAACAGAAAATCGACCTCAATACACGCAATTTACAGACAATATACACGAGCAATATGGCCTTAGTCGCTGGATGCACCTGAAACCCTACTACAACAACAGGAACCTCAAATCACACCTCAAAGATTTGTATCTTCTGGCTAGAACAATGCTCGGGAAGTTATGGTATAATTTATAGCTTGAAAATGAGTTATTAGAGAACTTTCATTTTTTTTAATGAAATTGTATTTCTTTTATGGTATATTCGTAGCCAATCCATAAAAACGAAAAAATTCAAAGCTTTGCAAGCAGCATATCACAGACAAATAAATCCAATGAGATGGAACCAATAGGAATATGAGTAGGCGTGGTCTCGCATTCATTCATGGAACCGTTCAATATGGTCTCGGTTTCATATTTTTCTTTTATTTTAACGCTCCACCAAATCATTTTAAAACGAATAATATTGGATAATGAATAATTAAAGGAATAAATATTCTATTATGAGTGAGAAGTACGTGGAAAGTTTTTAAAATTGTACGAAATCTACGTTGGAAATAAATTATGATAAATAGAGAAATATTTGTTGAAGTGCTAATACACCTTCAATCATATAATTTTAGAGAATGAATCGATACGGAACGCCACCTATCGGATAATAAGTTGATTTAATTGCAACCTTTCAAAACTATTGGTAGACGGATTCGTTTTGAATGCTGTTGAAATGAAACTTTTCCCATCTGTCTTATTTACTGTTAAATACATCTGAGATCATTATTTAATCCCGGTCTGTTCGCAGTAGAGCAGAATTCAAATCGAACTACATTACAATTAAAATAATTTATTAAACTTAAATGGCGTTGCCGAATTGATTAATCATTAATTTTAATTATTGTTTGGTTATTATACGCATCACTAGAATTTACGCAGCTAGGTGCTAGAGAGGTCTACATTATTCGGGGATAACTAGTGTCGGTTATGGGGTTACAATACGAGAAAAGGTAATGGGCAACGCACGGGAATTGTAAAATGGGAGATTTAGTTTTCTGGTTACAAATTATTAAAAAAAAATACAAAGAGAAAAGACACTACCGAAAGAAGAAAGGCAATGCAATGTCAGCTTCCTGAAAGACAATCCTGAACAGTTAAAGATAATCTGTTAAAAAAAAATCCAGTTCTGTCTTGATGGGATCTGGTCTGACATGTGGGGTACTCTTATTGCAGTTGGGCAAGTAGGTACGTTCCTGGATGACAGTTTTACTGGTGGTAGATAAGGCTGGTTGGTGAACTGCGATTTGCGTGTCGTAGTCAGATTAGTGCTGGTGCGCTCTGAATTGTCAGAATTATATCATGGAGAAAAGCCCTTGCTAAGGTATGAGTCCTATAATTTTGTTTTTATGGACAATTTATTGAAACTCATTGCAGAAGTGTTGCTTTTTTTTTTAAGTGGTTGACGTGGAATTCTGTTGACTGCGATGCATTGTCAACATCTAGACTTTTTAGAGCATTCGGCACGTATGGACATACTGTTACAAGAATTAACTCAAGGTCACTGCCATCCACCATAGTCTGTTTAAGAAGGGGAGGAATTAGTGAACTAAGGAAAAAGGGTGAATCGATTCTGTACATTACTTCATTATACATTTGTGATTATATTTGTTTGAATTTAATCTACAAATCAAAGTTCGCTAATCACCCTTCACTTCTAAAATAGACTGCGTCTGTTGGTCGTCTTGAATTAATTCTCATGGCGGTATGACTGTATGTAAAATGCAGTTTTGGGTTGGGTTACCGTACTGTATGTAACTATCAACAGATCTTGAAACCGAGAACGTGTGGGAATGCCGTGCTGCCGAATTCAACCATTGCAGGAATAGCATTCCGATCCGAGGTGGCGTTTAGGACATGAATGTGGACAGATGACCAAATCAGTGCATGCCTAATCACCTCGAAGACATAAATGAACACGATGAAAGATAAGAGTGCAATTATAAAATCCAGTGAGTTCTTGCTTAATGCACCGCACAGAAGCAAAATATCTATGCCTAGAATCCTTAAAGTTATGCCGGGGGTGGAGTGAAAGCGAAATTTTGGTTCAACGTTGGATCGTGATCCTTGTGATGAGAAAGCTTTCCAATATCGAAACCGTTGATTTGTGTCGTTTATCCTGGCTTATTATATTTCGGGGTAGGTGGAGGATACGTTTGTTGAAGCCATATAAGTTTCTGCGCTATTTCTCGATAGATTGATTGGGTGGTATTTAGATCTTCCGCGGTGAAGAATAACTTGTTCTTCATAACAGGAAAGTTAATCTTGATTGAGGGACAAATATGGAAGAGAGATCGAATGTCCCTCTTTTGGATGCCACTTCAGATGAAGTACTTGTATGCAGTTAAGGGCTTGTGGTTAAAGTGATGTACTTTCTAGCAGGGATACTTCTACAGTTCGGTTGCTGCTGGTTTTCATTATTTTTGACTCATGATCATGTACGAGGATTAAAGGTGGCAAGTAAAAAAAACTATCATTTGATAATTCTGATAGTAAAAGGCTAATATTGTTCATCGGGCCAAAATCATGCACATCAGAATTGTCAAGAAGGATAACCACGCATGCATTTCTTGAATGTCGTCAGTTATCAGCAGCCAGACTAGATCCATATGGTCGATAGCTTATTCCTCCAAGCAGAATTCTCCAACAGCTGCTGCTTTAACTCGATATTATTTGATGAATAAGTGTTTAGTTTTGGAACTTTCACGTAAATATCTTTATTGTTGAACTGTGTTTTTTGTGACTCATAATTCCAAGAGAACTTCGTTCTTAGTGTCTTATAGAACCAGGATCTTTCATCCAAACAAACCGACCATAAACGCAGGAAGAAAAAGATGGATTCAAATATAAAAACACGAATATACATTTGTAAGAAGATAATAGAATTTTATGGCAATGGCCATAGCACATTTATCGCGAGATAACGGTAAAAATATGATTTAAACAAAATCAGGGGGATGCTAATGTAATTTGCATTCATCGTCTTATAAATGCGATCGTATCTATCCGCATGTGTCATTTTTCCGTGACTTTGTTTTATTGCACTCAGCGAGTTGTCCGTGGTTCATGAACTACCTCATAACTGACGCAGTAATGGCGGGTTTGCATGCTTCGTGTGACAGCTTCAACTGATAAAAACATGAGCTGTGCACCAAGTGTAGACAAATAGGCCATTTTTCTTGAACAGCTGTTCATTGTGAACTGTACATAGAAGCAGATAGGGAGCGAGCATAAAACACAGATCTGCTTTAGCAAGAGTGACAGGGATTCCCAAGGGGGAGCAAAATGGAATTATCTAACGTTGGCCTTCTAAAAATGTCACGGCTGATTTGTGCCGCTGGCTTCGCTTCAACAAATACAGAATTCTTTGCATGCGCAGAAAAAAAATGGAAAACAGTTTTCTAATGTTTTTTTTTTAATGCGATATAATTCTATAATTAATTTTATAATTAGCTGCAATGTTGTATTCAAAAATAAGTAAAACTGCTGATTGTTGAATGTTTTTAAGAGAATAAAAAGTAGAAATTTCTTTGTAGTTCGATGCAGTATACGCTTTATTAGACCTATCCTGGGTTATAACGCCAGAAGAAGAACTAGAAATGATTCTTTATTAACATTGATTATTGTAGATTATAATTGTAAATTAAGGGCTGTGGGTCGTAGTCACGTGGCTAAAATTCCAGTATTTCTTCTGGGTAATGAGATTGCATCAGCAAAATAAAATTATGATATGGAGTTAAAGCCTCATCTTCAGTCAGCAGGATGAACTGCTTAGTTAATGGAATGGGCTTAATTCTTACAGCAAAATCTTTTCCTTCATAACGAGTTGTCTAGCTGTTGCACTAATTTGTGAAATTTGGTCAGCCAAACAATCAAAGTATTTTATTATCGAAGTTTAATTTATGCTGGCTGTAAATTAACCATATTTTGTTTTGGACTAAATTCAGTGCTTTCTCCATCTGTGTGTTAGTAAGTTGCCATATTTTTTCATAGAACTGGATCCAGTAAAACAATTTCGTAATTAGCATTCTGACACTTGTTTTTTTACATTTCTGCAGTATATTTCCTTTTATATTTTGGTTTACAAATTCAAATAATTTTGTCCTCAACTGGCAGAATAAAATATTTGTTTCATAACTGGTAAGGTGTGCTTTGTTGTACCCAATACATAATTAAACTTATGATAATAGTGATTTGTCTTTATCATTACAAATGATAAATAAGGCACAACTTACTAAAAGCCATTGAAATCGGTGGTGAAATCTGTTATATAAATAATCTGTTTTGTAAATATCTTGCCTTTACGATCAGGGTTGTCACAGAAGGGGGAAGAAAGTGAAAACATCCTTCGCACACCTTGCACAGAGCGCTTTGCAAGGCCAAGCAGTCCAGAGAGATGTGCATTTTCAGATGCTGTTCCAAACAGGTAACATGCATCTTGTCTTTTCCAAGCATGAATCCTTGAATTCTGCACATCGTGTGCTCTGTCACTGGCATCTTCATCAGATAAGCCACCACTTTGTTCACATGGCGTGTTGGCTCATGAGATCTGGGATCAGTACGACCTACAAATGAAACAAACAAAAAATATATTTCTGCGCAAAACAAGACCTGCATAACTCTTTTCCCACATTTCAGGAACAGAATAGAGTTCAGGAAAGGGAGCAGCAACTACTTTGTTAGATTATTTCGAAAAATCAGTGTGGATCATTTTGACCACACCTCTACCAGTTGAGGATTAAATACAATCTAAAATGAGGTTAGTGCAGATTTTTAACTTTCCTTTAAGCTCGGAAATAAGAGAAGGTTTTTATCCTTGCTGTTTTTTTATTTAAAATTTTTTGTAGGTTGTAATACGTACGTACAGTATACGTCCAGAAGATTAGCTTCTCAGCTCATTCGTCTGTTCAGTACCGAGGTAACCTAATAAGGTCACAGACTAATGAGGAAAAGTTAGCATTACCGAGAATCAACGAAAACTTCTCGGAATTGTTTCTCCTCTTCGGATCATGGACTTCATCCCATGGAGAAATAAGAGCAAATAATTAAGTGGAAATCGATTAATTGATTTACTGGGAGCCCGCCTAGAAAGAGTTTCTCGTGTGGTCAGACCAAAACTTTGCTTTCAGGAAGATATATTTCCTTACGCGGTCGTACTGCCAGGGCGTGAACCTCGGCGTGATTAATTCCACTCTCAGCTGTAAAGTTATCTTGAGGAAACGGACACATCTCCCACCTACTGCGGTTTCCGGCTTCCAGGCCGATGAGCGGCAGCCACCATAACTTCCATGTTCGGGCGAGAAGACCGTTTCTCCGCAGGAAGCTCAACACCATCGAAAGCCATTAGCGATTCGATTTACCATTCGTCCCCCTGGCAAAGGTGCCGTAAAGATTTCCTTCTGATGTTTTGTGAGGGACTGGAGGCTGGGGGACGAAAAGGGGGTTGGAAGATGCGAAGGTGCCGCTACACGCCACCTTTAGCCCAGCAATTCTTTTCTTGTCGTCTTCCAGAGTCCACGCTCCCATCTCTCATCAGACCTTAGTGGTGGCTCACGAAGCAGAAATCAATCTTGGGTGTACTCGTGTGTCCTCTTTCAGGACGTGACAGCCACTCTCTGCTCTCGCACCTTTGACCTTTTGTATCTTCGGGTACAAGCGGAATAGCCAGCTGTAACAGACTAATGAAGATTGCGAGCGACCTATCAACATCAGACATTTCGAACAAAAATAGTTTTGGACCGGTCACAAAATATTAAGTGGGTTGTCATTTTTTTTTGTGTAGGATAAAACAGTTAAACAAAAAACCAGAACTTTCTCCTTCCAGTATGGCACAAAACCAGTCCAGAAATGTAGCCTGTGCTCTCAGAATAAACAATACATTATATAGAAACGAATAAGCACGGCAAGTCTAAGTATGATCTTTTTCTGGAGGACCTCAGAGGTAAAATCTGAGTCCGAAATGTGCAGCCATCATGATTCTCATATGCTTTACTTTTATTTTGTAGTATAGCACTACGAACTTGTGGTTAAGATGGATGCAGAAAACAAAATACAGATTCTGTGCTGATTTATTTACATTTTTTACTTCGTTTTGAATTAGTCTGTTTCAGGCGAGGGTAACATGGCTTTTTCTCCCTTAAACTCGGAGTTTTCATCCTGTAAGCAGCAGATCGACCACAGAACACACGCAATTTACAGAAATATCATATGTATTATGGAACCAGGAATCTTGGGCACATAAAGTATTCCATGGAAGTAAAATTCAGCAAAGACGATCGACACCCAGTGGCAATACGACTATGAACGTACACTGGCCTCCAACACGGATTGGGCCACTAAATGAAGTAAATAATTAGTCTAGTGAGAAAAATCTCGATCCGGCAACTCAGCAGTCCGCTGGGTTCCTCGGATAATTTCTTAATGTGAGAGAATCTTTATTGCAACATGAAAATAACATGGACTAAGTACAGTTTGTTGCAATGTGTCGAGTATTACCTCCCATGGCCCCCTTGGAGAGGACTCTTTTTCCAAGTTTTTGGTATGTGCAGAAACGTATCTTACTCAACTACTAGTTTTAATGTCTTACTTTTAACTGTTGCTGCCATCAACCTCTGTAGTCAAAACAGTCATGTAAGTTCTGGAACTAACCATTACTGTCCAGATGTGAAGTGTCCCAGTACATGTTTGAGTGTAGTGTATGCGTGCACAGAATAATGAGTGTGTGTGTTCTCTGTTATTAGGTCAATACCGTGAATTGCAGTCGATAGAAACTGCTTTATATACCATGCCAATTGAAGATCTGTAGATAAAAAAAAAATATCCACGAATCCACTGTGTTTACTCGATGCATCGCAACCACTGATTTTATTAATCCATTATGAAAACTTAGACATACATCAAAGAGAAGAATAATGCACTACTTCTTATTTAATAAAATATAACCGACAGACCCATGCTTGTGCATATTCTTCGCAATCTTAATGCTGGGTCCTTTGTTCTTATTGGGATTTTTTTGATACATCGACCAGAATAATGTGGTATTATTAGCTTTCAGCCGATGTAAATAACAACTGTCAGAGAAGCAGATAGAACAGAAGGCTATCATCAGAACTGTTTATCGACCGTTTAAACGTCAGTACTGAACCACTGGAATAAATTGCTAATCGATACATTTCCATTCAAGAGAAGCCTGTTATTTATAGTGTTCGAATTGTGGGAAATATTTTCTAGATAAAGTTTCATTCTTTAGTAGCAGCAGAGACATTAAGAAGGACCAAGATGACTCTCCACTCTTTTTTTTATGGAAGACTTCATTAAGAACTTTGCTTGTAGTCAATTTTTCTGGATAAAGTAAAACGGAAACTGATATAAGGTAAGGGAAAAGAAGAAAACAATGGATAGAAAGAAACGAACATACAACTTTTCGAATAGTTCAGTGATTATCTGAGATCCTCGATATTTTATATATATCAGTGAATAATATTTTATACAAAAGTGGATATTTTAACAAAATTATGCAGCTCTATTCTATACAGAACGAAGAAAACATATTTTACTCTATTCATGGGATATATTCATGTCATTTCTAAAAAAACGATTGTCTTTGGTACACTCATTTTAAGACCTTTGCAGTTCATTAGAAGAGAATTAATTTTTAAGAGCCCGGCTACTGTAAAGGTAGCTTCCTGGGTTACACAGCTGTTCAGCAGGAAAGCATCCAACAATCACTAAAATAATTTAAAAATTGGTGTAATATTTCAGTTTATTAAATCAGTTTTTATTACCTTTATTTTCTCGAATACCAGTGTCCTTAAATAAGCCAATTTTTAATACTTGGAGAAAGTTTAAGCTTTTTTAAGACATTCGCTCTTCTGGACGTAATTTTAATAAAAAAACAAACTCAAGCTTCGAATTAAATTATCGAATAAACTGCGCACCATAAAATTTTGGTTCCATTTTTTTATAGAATAAAATAACATAAGAAAGATATTCCGGAAAAAAAAACCATCTTAAATATTTCTTCCAATTAGATTAGTAATAATAAATATTTCATTTCATTATATTTTGTTATTTAATTTGCATTTTTTTCTGTTAATGACTATAATAAGGGGGGGAAAAATTCGTGTAACCTGCTTCAGATGTTTCAACCCGCTATATTGTTTCCTGTTTTAAATCTTATCCATAATAAATTATTTAATCAGTTATTAACTTATATAATAAGTTATTTAACCAGTAATTTACACGTATTAGACGAAATTATAGTATAATAAAATTAATTTCGAATGAGAAATCTGTATCTCAATTGAATAGTTTATTTATAAAACTAAATGCATACATGTTATTGACCCTCGCAAGTGGATATAGTATTATCCTCCTCACAGGCAGTGGAAAAGGCCTGACTTCGAATCGAGTCAGTGAGGCGAGGACCAAGGATTTTTGTCCAGAAAAAAATTGAGATCGATAATTTTAAAACTATAAAACATTTCCTAAAAAATCCACGTGAACGCAAACATAAAAACAAGACGAAATACTCCTGAGAGAGAGAAAAAACATCTTTTCCTAAGAAGGATATAATAGGAATGACAAACCGTTGTAGAGTTTATTTAAAACACTCATTCCAAACACAGTTATTTAAGACATTATTATGCACATACTTAGGCAAGTACGAAAGCAGGAGCGTGTAACTTATGTGGGCGAGAGAGAAAAGAGTAGAATTATTGTGTGAAAGAATTATTTAATAACGTAGTATGTAGTAGATGATAAGAATTATTTTTCTTACAGCCCAAACTAATGACAAATAGACATCAGTTGAGATGCTATCTCAGGAATGTAATATCGGTAGCTGGTAGTAGAAAAAGCGAGCTATTTAAACATAGAAGTCATGTCATGATTAAGTGTGTTCATAAAGTTTTTAATTTGTCAAGGAATTCCGGCAGAAATTCCTAATGTGTCACACACATGAAGTGTATAAAGAATCCTTAGAAAAGAATTTGTCACCAAATTTGTCTTTGATAATAAATTAAGCGGCTGTCAACAAGGCACACTCGCGCGCGAATGTTGCACACTTAATGTCTACATTAAAGCCTTATGGAAAGCAAAATGTGCAGTCTGATTTATTATCTGTCTTCGAACATGGAAACGGATTCAATACTATAATGTAGGGACACGTGTGTTTATTATTAAACTTTGATTTGGGAGAAAGAATTAAAAATGGAATAGCTTTAACAAATTTAGGCGGCCATATTGTAAATTGTTTATTTTTGTAATTAAGGGTGTTGAACCAATGAGAATTTCTTTCGCTTCACGTACTTTGGTTAAACCTAATAACGGGTTATGCTTAAAATAGAATAAGACTGCTTCATAGAAAGCAGCAGAAGTTGAGATCAAAGGATAGGAAATGGTATCTGTTCTAGAAATATTACGGCTCATTCATTCAAAAGAATGCATCCAGTTTTTGTAAATAGGCAGTGATACTGCTAATCCAGTTTTTTTTTTAAAGAAAAACGAGAGGAATTTTCTGAAATAAAACTAGTTTTTTTCAAAAAGAGCGAGTGCTGTACAAAAATTACTGATGATCGAACTAATATCTCTGGTTTCGTTTTGGACTCATTCGTTTACTGTTCAATACGAAGGTTGGGTGAAATCCTTAATTTGAATTCGCTTTTTGGTAATATTTTTAAGGTGCCTAAAGATGTATCAAATTTTCGAGCGAAAGATGTGATGGAGAGGAACACGATCTTTGTTTTTGAGTCAAACAAATTGCTTTCTCTTTGACCGTAAAGACTGAATTCTTTTAAATAGCCACTGCGCACCATCAAAAGAGTTTTGTTCATTGGCATTCATTATAAGACTTGTATTTTAAATTTTTTTCACCTGCCCTTAAAAAAGACTTGAGATGATCCTATTTTATTTTCCGAATGCGCAAGGACATTCCATGACTGACTTCCCTGCGGGCTGACACACACACACATACATATTTTATTATAGTTTTGCATCTAGAGCGAACTACAGAATCGAAAAAAAGATTGAAGGTAGTAAAATTCTCAACTCCTCCAAGCTTTAACCATAAATCTGATATAAAACTGGGCATTCAGAATTCCCATCACTTTCTTATTCAATCCTAATGCCCATCCCATTAATGTTTATGATCACTTGGTCATTACTAGTTCAGATGTACCCCGCTGCAATCGGCCTATTCGATTATTGTACTATTTTAATAAGAAAAAAGTCAGCCCTTGTTAATATCTCTGGAGGACATAAAAACCTTATTGATATTAAAACATTTTCTGATAAAAACATTACAGTCAGCAACCTATTGATTCTTTAATGCACAATTTTATGGAGGTTTACTGCTAATTGCAATAGCTTACGCTGATGAAACGGTGAAAGGCTCCATTTTTCATGTCCTCTCTCTTTAAGTCGCACGTGGGAGAAATAATTGAAGGAAAAAAAGTTTTCACTGACTTTCTTTAATTGTTTCTCTAATTATTTGCGGTAAAATAATTATTATAATCGTTTTTGTTATTTGCATCGTTTCAGAGGGGGGGTGTGTAGAAGAAAGAAAAGTAAGAATTGGGTTCCGATTAATAACCAGTCAACTGAGAGAAAAAAATGCAGCTCCCGCTGCAATAGCCAGTTTCCTGATGGGCCATCTACCCCTCGTAATCTGTAAATTAAATACAATCGATCCATAAAATAGAATCCAAATTCTCAGGTATTTCTGACAACCTATCGATGTATTTAATATCTCCAGCTAGGCCTAAAGAATATTATTTTTAACATTGCGCTATTAATTTCTATCTTCTGACCTCTGCTCTGTGTCAAGTTCTATTCAGAAACCATTAGCAGCAATGATATACATCATTTTATTTCTTTCTTTCTGTCAGAGAAAGCGATAAGATCAGCGATCTCTCGCTAGCTTCTGGAATGCAGATATACCTGTCTTCTAGTGGGGTGGCGTGGTGCCAATGACGCTGTGCACTTGAGAGGAAACGGCTAAGAACCCCTAGACGAGGCTCATCAAGCCTACTTCTAACGGACCAGCTAATTCATGCGTGAAATGCTGAGTCAGGAGGAATGACGGTGTCAGCGAATCTCATCGTCGGCAAGTGCTTGGCCGTTGGCATCTCCAGTCGATGAGAGCGTTCAAGAAATACCCAAGTATTTCACATCACAAAGCAATGTGACGTTAATAGTTCGCCGAATTCTGCTGTCCTCACCTTTTTTTATTCCTTCGCTTTCTTCCGCTCAGACATCGATACGAAACATGTGACATTTGTCTTTGAAATGTGTCACTGAATTTAGGATGACTTCCTCTTCCTATATCTAGCCGATTCAAAATGGAAAATAAAATCAATATTTTGCTTATTTGAACTCAGACTGTTGTTCTAAACTCACAGAAATTGGGACCTTTTAATTCAGAGAATGCAGAAATTAGTGAGGCCTTTTCGAGTGGAAGTCGAGTTAGTCTTTGGTGCCAACTGAGAATTAAAATAGCTGTAGGATCCAGTAGGCTGTGTACTCCTTAGCATTGTATAAATTAGAACTAACCTAAGAACACTTTATAAACTTAAAGCCAGAAAACAGCGTAGCCTACATTTTGTATAAAATTAAGTAGGCATACTAATTATCGGTTAATTAAATAAAATTTCAGATTCGATTACTTCTGATTTTTAAAATTCGAAGGATATTAATGTCTGCTGCATTTTACGTCTAAAAAGGATGTTTCTTTTTCAGACTTAAAAAACCTTACGCGTATTTGAATTTAAGTTTTTTTTTGTTTTCTATAAATTTGACTCACAGAGGATACTCGTAATTCTTCTCTTAAAGGTCAAGAGTTGCAGGATGCAATACTGCAAATAGTTTAAAAGCCGTGCCAGCTAACTGTGAACTTTAGCCAGCAAATTACCCTGAGTTCCAGTGATCCAGCCGACCATAGGAGACGCGGATCTTCGTTCCAGCAGTGGGCGAATGGTTCCCGCAGTCATGACATTATGCGGCATAATGATAACAGGGACGGAGATGTCGCCTGACGACCTCAGAGAGATTAGTTCCCGTCTTTTTTTTATGTGCAACCTGTGGGCAATGTGATTTAGTCCCTTACTGTTGGGAGGGGAGAACTCTAGAGGGGGAGTTTTCAGATTTTTGTGCCAGCTATAGAAACGTAATACCATAATACATCCTTGGCACTAGTAACAGGCTTGTTTTCCGAAAATTGATGGGTTCTGCAAGGGAGCTCATCTTAGAGTTTCTTTCCCGGACAGTACGATGACTGGATACGGGGCCGGTGTGAGGTCTTAATATATTTAACGCAGCTATGAGACAAGGGCACAGATGCGAGAAGAACAGGATGTTTGGGATTCTGTAAAATATGTCCATGTTACTCTAGAAGATTACGCCACATCTCCCGGGCCCCTATCTCATGAATGTCTAAGCCAGACAATAAAAAATTCATAACCTACCTGAATCTTATCAGAAAAACGAAATGGATTTTGCACGTGTGCTTCGGAGTGCCTCATTCTTTGACCTAAATTTTAGTTAGGAAAGTTCGTGGACGTGCTCTAACACTTCGGGAGATTTGCTTGTTTTTCGCTCATCCTTAATTCTGTTTGTAAAAAGGGACGCAGTTTGTTTGTAACAAACTTTGTTGGTTTATATTATTCGCGAAAGAGCTCGAGAAAACAGTTGGGTGTTTGAAGCAAGCACCGAATTTTCCTTATCAAGTCTGAATCAGAAATATTATATTTGATAACCCGGATGCTGTATTAAATGAAATAAAAACGAGAAATAGTTTCTGAATAAAGTTCTTTTCTTCTTCAGCGCTTTTATACGAAGCCTTTATTAAATATGTGCGTGGAAACATCGAAAGAGAATATAGATGCGCCCCATTGTAGGCTAGCTAATATATAAGAATATTTTTTGACAGTGTGGACGGACAGCACGTGCGTAGTTGGGAGTTATGGCGCGGATAGGCGCTGATTTTTAGAAACTTGTGGCTGGTATGAATTTTAATATTCTCCCTGAGATCGCTTTAACATGGCTGCAGCGTGGATGGAATGTAGAATGGTGATTTCACTCACACAGGCCAATCGCTTACTGAATACACAATTGCTAAGATGCAATATATCTCTTAGGAACATAAATTCAAAACCGTAGGTAATTTTAGGAAACTTTAAAAACACTTTTTGCTGTGTCTGGAAAGGGTAAATAAAGCCTGATATCTTGAGAAAATTGTTTACAATGTTTAAATGTAAGCAACATGTTTACGTTTTGTTTGGTTATTTTATGTTTTGCATATTTCGCGATCAGGTCACAAAATACCCGATAATTTTTTTCGAATCTATCTTAAACTGTTAACAGATAAGTTGCACTAATATTTATGGCTATTGGTGTACTTATACCATAATCACTATTGATAAAACCTTACCACCTTAGCGATTACAATTCGATTTGAAATATTGTATAATATTTATAATTTGGAAAGATTTTATAGAAATACAAGCACATTAACTGAAACTGGTGATTTTTTTACTTACCAGTTTATGGTTGTGTAAAGTTTTATAATAACAGTTTATTTTTTAATTAATTTTTGTAATGATAGTTTGTATTCCTTATTAACTATGAATAATATTAAATATAAGATTATAGTTGTGTAAAGTTTTCTTATAAGAGTTTTTGTAATTATTTTTTATAAAGATAGTTTGTATTACTTATTAACTGTGATTCATAAGTTTTAAAATTACCTGTTTAATTAATCATTGTAAAATACAGATTTACTGGACACCTTTTGTATTTTCTAAGACGTTTATTATATAATTATGGAGTGAAACGATTGCGTGATTAAGCAAAATCACTCATATTGCATAAAATTACTCAACATATATAAAGTATTGTATAAAATTACTCATGATCTAAAGTATTGCATAAAATCACTCATGATCTATAAAGTATTGCATAAAATGACTCATATTGGATAAAATCACTCATATTGCATTAATGAGACAGGTGAATCCAGGTTAATAGCAACATACTTGTTAAAAATTAGTAAAGATTGAATTCAGAAAAAGAGAAACTTTTTAAACAATGTTTGTAGTTAAATATGACAAAATACAAACAGGATTAAGCTTCTTATAATTATTACGCGTAGAAATATATGCGATCTTTGGAGTAGATTTGTCACTGGCCATGCACCATTGATTACCTCCATCGTTGAATAGTTTTAGACACTTCTATTAAAGACCACCGCGATGTAATTATCATTTAAAACTAATTCCATACCAGGAATAGCCGCCATTGTTTATGCTGGAGGGTGCTGCTTCTGTAACGTCTCTTCCCTGCTGCCGAGAAAGGAGAAGCTGATGAATTGCACGCAATAGAAGAAAACTGCCAAGAATGTAATACGCATGCATTAGAATGGAGGAACCTTAGACCAATTATAAGTACCCCGCCCTCAGCCACCTTTGTTACAAGAAAACCGAAAGTATCCGTGGAGTCTAAAGGAAGAGGTATAACCTGCCATTAGAAGAGGAGGGAACAGAAAGCGACCATCAGTCACATCCATGCTTTACATTAATTTGATCAATACATTTCCACTGCCAAAAGGAGCTTGTACTTTCTTTGTGGTTCAAGTTCTCAGCATCAACGTCTAGGGGATTTTCTTTCAGGTGGCGAGTTGATCACCCTTTATCTCGTCAGCCTTATTATGGGTACCCCACACGTGCTGCTTTTGTATGGTTGCCTGATGTATTCTTAGCCGCTGGGTCACGAAGTATTAAGGTTTCTGGTAGCGCAGAAGTGTCAGCCTGCAAATGCGTTTGCAATCCAATATCGCATAGCCAAGCGGACACTGGCCTCTTGGTCAGATAATGGTAAAGTGATTTGGGGCTTGCCTAGCTATGGCCGGAGAGCTGGCAGCTGTATACTGCGAGGTAATGACGAAAGCTATTTCAGATCGATTCCTCCTCCAGAGAGTTCTGAACGAAAATCGTTCTGAACGAACGGGATTTCGGTGTAATATGCGGGTAATTAAGGGCTCAACAGCGAACGTGCCTGGAGGAAAATTACGTTCTTTTTTCCCCCCTTAAATACTTGGAGTTTTGATCTTTTTTTTTTTCTTTTCTTTTTCCGGATACTTTATACATCACTCTTTGTTGACATCTGTCTAAAAATACATCGAAAAAGTTTTTGCCAGTTATATTCTTTCTCTTAAGTTCTTCATTCTTTTCAATAACAGAATGGAATTTCAATTTTGTGCTGTAGTATCAATATTTATTTTCTCTTCGGAAGGAATAGTTAGGACACATTTTGTATATGCACTTATAAATAATAATGCGTATAAAGAGTTGGAGATGCGATATGGTTTTCTGTTTTTGGTGAAAAGTAACCACGTTGTGTCAGTTGGACACACATTCTTTAAACTTAACTTCGTCTTAAAAACTTCGATATTTTTCCAGCGTGCGCTTAGAGACTGCTCCCTTTAGAGGCCATTTTCTGGCCTTCCACTAAGTTCGGAATTGTATTTTAATATTTACCTTTTTTTAATTTGAAAAGTGTCCCTGCAGCGATATAGAAAAAGTGGAGCAGTCTCATTGGACACAAGTCTCCCATCTTTTACAAAACCACTGCTCATATACGGTTCTCTGACTTTAACAGTGCTTCGCTGTTATCGACTTATCTGTAATGATAATAAATTCCCACCTCCAAAAAAGTATACGGACACAAGTTCATTTCACTCTGACGCTGCTGCCACTCACTTCAATAGCCTGTCGATCCCCCTTGGCCGCTATAAAGCACTCCACCCTCATCTGTAGGCTTTCTACCAATGTAGGTTTTCTACTGCGTTGATGTAAACCACAGTTTACTGTGGTTTACATCAACGCAGTAGAAAACTGAAATAATACGTACCAAATTATGTTTATAGATTATAGCGCAGTTTAGAGCGAAAGTCTTCGGTTTGTGCGGCTGCGAGAAAGTAGAATGCATTGATCTCATCCTAAGAAGGCACTTCATCACGAGTTGCTCTAGTATTGCACTACGTACTTTAAATAACATGCACTGCTCCAGTATTGTCGTTTCTTTTAAATTAATGCCTTTACTGAGACTGCGGTTTGGACGCTTTCTGGTGTCTCATCCGTGAGTTAGTAAGAACCCTGAGGTGAAAGACCCGATCACCCCACACTGATTAGAAATATTCGCAATTTGTGAGATGCTAGATTGTGTTTAAGTTTCGAAATTGAATAAATGTTAAGGACAACGCCTCAGGGTACGCCAGCTATACACCACTTACATAAATTATCCTTAGTTATTTCGTTCGTCGGACTACTGTTGTAATTCTTTAGAACCTAATGTTTGCTCAGATAGTGCGAGTGAAATTATTCTTATAGCGATGGAATCCTTTATTTCTTTCCGCCCTAAAATTTGGCGTTTTTATGTATAATATTACCACACTGAATGTTAGTGTGGTAAGGCTGCTCAAAGTAAAATCATAGCATATAGCAATTGGCTTGTTCCAGCTTCATTCTGTACCTACACAAATGTTTTCAACGTTATAAACAATATTTAATTCCAAACTTGATTTTGAACAATTAAAGACTTAACCTTTAACCTTTCTTTATTGTGAACCTATTGTGAAACACAATCAAAATATAGTCGTTATTGAAACATTTCATTGATGTAATTTCTTTTTTAAATAATTCGTTTCAGTTACAGCCAAAATGATAATAACTGAAAGAAATAATCCATAATAATAACAAGCTGAATTGCCTCAGTTGATCTTCTAATTCCTTTCCAAAATTTGGACCAAAGTCTTGGCAGAATTACTGATGATCAGTTCTGCTTTGGAAATGTAATTCAATGAGCATCTGTCTGACGAATATCAATTCTCATTCATCTCTGTCTAAAGAAGCGTAAATACTTGGAACGCATCCGTTTTCTTCCAAATAGATATGTATTAATACTGAATCTCTATTTATTTATTCGTCCTTATGGATATTTTAACACTAAATGATATCACCGAACTCTCATTTTACCGGAAGATAGCGGGCGAGCCCGAGAGTTTAAGCTATTAGTTAAAACAGAGCTTGCATCAAATGCGAAATCAATAGCATGTTGGAAAATATCCAGCTGGGCAGGGCTTTAGCATTCTGGAGAAGAGCAATGTGGATGAACTTGTGAACTTCTTCTTGTGATAAAGGATTCGAAGCAGGTGATGGGATATAGCGAGATGTCTGTGTTCAGTAGAACTGTGTGTACACCATTAGATATGATGTATAAATTTCGTATATTACAACCATTTCTTCGTTATCTGAAGTTAGAACGAATGATTTAATTGTCCGTTCTAAAAATAAGAGATTTTCTGTTCTTTTATGTCTTGTATTGCGTTGGAAAAAATGCTTGGAGTTGGGTCATTCGATAATAGCAAAGGATGCTTTGAAAAAAGATAAAATCAAATTCTGTTTTTCAACCCGCACCACGTCCAAATCAATTTATGAGCACACCCTTGTACGGTCATAATACACCAACTGTATATCTAAAGAAGATAAGCCGAAAGCTCAAACGGCCAGAAATCTTTGGTTTTATTTAATATTCATGGATTTAAACGTCAGTTTAATTAGGTATGCCGAAGTCCCAGGGGTCTTTTGTTTTTTAATATTATTACTTTTATTCGAATGATCATAACAGCACTAGGAATGACATTAACTCACTCGGTGAAGGGCAAATGTTACTGGCTTGCTGAACGTCCAAGATAATATTTAAATTAATTTGAACAGGTAAAATAACAAGAGAATATGTACTTGAAGAAAAGGTGACAGAGCGAGCAAAGATGGTGGTTAGTATTAAGAAGATGCAAAGAAGCGAATTTATTCTGCATCTGCCAAAAAAAACCTTTCATATTATTTCCATCCACAAAAAAGTGGCTCTACAATTCCTCATTGAAATTGGCCAAACTCTCCTTGCAGGAAACTTACTCCAACGTTGTGCTTAGCCTGATGGAAAACTTCATAAGATCTAAAACACTTCCTCATCATTCATTTTTACTAATCTCTTCCACGATCTTATACACCTCAATCAAATCCTCCTCTAAAGTGTCTAGTTGCTAAGCTCTGCAAACCACATCTGCTAAGCTTTACCTCATATGGATAATGCTTGGCCTTTTTCGCCAATCTATTCGCTCTTCTTTGCATCTTCTCTAGAAGTTCTGTATCTTTTTGTGTAGATGTGGTCTCCCGGTCAGGATACAATATTCTAAATGTGGGTGCTCTCATCATCTTTAGAGAGAGATAATGACCACTTCTCTCTATTTAAAAATTCCGATAATTCAGAGGGAGAGCACCATGTCCTTTTCTTGCCGCCTGTTTGCACTTCACATTAAACTTCCTCTCTTTCATCGCAGTCCCGCAATCCTGAACATCCAATAATTCCTTTCCCTCATTCTGAAAACTACTAGTGGGTTCCTGTTCCCCGAATACAATACTAACATTTGTTAGCGTTAAACTTTAGCTGCCATTTTTCAGACCATACTTGGCAATGCGTCCAAATCCTTTTGAAGCATCATTAACCACCCTCCCAACCTTTAAATCTAAGGGAGACTTTGAGAACTCCCTTGTATTCCCTCATCGAAATCATTTAGAAAGATAGGAAACAAGTCAGGTTCGAACACTGATCCCTAAAGGATTTCACTTGAACTCTAGTCCACAGTTAGAATACTAAAAGGAAAAAGTTAACATTTAGTAAGGTGGTAAAGATGAACTTGGTATCTTATGTGGAAATTTACGTGTTACTTAAGAATGAACCAAAACAGACAAAGCTAGATAACATTAGAACTGTATTTACAAATATGAATTAAGAAGTAATCTTTATAGTTAAAATATCTGTTGATTATCATCACGGATTTCTGGCCATTCCAGCCTTTAACTAAACCGCTAATATTGAAGTATGATTTATTACCGGGTGCTCTTTCATGCATACTGTGTAACAGATTTTTTTTTTCCTACCCGGTGTTTCTTGGACTACAAAAAAGGGTCTAAAAATGAATGCGCGCTACGGTTGACTTGAGGGGCTCATTTTTCAACGTACGTTTCTTCAAAGGAGGGAAATATCTTGCTAAGAAAAAGAGTGGTATGAGAATGAACGCTTCAAGTGTTTTTAACAGAATGCTAGAAAATAATTCGATTTTAATTAACTAAGAGTTTGGGTAATAAGCTCCCGTCTCCCTTTACACCAGGGTGGTGATAACAAAACTAATAACTCAGTCCTTTCTAAATGGTGCTAGATATTAAAACGGCCCCGTCATGGTGCTAATCGCTATTGGGCTTAATGAGCGATAAGTGAGGCGATTGCTATTGAGGGAATACGGAACGCCTGGGATCAAGTTAATTACATTCACTTAGGCAGAAATGCTCTGTGGAGAAACTCAGGGGAGTTATTGGAGGAAACCCTGCATTTCCTCGGCCTCAGCATTTTTAGCGTTTCTTTGACGCTGAAAATCACACCTCCCTGACTTCGAGTATAAGATGCTCATTAATAACGTGCAATATATCAAGAGAAATTATTCTTTCCTTGGCGCAAAATCTGGCCCACTACACGTACGAAATATTGCCTTCATCGTAAATTAAAGGCATTTATCAATCTCTCTTTCTCTCTCTCCGGATAAGTTTCCAAAGTTTTGGGTTTTAGCCAGCAGTGGCCTAATCGAGATGAATGGAAGGTGCATGTGTGTTTTCGAAGGTAACCGCCTCTGCAAATACCTGTTATTAATAACCACAACCTTGAATATATGAGGTGTGTTTTTTTTTGCCACGCAATCGTGCTACTCTTTCGCCTTTTTCCCCCTCCTTGATTAGCAGATTAGTATGTTTCTGAGCATCGATTACCCGCAGCTATTTTTTTCAATGGTTTTCCGAAAAGAAAAAAAGGAAATAATTTTCCCTAAATATAGTGCAAGACTTGCAATGAATATCGGGTATGTCTGTAATCTCCCAGTGTACCTTGTTTTGTTTGTTATTTGGAGTTTTAAAAAAAGAAAGGAAATTCGTTGGATCGACTCCTTTGTTAACTCATCTAATTTTTTCTTAATTATGTTCTTAAGTTAATACTTTGTCTACCAAATCCGTGTAGTATATACAAAAAATATATATCACTCTGTTATTATATCACTCAAAATCATAAGCTTTTAATACTGCAGTGAATTATGTGATATAAGCTGCGGGACACATCAATTTCCGTGGTTCAAATTCATAATATTCGGTGGTACAGATTCATAATTGATGGAACCATTGTTTTGTCTGAAGATAGAAACTTCATGCAGCTCTTTAGAAAAAATAAACATCACTAATGTTCTGAAAGTTAACCAAACCAATATTTTTTTAAAGTACCGTTATAAAACTTTTTTTTCTGTGATGCACGACGAACCTTAGGCGCATGCAACCAAAGTATTCAGCACACTAACCTCTCCCCCAATTAAAAAAACAGCCAACCAGCTATAATACCTAGGGCCCTAGATTCATCTGATTTCATATTTATTGGAATTGGTAGGGAAGGCTCTAATGAATCTTTGCCAGAGGCACTTTTATTCCTACCTGCATCACTTCTCCTTTTTTTATTTTTCAAAACCCGTGTTTCCACTCGCTTATTTGTATTTTCCTTCTGCAAGGAATGCTCATATCCGGCCAATTCTTAAAGAAGGAACAAGTCTTTCATCTGATATCATCCTATCGCACCTACACCAACCTTTCTTAACCATCACATCTTTCCATATCTTGAAACCTTACATTTTATTAACGATTGTCCGTATGTCTTGAGAAACTCGAGTGCTCTTTTGCTTTGAAGAAAGACTTTCTATCAGGTTTGTGATCAATCCTTTCCAAGCCAGTTTGCAGCTTATAGCCCACCCTTCTGAGTATTCGAAATTGGATATGCAGTTTCCTAAGCAACTTTATACAAATCAGGAGAAATGGTAATGATCTCTCTCTCTCTATTAAACATTTCGAAACCAAGTTCACTGAACCACTTTGATTCTCCATTCTCTGTTAATTCTTTCTTTATTTTCTGTTCTTTAGAACAGTTATCCTTAAGAAACGAGGTCCTCTGCCTTTATCAACTCATTCATAATACCACGGCATAGCTTCCAATAACCTCTCGTGTATGATCACCCTAAATATTTCGCAGTTGGTGATACTCACAAATACATCAGTTTCCTGGTATCCGAGAAGGATGTTAGCATACCTTACACCCGTAGCCTTAGTAAATATTTCTATATAGTGCAGTGTGTTCCCAGATAAAAGTTAAAATTGCTGTTCACTGGATGATGGAGAATACTTTTTGTTAAGTAGGCCACTGGTACATAACTCCTATTAGGAGCTCCAATAATATTGTATAAATGGGTATAAGGCAGGCATTGGTGTAACGTTGCTAGGCAGCACTTAGAGACCGATTGGCTGATCAACTACAATCAGTTTGTATTTTGTTGAACTTGTCGGTTTGGTTTCTTTCCCTATCCAAAGGCTGGATTCCATCTGTACCAAACATCCTTTATCTGTGGACGCAGCTCTATTCGAAAACTTCAACTTCTGGGCACAAAGACGACCCTGGAGTGTTGGTGTAGGGGGATCATCAATTCTCGACCTTGAACAAAGCAGTTAAAATATCAAAATAATTGTTTATTCCTTAGCTTTTTCTGATATCCTGCACTTACTACTCAAAACTCTGAACTTTCTACTAAAAGACTTAAAAGAAAACAAACAAAAACATTTCAAGTTTTAGTTGTACCGTGTCAAAAATATTTCAAATATTTCCTATCGAAAGAGCAGATATCTTGAAAGAAAGCTGAACAATCGCTAAAGCAAGTTAAGAATATTTTTTTCTCATGTCATCAAGATAATGAAGAATTCTCTCGGTTTCTCCTTTCTCTCAAACACCCATATTAATTATAAAAACGTTAAACAAATGCGTCAGCACGCCACCGTCTACTAACTCGCGCTAATTAACATAAATGGCGTCTTTTAACTTGATATTAAGAGATAAGGCAGTCGTTTTGTGGTGCTGAACTATTGAGACACTCAATGGAGGAAAATGAAACAAAATACATACGCAGACATCTGTCTCTTTAACTTATACTTTGGCAATAAATGGAATGGTTGCGTTACACGAACAACAATTGTTCTCTTAAGCACGAGGAAGTTCACTAATTAGCAACCCTAATGAAGTTATATGCAGCAAACATTGACCGAGCACATTACAGCCGATCCTTTTGTTTCTAACGCTGGAGTTGATCTGATACAAAAGTCGTTGTTGCTTGCCAGCCATGTTTGTTTTAAACTCTACAAAATAATGCGTTTCTGTTTCAGTCAGCTGCGAAACGAATTAAGTCTTTCTCTCATTTCAAATATCTAAGTATTTCTAATTATAATTTGCAATTATAAGTAGTTTGATGACGAAAAAAAAGTGGGCAAAAGCAAGACAGTTTATAGAATTATTCATATGACTGCCATTTTGGTTCCGAGAGAACAGCTGTTTGCATCTGGGGAAAAAACTAATAAATGAGAATGCACATCGGAGTTTTCTCAATTGTTACCGCACCAAGAAGGATTTAAGTCGCCATTCTCTGAAGATAGTGAGCAAAGATGTAAGTGGACAACAAAGTCAGTGTGACTGGTTTGATTGCTAAATACTGTTATGGTTTGGCCAAACATCAAAAGGTGCTTGATGAAGGAACGTACCAAACTATCTTTAAACGAATTAGTTTACATTATTCTAAAATATTTCGACAATTAAACTTAACTGAATGATTTTCGGGACTTTTGCCTGATTTTTGTCTTTATTAATGTTAAGAAATTTGATGGATGATACTTTCTCCATATTTCTTCCTTTCTGACTCTCTATCCACTTATAAAACAGTTTTAACTGCCTTAAAATCGATAGTTCCCACTTCCGGTACCCAGCTACCTCATTCTCCTCTCTATTCTCCTCAGTGAGTACCTCCATCAATACATGATGAACAGTTCACTTTTCCCTGCACTACTCTCCGCGTGTTTTTTTTTCTTTTTTAATGCTGGAATTTTTCCACTCTGTGGTATTAGGTTATTTATCATATGGGCTCTTCTGAAAGATTTATTATTCGGTCTGCAGAAGACGTATTGTTATTTTTGTTCTACGTGACATTATCACAACGAAAAATAAACATTACAGCGACTCGGATTCTTTCTTCAATTTCTTAAGATTTTACTCGGCGAGAGTTCATCGACTGATATGTAGTCATCAGGCTAACTAAATGCACGTTCGGGTTTACTGAGGTGTGCGCAATCTGAAAATAATGAATAGTTTTCAAAATGCAAACTTCTTTTATTGAAAAAAAGTCGCTTTCGCAAACAGGACTCTTGTTGACACCAGTAAGAACTTAAGAATATATGGTACAGCCTGAAGTAATGGGATTATTTGTGATGATACGTGGTTTTTCTTGAATAAGGGGAGTTATTTCTGGGTTCAATAAACATACTTTTTTATGGTGAAAAGGTCGTTTAATTCTGTCACATATGGAATAATGAGAAATACGGTATTTACTTTTTACAGATCTGTGTTCATAAAAAAAGGACCGAGATCCAAAAATGATTGCCAGCTTAAATAATTTCATAGCTCAATCTACAAAACGCACCTATATACTGCACTTCATGATTTGAAATAGAGCAAGAAAGCTTATTGAACAAAAATCTGCCCATTCTTAGAGTGCGATACAGATCCTTCAACTCCTTTCGAAGCAGGAGTCATCGAAGAAGCTTACACCTTCATGAATAATACTGCTCTTCCACACAGTAGGTGTGATTTAGAAATACTAAGAGCAAAGGACATCCTCCAACGTACTAACAGAGGTCTCGTGCAGTATTTCTGTGAACTTCTCCGAAGCAAATATGCTACGAGTGTTTGGAACGTTTGCGAAATGCCTAAGTCTGGTTTCCATCCCTGCCTCCCCTCCAAGATGCGGTCCTTGTTATAGGCGATTGTTGTTGTCTAAGTTAGCAGTTTAGCCAAATCAGGAATACAAATTGCCATAAGGATATATAGGGTTAACAAATAGCTTCCCCGAATCCGAACGTCCGGGTCACTTATGGTAAAAGGCGGGTCACCCTAGTGAGGCTGTTCACCCTAGATCCCATGCTTACTCTCGACTTCTGCGGATGCAGCAGTTCGGTGTGGGTGTACTTTCTCTTCGCCCTAGGGTCTTAGATTACTCTTCTTTCTTTTATTCCACGTTTGTTTCTCATTCGAATTCTTGCTGTCCGCTGCACGTATTACTCCTTGCACATCTCTGACGTGCTCCGTTTCCACAATGTTTGTTTAAAATTATTTCTGTCGAATAATAAGACATTGCCCAAGTACCTCTCACTTTTGTGCACATTCGGTGGCATCTTGTGGTCGTCTAATAATGTTTTAATTCGCCATTGAGCAGTTTTCAATTATAAATTTGCACAGAAATGTTTTCAGCAAGACTATTTTCTTAAAAGATCTGAGGTGGTAAAAATAGGCGTCCCGTATATTTAAATATAATTATTAGGAAAGATATCTTTTAACAGTTCGGGATTAGGCTTCAGAAGGGCTGTTCCTAGATCTCAAGATAAAGTTGGCCTTTCTCTTCTTTTTCCTACAGATTTATAAGCTGTTTTGGAAATCGCTTTCTCTGAATTAAATTAATTATTTTGTGTCCTCGCTAGATTATTTGGAAAGGTGATTTGATCGATTCGATATCCCTATTGCGATTTTGTTTCAAAAATTGTATTTAAACTCAATAACCAATAAAATAAACTAAGTGCAACGAATTGGTAAGTTCATCATTAAAAATGACTCCCTTAAATCGGTTAAATTACATTGGATCTATATTAATTTGTCGTCATCTTATTTATAAAATATATAAATTGCGAATGATCATCTTCGAAATTCTTTTACAGTCTTTATAAGAAGTATAGAAGACTTTTCCTTTCATATGTTTTCGAAATGCTCTTAATGCTCCCATTAGAACAAACTTTGTCTTCACAACGAGTTGCCTTAGTATTGCACTGATTTCAAACTGATCACCTGGTCAAAAGATTAATGCCATTTATTGTAAAGATGAGGCTCTTCTGACGCCCGTTTCAGTTTTTGTTTTCTCTTATTTCGAATTAATTATTAATTTTTGATAAGAGCGAATAATAGGTTATTAAAATCAGCCATATTTTGCTCTTCGAGTTCCCCAGTTGGTTTGCAATATAAGTGATCTTCTGTGTGTTATATTTGTAGCCTCAGTCGATCTAGCGAATAAGTGACTTCTCTAATATGATACAAATGCCCTAATATATCTAAAAAATGGTGATCGATCAAACAAATGAAACACACACACACACACAAGGCACAATTTATATCTTTTCGATGTTGGTCCAGAAGGTAATTGGTTACATTAACTTTGACCTAACGACTCTGTACGTTACTAGATCCCCATTTTCAGCAACGCCACATCAGGTTACCACCGGTGCTCTGTCAGAACGTAATTTCATTTCTCACACACACAGGAATTACAAAGTAAAAACCTGAAAACTGTGTAATTAGACACGAGCGATCAATTTGACTTACGAGGTCGCCTTTAGTGCCCAACTATTAATCAAAACTATCTATCGAGTCGCTTAAAAACCACATGGTGTCTCCGAAGCGCGTGACTCATTTATTTCGTGGCTAAGGTCTGCCACCTTCCAGTATTTTTAACGTCAGTTTTTGGTGGCTTAAAAAAGTGACTGTCACGGTGTATCCTTAGAGCGTATTTGAAATATTAAGTAAATGTAAAAAAAAATCTTAATCTATTTGTAGGAACTTAATTTTCCTTGAGATAAAAATTGAAATTTTAGCTTTTGAACTAAAGTGATAAGGATTCTTTGCTGAAGAGAAAACACCATCTGTTATTTCAATCAGAAGTGAACTTTTAAGTAGTGCTTCCAAGACTTTAAAATCAAACACTTTTAAGTGTTTGATTTTAAAGTCTTGTTTTAAATCTTCGGAAGATGAAAGAGAAATTCTTTTTTTGCCTTTCTGATTTACTGACCAACTGCATTGCATCATTCTCTTACTAGAATCGCCCCTTAATTTCTCTCCTGCTAAGGTATAGCGGTGTATTAACCAGAGGATAACCTTCTTGGTCAAAGGCCCGGACTTTTATCGCCAGCTATAAAAGGCCAGTGTCTGACTATCTTTTGATCGTTGATTGTCACACCTTGCTGAAGAAAATCAAAAACCAAAAGCAATCCATGACTAGGGAAACTTCAGTATCAGTTTATCTGGGATCGGCTTGCTTGTTAGTGGAGAGAAGGGATGTTTCCAATGTCCCTGCACGCGATTAAGAAAAGATAATGGCGGTGCTGTGATCAATCCGCTGTAACAACACGGCGAAGGAGTTCACCGTCTTACTAATATCAATGATGATGTTGCATGCTATAACTTCCAGTTTCAGTGCTTCCCATATCTCCGGATCTTCCGCGATGTACAGTGGTTTAACCACTCGTAACTCATGTGAAGAAGTCTGTGTTCCAATCCTATCATAGACTGAAGTTAAACGATCTCGGGCGGAGGGAGTAGGATTCCCCCTTGAGTTATTCCTGGTTTTTCACCAAGCGCAACATGCAGATCGACCTGTGAACACATACTTGTACGGACAATTACAAAAATAATGTAGTATTGGTAAGTCACTGATGCGCCTAAAACTCAACTGCTTGCATTAGCCAGTGGTGCATCCAGAAATTTGTTTATGGGGGTGTTGAGAGCTAGTACTTTTTGGAAGTGGTAGCCTATACAAGCTTTGACACGTTATAATACAATTATATAATATAAAGCAATGTTCTTTTGGTGGATTTAGCCCTCAGAATGCGTGTGGCGATTGCTGTAGGTTCCTTCTTAAATATTTCTGCCCACTTACGATGGTGATGGTTGCAGTTGCTCTATTTGCACTGGAAATATTGAGAGTTATCTGCTGTTCGCTCAAACATCCCCTCTCGTTCAAAAATTCTTTCGGAACTCGGGATTCCTTTAGGTGTGACAAATCTTTTAAAGGAAAGCACCTGTGGGCTGTTCGATAAGCGAGTCAGAAATACCGCTTTAATTATCCTTGGTGGCGTATCTTGGAAATTAGCAGATAATCATAACGGATAGTACGGAAGAATATCAATCGCACAGTTGGAAAGCATCAACGACTTAATACAAGTTACAGTATACACCTACAACTAGTATATCGTAGCACGAACTACCAGACTTGCTGATTCAGTCATGACTATTTGGGTCATTGTACTTTACGCCTATGGACTTTTCTCCTTTAGAAGTACTTAATCTAGGGTGACTGCTATCTCTTTCCCGTCCCACTGCTGCAAGGAGTAGATATAGCGTTCTCCAGCATCACTGATGCCATAATGACACAGTTGTACGGTCGAAACTTGTATTTTGATGCAAACGATGGTCAATTTGAGTTTGTCCTACACAAGTCAGTTAACATAACTTTTATTTCTGTTTGTCATAAGAGTTTATTATACATGATGTTCTCAGTATTGCGCAGAACCAAATGTTGTTTTGTGCATCTAGTAAAGATATCGTGTATATACGTTGTTCGGCTGCTACATCACTCACAGTGGTAGCATTAAGGAATGTTAGTTCTTTGAACATACCTTTCCACACCCGGTGTATCCTGGATTTCAATTTGTTCGTTTGTGTGATAGAGAATAGTCTAACTATAAGAGCAGGACCCCGACCTTTGGATTGAATTTTTTGCGCTATAAATCATAGTCCCTGATTTGACGATGGCAACTTCCAACACGACCCAGTCATAGATGCTTCAACTTCTCCAACGGCTCGCTGTCGTTTTTCTACCCATCACTCTTATACCTGGAAAATCACAGGTCTGTGATGGTAGGTAAATTCCCTGTAAGGATTTTACCCACCACCCTGTTTATGTACTCATTGTATGTATTAATTAGCCAACCAGAAATTCGATTTTAGCTTTAGAAAAATTTAATATTGAAGATAACTAACTACTACAACACCTAAATCAGTTATCATTAGTGTTTCGCTTTTTTCAACAAATTACTTCAAAAAGTCTATGACGCAACTTTGGAACGCTTTTAAAAGCCTCAAATTTGATGATCGTGGTAGTATTATAAATTAATCGTATTTAGAGAACTTTTTATTTTGTATTTTCGCTTGGTAAATCAAAGTGAAATATAGACGAGGTCTGCTGAGATACGTAAATCATTGCCAACATTAATTAGAAAAATCCCTTCAGATTATAAAGAGCGAATTCAGTATAATACAGACATTCCATCTACATCACACAAAGTGTGGTTATATCAATAAAGACTGCAGTCTTCGTAAGCACCGAGACTTGTCGACCTTGGCGATGACCACTATTTATCCAGTCATCAATCTAGTTTTACAACACCCGTTTACCTGATGCACCACTGAGATCCTGTAATTCAGGATTTGTTCCTTGAGGCTAAAGTTAACAAGATGATATATATTTGGGGTGTTCAGAAACTGCCCACCGCATTCCTAGATCTATTCGTAAGCTTATAGATGAGGATGGACACTTTTCAAACTGATCATGACACCGAAGGGAGCATATTTCTCCAAAATCTCTCAGGGGGGGAGAGTTTATAATGGAAACGCTTTGTAAAATTGGTACGCGAAGTTTAGAAATTTTACTGTTGTGGAAGTAGTTGTCATTATGCTAGTTGGTTGCCTAACGGTCATTTACAGATTCTTTGGATTAGTTACATCAATTTTCATCTCTTTTATTGGTAGCTATTAGGTTTCGTTAAATCATTCCGTCTCTCTGAACTTTAATTCCGAGATAGTAACTGAAACTTAGCAATGTCACTTTAAACTGTTCTGTCTAACAGTCGAAGTTTGTTTGGAAAGTTGCGATACGAATTTTGCCAATGGGTATTGGTAATGCTTACGACTCTAAGCCTGCATCCGGCCATTAAATCGTACAGAACACCCTTCCTTGCGTCACCACCATTACCTAGCAGAGACAGCCAATAAAGAACGCATTATCTATTAATTCCTTGATTGTACAAAGTTTGGTTTACCTAGGGCGATGTATTAAGCCACGCTCACGCTCATCTTGCCGGCCTTCACAAGTCATTGGTATTCACTCTCTAGTCTGTGGCCCGTCTGGGAGCTAGCAGGATCTTCATTGCTTCAATGCTCTTCATTTATTTAATGGGGGGAGGGCTATCGTGTTAGGGGGAGAGCTCTGGTAATTAGTAACGGTTACTCCCTAGAGCCGGTACCGAACTCTGCCTTCCCAATTGGTAATAGCTCCCAGTACGAAAATCAGCGGCACACAGAAGAAGCTCTGGAAACAGAAGGCTAATTACTTTACTTCAGAAGTAGTGGAGATGTTTCGTTCAAGTAGAAAGCTATACTTTTAGACAGTAGCGTTGATGTGCAAGACACAGAATACAGTTCCTTATGATCTTCCGTTTTCAACTTCCTTTCCAAGTTCATTAGGCTGTTCGGACGTGGTGCATGCTCGTTGCGCCAGTGCAGGGACTTATCTTGGCGCAGCTCATTCACCGGCATGAATTCATCACATCAAGACTTGAAGCCTAATGGAGGGTTTCTAATTAAACCGGGTTCCTGAATAAGCCAGTTAATTAGAACGCTGATAATTACCTCAGGCTCGAGCGAAACGCTAAGATAATGACCTTGCGCAACGCAGAATGCTGAGGTTTGACCCTGAGTTTAGTTGAACTTTTGTGTTGTCGGGGCACGGTAGCGGTGGAGTCATCGAATACACGTTTAGTTGCATTGTGGAAGGAGCAACATCCTGTTGTTTGGTGATTACAGCACTCAGGGGAGAACCAAGAAAGCCCTTCACACCTTTACGTAGATAGACAGATGACTGTTTTTTGTGTCTCGCTATTAATTGTACTATTTTTCCTCCTAGAGGTAAAGGAATCGGCACAAATCCATGCTTGGAAACCAAGGCCTCCTTCAATCACTGTTAAAGGAGCAACAGCCAGATTTATTGTACGAACGTTTAAGAATAAGAGCGTAACTGAATATAATAAAAAAAAAATTAAACTTCACAACTAGTGAATTGCATTTCTTTAAAATCTTATTCTGATTGCTTTCTTTAGGAATTATTAGCGGTAAGTAAAGAAATAAGGATTTAAGGGAAAACAATTCTATTGAGCTCTTGAAAACAAGTGGTTTTTGCACGTTGTAAAACAACTTTTCATCCCGGTTTAGTTAGCATCTTAATACTAAGGTGTCAGTACGCAGTTACTACGTTAATATGCACTACATTATGGAAAAAAATACACTTTACTAAACTCGTAATGTCTCTCAGAATATATAAACCTGTAGTTTTATCTTTATTATTAAATAATCTAAACTTTTAAAGTGATTATCAGTTCAAAAATATTAGGATTAAGTTGATATAAATATTGAGGTGGTTTTAAATGTAATTATTTAACTGATATCAGTGTCATCTGACCCCTTAATACGAAAATGACGAATTATGTTAATTTATGCGATTTATTTTTGTTTGTATGAATAATATTTTTTCTCGAAAATTAAGCGCATTAATTTTGAGATAAACCAGTTTTAGAATTAAACGCTTGCAGTGCCATCTGGTACTTGGTATTAACAGTTCCATTATCCACTAGATATTAACAAAAATAATTTCTGAAAATTTTCGGTTACTAATTTAAAAAATATTATAATTATGTCTTCTGTCTTATTTCCGAATAAATAATTTTCTAATTATGAACACAGAACGAAGAATCTGATATATTTTGCATCTGATATTGCAGGTTGTGTATAGAATGTACCAACAAAGTTTTTAATGATTTCCTGTTAATTTAATATAACAATTTCAACGTCAAGTAGAATATTTTAGACAACATCTGAAAATAGATGGAGTCTGCGTGTTAATCGCATCGTTACAAAACGGATAAGATCATAACCAACGAGAATTCTGGAGGTGGAGACTTATCATAGCAAATCCAGTGATCTCTAAAGGAAAAACTAATTTCTTTTGCATAACTCTTCGAACTTAAGAAGAAAATTATTGTAAAATGACAGTACAAGAACCCGCAAACACTTAGCAGTTAAAACTAACAGAGGTACATCGTTTTAGTAAGGCTTGTTGAAATTTAATATTACATGACGTAGGTGGAGTAATATCCGAAATGTCCGCTGTGAATAATCTTGAAATTTTCATTTATTTACGTGCTACATATCCATTTATTCGTATAAGAATGTCCTTGGGAGCTCGTTCGTTTTGTTTTAAGTGATCTGCAACGAAGTTAACGGTAAATGAAATGAGATTTGAAAACTTGCTCACTTCATAACGATTTCCACAATTTATATTACTGATCATTTGTTTTCTTATCTGGGCACTTAATAATATGCCACCCCGAGTGTTTATATTTATGATTCAGGAACTCTCAGGTAATTGTAGTTAATTTTGATAATCGAATGTTCGTGAGAATGTGATATTTGTGTCCATTCGCCTCTAATCACAATCGCTGAAATGTTTGCTTGTAATATTTAAGTGAATTTTGCGAAGGGTAATTTTAATATAATTTTCAATTAATATTTATCAAGAATATATCAAGAAGAATTTCCTTGAGAATTGTAGCCAATAAATCGTGGAAAAATCGCGCTAAAGTATTTAAACCATTGCTGAAATTAGTCATTATATATTATTCTATAATAAATGAAAATTGGTGCGTGCAGTATGGTTAGTTCTAAGAGTTTAGCCAATTTCTATATTTAATTCAAATATAATTGAAAATTGAATAGACATTTGTCTCGTTCAATATGTGGCTTAAAATTATATTTAATTTATTGAAAAATATTTAAGCCAGCTTCACTTAGTGAGTGGTTCATGCACTTGATAAGCCTGTATAATGATATTGGTAGACTACAATAAGACCTGTGCAGTATCTGCTTAATTTAAAAAAATGTAGGCAATGAAGAAGTCTTCCTTGTAATGTTTTCTTATTTTATTTTATTTTTTGGTTTCTTAAATTAACAGAAATTATTTGCTTTTCGTAATTGGCATAATACACATCATAAAGTATTGCATAGAAAAAAAGTGGATTCCATCCAGCAGTGCGGATAGAAAAAAAAGAAACAAAAATTGAAATAAACAGTATATTGACGATGCCATAACCTCCATAGGGGGAGGCTCTGGAAATAACGAGTAGGGTAATTCTTACAAATGTCTTACCTTTATGTTTTGTGTTGTCAGCAAATAGCCCTTGCAAAAAATCAAAGGAAAAATGTATCTCTTTAATAAATCCATTTGTAGCCAAACAGTGATTGTGTCTTTCGAGGTTTCATATTATTGCCGAGTCTTACCCAGCGGATAAATTAAGATATGAAAGCAAGCGAGGGATATTTAAGAGGTATATCATTGGTCAATCTATGTATGTCTCCAGATATAAGATGAGCGCTTAATAACCAGCAGCAGTTCGATATTCGACATCTGCTTTTCCAATACCTCATGATCCAATCTGATACATCTGGTTTCTGTTATTCTGGCACCAAATAATCACCTGATACAGGCCGATGGACAGTCTGCACTGGAGGAAATGATTACGGTGCAGGTAATGTACTATTATGTCATGAACTGCACCCCGCTAACAGAGAACAGCATTTCTAGATTATATTGTAAGAAGTTGAGGATTCCTGGAAAAAGAAAGGGTACAGTATAACATTAAGCATTCAGAATATCGTTTTATTTCATCTACTTTTTATTATGAACCATTTTCTGATATTTATATTCCATGAAAATCCAATTTACTTTAAAGGCATCAAATACTGTAGTGGTGAAAATCATCCTTTTAATAATATTCAGCATAAACAGAATATCTGAAAATACACGTTATATTCAAATATTACATGTCTCTCTTAACTTTGACTACAATTACTAGGCCTATTTAAAGATCATAATAATATTAAACTGGTTTAATTGTAAATTTAGATATTTAAAGACTGCATGTTCATAGTTCAAAGTTCGATATATAACATTCAAGCGTGCTTTATTGATTGCGGTACCCAATCACTTAAATGATGAAGAAAAAAAGTCAAAGTTATGTCACGCATGTTCTTAAAAATACACCCTATCGAGGAAAATTTCTGTACCTAATTTTAAAGCCCATATCTCACGAGGGCAATTTTAATCCTTTTAAGTACACAAAAGCCATGTAAAAAATGACCCATATTATTTTCTCTCTACTTACAAGAGGTGTAACTAAAGTCCTTAACGAAGATATGAAGGAAGCGAGAATTTTTCACTATTACAGATTTCTCTGGTCGTGCGACATTTGCGTACATCGTCAGTCAGAATGCGTGGCGGTGTTTTGATTATTAGTAATTGCCTAGACCAGCTTTCAGAAAACAAATGATAATTTGAGTCGATTAAAATATGAATAATACGAGAGATAATCCGTTAGCGAACCTATTAAAGTGTTCAACAGACTCAAAACTGTCGCATTCTAGCCGGACACGAGCTTGTTTGCATTATAACACAAAATTAGCCATCTTACTTCAACTATTTATATTAAACTCGAGTTATTATGCAGCGCCGCTATTTTTAACTTGCAAAGTCTTCTTGTAGAGCCTCCCAGAAGAGTGTGTAAGTAAACCGTGATGGAAAGCTTTCATTTATCTCAGTATTGAAGCTTTCAGTTTGGTTAAAACTTAGCCTCCACTTTCTGTACAATATAAATAGTCCGCTTTTCCTCTCCGACAACTACAGTACCGCTAAACGAATTAATGCAAGTGTATTAAGACAATATTTTACAACTGCTACTGACATTTAATAGCTACACAGACACATTAGTCACACAATACTATAAGTCATCTGTCGACACCGCATTGGGCCCCATTGACTCGGGATATATATTGATTCCCCGGTGTGCAGCTTCTGTCAGGGCTCCAAGGAACTAGAAAACGTAAAGGAGAACCGAAGGAAGAACAAAAAAGAAAAAGACAGAGAAAAATGTGGCCTTTTTCACGTCTTCGAGAGAAAAAATAGCTACTAGAATGGCATCGAGGGAATTTTTAAGGTCTGCTACTTTTTTTTGTTGAGTTTTATTATTTTTGGATGAGTTTTTTTTTTCTTTGTGCTGTTTTTTTCGGGAAAAAAGAACATATTCGGAATTGAAAACACCGAGAAGCTATCATTCCATATGCGTAGTAAAGTGTTTTTTGGCTGTACGTGATACTGCATACGATATTCCCACCCATACTTAATTCAAATTTAATACAGCACATAAAAACAAGCCACGTTTACAAGCTCACATTCAACTTTCCATTACTTTTTTTTTTCCGAAGGTTCAAAAATCCATTGGCACATAAAGAAGTACAGGGATAAATGGAGGAGTAGTGTTTAGAAAACCGACACTCATCTTCCAAGCATATTTTATTGATTGGTTGATATACGAGCTGCAAAAGAAGTGTGAAAGTAGTAGCCTTTTCTGAAGGGGTAGGTGTAAAGTCATTGTGACCGGTTTCACGCCCAACCACGCACGAAAAATGGTAGATTGCTTTCATGTTTAATGGTGGGACAGCTTATCTGCTGCAAGGGGGCGCTACAGTAAACAATAAGTCTTTAGTTATCTCATTTTACTCCATTGTGTCAATCTTACCTTCCCGGTTCTTATTGATTTGCCGCTGCATTTGTTTAAGAACACAAAAGAGCGTTTCTTTGACCTGGAAAGATTAAATCAAAAAGAAAAATATGCTTTAAACGCCGCTGAAGTGAGGTTAGAAAATGCGTGTGAACTGAGGTCCGTTTGTGTGGAAGAAACTCGAATTTTGGGAGGAATCTGTTGGTTCCCCCCCCCTCCTAGATCGACTAGTAGGGAAAAACCTCTATCCCCGAATGTACATTATTAAATAAAAGTTAAATGTTTAAAATATCCATTGATAGAAGGATGAGGTTGGTATCTTTGATTAAAAATCAGGTTGGGATTTCAATGAGACCCTCCTCTTCATTCATAAAACGTCTGGATCAAGATGTAAAATCATTTCATGCGAAGAGATTCCTTCCGAACATGTTTTCGTCACTTGGGTGAGAAGGGAATTTGGTGATTAACACTTAAAATGACTCTTAGTGTACACTTTTGCATAGCTAATTATAATAAGTTCTAACCACAATCGCGGAGCTGCATCTACTAGGTGAAGCAGTGTGCAAACATCGGCAGGATTTTTCCATTAGCAGGACGTCAATCTACGGACCTTAATCAGTCATTCCAATTACCTCTGCTTTGTTACACAAGTTTCTTCGTGCATAATAAATTATGGTTTCTCCAGCACTACTTCTTTTTCTCTAAAACTAAGTACATCCACCTTAAGGATTACTGTTTCTAGATTCGGTTATGATTTCTAATTATGATATTCATAATATGTGCAATTCACTGCAATCTGTTTCGCTTCTTTTTATTAAAATATCACATTTTGTAGGCAATTATAGGGTGTATATGCTGTTATATTAAAACGGACTGCCCCACAAACTTTGGATTAACTTTTTTTTGTATTTCTAGCAGCTAAATACAGCGTAGTGCTTCAAAATATTTGATGTTGATTTGAAACTTATAATAAAAAACCCCCTTATTGCCACTTTAGAGGATGATTAAGACAGAATCAGTGCAAAGAGACATTCACTGCATTCCTAAGAGAATTTCAAAGCATTAAACGTTTATATGCCTCTCTTATTAATTTGGAAAAGCGCAGTTCTTTTTATCCGATTGAGTTTGTTTCAGTATTTCGCATTCTGTGAACCAAGTTCGGTTCAGTTCTGATGAATATTGCGCAAAAACCTAAACCAAATATAGTATTTGTCACTTTTGGTGACGTGTTTTTATATAAATAGCGTAATTATGAATAAAATATTATTTATTACCTTGCTTTTACTTTTTTACAAGAACCACAGAAACAAACGTTTCCTTAATGATATTTGTTTCAAGGGCTTAACAGATACTATTCAATGTTTGAGAAAATGGCACTGAAATGCTTCTTTATCGATACTTTAAAATCAGTTTTACGCTGCTTTCAGAATAACGAAAGAAATACGCAATATTTAAATACACACCAATTAAGATCCTTCATAATAATTTCTTTTGCAAGGCTATCAGGTAACTGCTTTTTGTTTTATGCGTTTAGTGTTATGTGAGACTAAATTGGATAAAATGAATCCGGTATATTACAGTTAAAGCTTTTATTACGCAATTTATTTATTTTACAGCGATTTTCGCTGATATCTACGCGATTATTCTGTAGTTCAATTTCTGAAATCGTTACCATAACTGTAATTGACGGATGGAGCTGCTTGTGATAAGTGTAATTGGGTAATTACGTATGTAAAACAGGTAGTTTCCCCCTTCTCCTGTAATTCTATGACTCAACTATTCATTAATTTGTTTTATGAAGATTCATGGTTATAGCGTTTATTTCTATTTGTTCGCACTCGCATCTCTTCCCTGCACTTTTTTTCACTGCTCCATTTTTCTTTGTAGAAGAAAAAATTTAAAGCTTGCTTGACGTGCAATTTAAATCTGTTTCCACCACGCAAATAAAGAATTCTTATAATGCTATGCATTGTTTAAGACATGTAGCATTATTTCTAATGCTTTCAAGAAATTCGATGTTAGTCGGGTCTAATGTTTCTTCACAGCCACTACAGTCAAGATGACGGATGCTTTACAGAACAAAGTTCAGTTCTGTACTTTAAAAGCCTTCTAGATGCAGTCGAACGTGTCGTTTGCCTTTTTACTCTAAAGGAATATTCTTCTAGGTTTTCCTTTAACATGCACGGCACGATTGGAACGTAAAAGGTCATTTGTGAAGTACGTGAGTGGTATCTTGACTTTTTAGCTCTTTTATCTTTCCCTCCCACTGACTGTGGGCATTCCAGCAGGTCTCCTCTGCTATACAGTGAAACTTCATTTACAGATTACCACAATTGTGCCTGACGTGCTAAGCATAGACCTAATACTGTAGTGCCATTTTCTGTGTATTCTTTAGGTTTGCCAACTCGTAACCAATATTAAACTAGTATAGTTTGCTTTTGATATGTTAAGTTAACATTAAACTACCTTAATTTAATAAGGAGGCTGTTAGCATCATTCCTAGAAACACTTACTGAATCTTAATACTACTACTGGTAAATTTCTTTTATCAATGACTTTAGAATTAAAGCCACATGCGCCTTCATACTAAAACTGTTTAGGTGGTTGTTAGTTAATGCTCCAGCATACTTATATTGAAATTAAAAATAAACGATTTATAGTCAGAAAGGATTATAATTAAATCTTCTGCAGAAACTTTTAATTAAAATAATTTTGCTGTTATTCTCGGGGATGGCCATGGTGGATCAGAGGAACATACAAGACAGAATACAAGAATAGCACTGCATTTAGCAGTCACGTGAAATAGAATCACGGTGAACACAAACGCGTCTACTGTACATTTTTTTTTCGTTCGATTTTTGTCTAGAACTTTGTGTACTTTATACAGTTGGAGGGTTTTTCGAGCGAGGGCAGCATGCTTTTTTTCCTTTCCTGAAACTCTGGTTTTTCAGCCCTCATTCAGGCAAAACGACTATAGAAAACACGCAATTTACATAGGTTATACACTGTCCCCTCATGACCCTTAGTTGCTTTGGTGTATTAATTTATAAATCCACTATAACATCCTTAGTGACTGAATCCTTACCTTAGATATTGGAAGTCTCTTGCGATAAAAGAATGTCGACCAAACCCCCAATTCCAGATCATTAGTACCAATTTATTTTCAAAGCAACATTTAGCATTCAGTCAAGATAACATTTCTCCAAGCCAAAAGCATTCCTGGAGGTCTGCATTACCTCTCTTTGATGTAATGACTATTGATTAAACCAGTCTCTGATAAAAAAGGAAAAAAAAGCTCTTTGGATATGTTTTTTAACCACTTTTAGGGGAGTCATTACCTCTTCGCTTACAGTTACCTCGATACACGTAATAACCATATATTTTTTACTGAAACTGTTTTATTTGTTTCCCACTTAATACGCCATGAAGTTGGCTTCAGACAAGCAAATGGTACTCTGATATAATCAGAATTAATTACATATCCGATCTCAACTTGTCACCAACTAACTCGGCAATCTTTTAGATATTTTATCGTGCCTGTGTGCAGTTAGATTGTGGGCTGCTCTTTTGTTGCCCGGCCTGGTTTTCTTCAACCAGGGAGCAAATATCACCGCAAATGTGAAACCAATAATATAATTAAATAAGAGCGAAAGTTTCTCCTGCTTTTCCTATCTTATGTAGTTGGCACACGAATAGAGCGCATTCTAATCAAACACGTGGTGGCGCTCTTTCTAATGGATAATATCTCTTAGTGATCGGTACGATGATTGAATATTTTCCATAGATCGTTTTACCAGCTCGTGGAATACAGAGAAAATTACTTTTCTATTATACGGCCCTTATCAACAAAGTTGGGGTTTTTTTATATATGAAAGAGTGAGGTAAAACTATCACTCGTTTACATGTTTATAAATTTACGTTCAAAGCAAGAAATTTGAATGTTTTAATGCAAATTGTTCCAACTTTAGTAAGAGGGATCCTAAAAGGGTCTTAACTTTGCAGCCTTTGATATTTTAAAGTATCCGCTATTTCAATGCACATCAACGATGATTTTTCTTTGGTTACTTCAATTAATAACCCAAAGAAACGATAACAAATAGGGAATCCATGGCATGTTTAAATCTAGAGTGGGAGAGGACAATTCTAAAAATGTCATGCAGATATCCTCTCTTTATATTTTAAAATGTATTCTAAAAGTAAAGTAACCACTCTATAAACCAAAACTAACCTGTTTGATTTTCTTTTATTGTAAATTTAATATACACGTAACAAATTTTAAATGAAAATCATCCATGTTTGTAAATGGTGTATTTGGGACAATGTTTATTTGTATAAGCCTAAGATATTTCCGAATAAAAATGTCAAACATTTTACATATTCTAAAATGGTTTGCTTTGTTTGAAACTGCTAGTATTTTTAATGAAAATTTCGCTATCTTACAATCAAGCGATATATTAAACTCTGTTGGGTTCTCAAACTTAGCCACGCGTTTAAAAGTTTGCTCTGTAAACTTACACCAGACCGAGAATTTAGATGGAAATGAATTTTCCAGTGTTCAAACATCTGCCCTCGCGTAGTTAAAGGATAAACATAGCTTCAACGACAGAAGGTTCATGAATGATAAAAGAATTCATAAATGTTCCTAATAGGCTTTCGCTGTGCAAACATACTTTAAAGAACCGCCCATAGCGAATAGTGCACAGTCGCCTAACTCCACCTACATAGGATGAGTGGATGAAATGAAGCGGGAAGGAATAAGCGGCTGTTCACGCCTGGCAAGTTTCATTAAATGGATTACAGTGGATGATCTGCGAAAAACGTCAGCGCATTGAAAATAGTGAGTGGAAAGAAAAGTGTCTTTGTGCTGCAGATTGGGTGTGATGAACCGTTTGTGCAAATGTCTATCAATGACATCTGCCGATGTTCATCTAACAACGCCTTTCTTTTTGGCTGTTAGTTCGCGATTGCTGTTTATTCTGTCAATATGTACGCTCTGATCGTAAATGCCATTTGTCCCTTTAAACAGTCACTCATCGAACTCGTACTCTTGGCCCTTCAGCGCACTGATGCCACACTCCTACAAACGGCAGTTAAGGTGTCTCTATTATAAATGAAATATTCGTTAATTTTCTTAACGGTCGCTTGTTTGTATTGATAGATCTACGTCCCCTTTTAGTTTGTTTACTTTAAACTTTTCCAGACGGATGCTTTGTGTTAATGTAATTGAAGTAAACGCAATTACTTTGACCAACATCTTTAGAGCTTTTTTTCCCCTTCATGGTGATGCTATTCATATTTTATTACGCTTTGATTAAAATAAAATAAACACCCTTAAAATTGCTAATAATATAACTGACCTCGTTTACTGGAGGCCTGGTGTGAATGACTTCCTGTGTTTTGTTTACATGTGGCCAGGAAGTCTAAATTTTAAACTGCTGACTGGAAATAAGACAGCCAACAAGCGCTACCCATGGAGTATCAAACGATTATCTACCTTTGAGGGTTATCGTTTGATCTGTTTTGACCCTCCGAAAATCTTTTGTAAGATCAGAACTTCTGAAGACTTATTCGCTTTAATTTTAAGCCATCTCTAAACCCTATTTGTCTAAAATTCAAGGTTGTTAGATGTCCCGATTGTTTTTGGAATTGCCCCAGTTAGCAGCATAATGTAGTGAGTCCCACAGTAGTAATCAGCGGTCCGAATAGCAATGTCTGTTCTGAATTCAGCATTTTTAATCTTTGTTGGGGAATGATTTATTGATATGTTATTGAAGATTCATAATGAATCCACGTTAGTTTTACAATCTGCGCTTGCCAGGAGATGAATTCGAAGAACTTATTGAACTTTTATTCAAAGTTTCTAGATTATAAGAAAACTATAAAATGGCTTGTAAATAATTTAAGTCAAAAACAGATTTGAAAAGTGAAGTGAAAAATACTCATGGAGTTAGTAAACGATTATGAACTTGAAAAAATGATTGATTAATTGCCATTGTTGTAGTCACTCCTAAAATCGAATATTTCAACAAAAATAATTTAAGGTTCAAGTTATTTTATTTTATTTCCCTCACGAGAACTTGACTTCTCTTTTTATCCCAAAACCGACTATAGAATGCTTGCAGTTTACAGGCGCAATGTACTGATGTCACACAGCCTTAGTTTCCTCGCACATTTAAAACCTAAAAACTATTTCTATGATTTGGTGTGTTAAAATAAACTTATATTTGAATATGTTCAAATCATGATAGCCATATTTGTATAACCTTATCTATAATGCAGTTATTTCTTTGACCACAGAGAAAACTCGGAAGTTTCTTTCCAATGCTTATGCTGCCTAAATTATCCCTTTTGTAACTGCCCATCCTTCTTTATTACAGTTGCCTTCAAGTATACTGGCATCTCTTTCTTGTAATGGAAACTTCCTTTGAAAATCTCGTATTTTCAATTTCCTTGTAATGCATATTATTTAACAGTATCATTTGCCTATCCGGGTATAAAATATCCACCCTTTCTCCTTGGGTGCATAACCTTTTATTTAGCATAATCATCAATTTGGAGATCGTATCAAAAAAAAAAAAAGGGAAATATCTCGAATTTCTGAAAAGGATTTAAGAAAACAGATGGCTACACTCAAGAAAGTTGAAATAAACGCTATTACAAGTTGTGGAATATTTGTGATTGAGCTAAACATAAATCTAGCTTGAATATCCACTCTTTTTTGAACTCCTGTAGTTCATTCAGCGTATGCTAATGTCAGCGTAGGCTTGAAGAAGTAAATATATTCTATGCTGTGAATTGAGTATATATCTTTGCTTTCCATAAAAGATGAAAAATAAGCAAAGAGAGTAAACTATTGTAACCAAAAATTGGAAAGTAGAATGCGCGTCTAAACACACCCACCCACCCACTCGCAATATGTATGTGCGCAAGTCAAGTTGAAATTTATTTTTTGATTCATTGCGAGAGAATGGAGGTACAAACGTAGAGCATATTTTGCCTGGTCACAGTATTAACGTTCAATTACATTTTTCAAACAAGAGAACGATTGGTAAACTTCTCGCGCTAAAATGCATCGGGCTTAATGTATGCCAGCAGCTTTGCTTTCTGACAATATTGTCTGCAATAAATCACTCGAAATATATTAAATATTGGAAACCCAAGGCAGCCGTGATGAAAAAGCTGGCCTGGTAAATTAGTGTTTCTCTAGCTTCCCTTTGATTTCCTAAAGTAATCATGTTGTGTATGGAGGAGCTGCGTGGCTGAAGCCAAACAGAAAAACGGGCAGGAAATGAAATCTGGGTCTTCATTACAGCAAGTACTCTCTCTCTCTCTGTAAGACGTGCAGCTTAATGGATGTCTTCTTGATCGTCAACTTTCTCAGGGGTCGAAAATTATCGAAAAAAAATAAACATACCCGAAGGAAAAAGTCTATTACAACATATATTTATTTTGTTCTGTCTCTGATGCGGCATTTATTTTTGCATCATTCCATTTCTCTCTAGCCTTTCTTTTCCATTTCTTTGCATCATTTCAAAATATTCGATTTAGTTTTAAAAAAAAATCGCGTTCAGTGTTTTTTTTTTTTTTTTTTTTTTTTTTTTTTTTTTTTTTACTTTAGCTGTCAGATCGCTTTACTTCGTCAACCTTAGAGCATTGTTATCATTCTACGAAAGAAGGAGAAAAAAAAGCAATTTCACTCGGCTCTACTACAGTTCGAGAGGAAATGAAATTCAACTTAACATCAAATTCACACTCAGATGCGCAGTAGCTGATGCGCGCCAGATCTTCATAGTGATCAATCGCAGAGGTTATTCACACGAGAGCTGAAAGATAACCCTCGGCAATATTCGCCTTGGAGCTTCATTTCCTGGCATTTTTCCCAACTCCGCTTCGACTTATCGGACACATGACGAAATGTTATGTAAAATGCGAGGAGAAATAGCAAAAAAGATGAGACACCAAAGCTATCTATCTCTTTCCTTCATCTGTCACTGAAATCGGACTCCCGAAGGAAAAAAGTTTTTTCTAGACTTGTCATGAAAACTAAAGCGGAAATGATCTCCTCAAACCAATACGTTATACATTGCTTTCCTTCTCTCGAGCAGTAGCCCCCTTCCCCCCTCCTTTCTCGCAGAGAAATATTCTTCGATACAGTTCACGGACCCAACTGGACTGCGGATCGGTCACTACTTTAGCGTCTCAGTCGAATAAAGCTCTTTCATTGCGTACGCCCCCCCCCCCACCCCTCAGACTATGACAACTCTAGACGTCAGAGCGACTGGTGAAATATGGCTCCAAAGGAGATGAAGTAAGGCCTTTGTTCCTCTCCATGTCTTCCGATACGAGACTAAATATTACGTTGTCACAGTTGCAAGAAATAACCTTCATTACAAGCTTTAAGTTGAGCCAGGCAAGCATTTTCCCTTTCGCCTTAGAAAATATAAACCTCCTTAGTTTTCCGATATTTGGACAAAGAAAGATGGCAAGATTGTACTTTAATACTATTGGTCTACACCCTCAAGACGATCGGCTGTCATTTGATGACGTTCTTCCATAGATGACAGACTGTTAGTTATAAGATACAGCACGCTCAGTTGTTTGATCATGCCGGATCACGTTTCACCATGTCGAAGTCATAAGTAAAATATTGAATGGAACTATAGATATGATCGTCTTAGTGGTACAAATAGCATCCAGAAACAACCCCTAATACTAGTCATTTATTTCACCTTTCAGTTTTATTAATACTAAGACCATCTTTCCGAACAATGTAATCCTTTTTAGGTAAATAAGCGTTAAGTTTGGGAGTTATTTGTGAGAAGACAAAAATAAAGCGAAAAAATAAACAAACTTCTATTTTCAGACTTCCTATGGTTTTTTGGGGATTTTCTTATATCTGGGCTTGATATAGTGATTTTGATATGGTGTGGTTAAAAAGATGTTCTGTTTCATTGTACTTCAACTATAAAAAGAATATCTTATTTAAATCCAATCTTTGGCATTATTATTTTGTTTCTCTGCTCTTAAATGCAAAAAGTCATTAACTAGCTGTTTTTTTTTAGATTATTCTGTGTGCAGAACATGTTTATTGGCTTAAAAACCAATTAACGAATGTTTAGATAGGGAAAAACCAATTTATACACTTTCTAATACTGCATAAGAATCTACAAGAAAGAGTTGTAAATAAATTACATCTTTGGAGTTGTGCATTGTCAAAGAAATAAAAATATCCTTGCGCATACCGTTCCAATAAATAAATAAGCAATGCTATTTGATATGCATGAGTAGATAGCTAAAGAACGCTGCACTCGGGCGAAGCATTCCGCATAGGGCTTGTATAGAAAGCATTGAGGAAACGAACGAAACATCTATAGCACCCAACATGTGTTCCATCAAGGATGTAGCTGGATGGTGGCTCCTCTTTTAAATATTAAATAAAGGCGGATGCTTCCCATACGATGCACACAAATGCATTCTGTTCCTTGTGTTTTTTTAAGACCAATAGAATTTTAATTTTATGAGGGAGCAGATCGAGAAATTTTATGACTTTTTATATAAAAAAGGTCTTTTTGCCCTCGCCCCTTTCTAAGAGGGAATGGCTGTGCCAAGTTTGCTACGTCACAAGTGGGATAATGAACATATATATATGCTTTATTAAAATACATTTGTCGTTATTTTCAAATGGTGCATATTATATATACGAAGTAAATAAATGAATGCATAAGTATGGAATGAAGCTAATGTAACTCATAAAATACACATAAAAACATAGATTAGGGACACACACATTGATATGGTTAAAGAATAAAGCAAATAGAAAACGGAATTCATCAATCTATGTCGAGAAAGTAATTTAACGGTTGTATTTTTGTAAAAAAAATAACAGCGTATTCGTATTCCAATGAAAATAAAGCTTTTTGTTTGATTGAATGCAAAATAGATGGAATGCAGTAATACTCGTGGGTTGTATGATGATGTTTTTAGGTATAGCAAAGATAAATGGCCGAGTGTGTTCCCAGATCACTCAGTTCAAATATGATCTACTTTTATGTTTCATAGTAGTAGTAAACGGGTAACCATCCTGTTATTCTGATCTGCAAATATACGTTTTAATCATAATCGTCTTGCACTTAGAGAAATTTGAGATTTCCTCGAAACTATTCTTGACGTTTAATCTCATATTTCACTCCCAAACTTTGCTTTTTCACCTTAATGAAATGCTTTTATTCTCTAGAGTGCATTTTGAAGCATTCCTTGGGTTGTCGCCAAATCCATACGGCGTCATTCGTTGAAAGATAACGTGAAGTGTGGCTCATTACCCTTAAAGCTCTTCTTTGCTTTGTGCCAGGAGCCTTTCACACTCTACACGGTTCCAACTACCTCACTTGAAGAGAAGCTTAAAATGATTCCGGTGAAAGTCATCTTGAAGAAGCAAATTCTAATAATAGATCATCTTATAAAGCTTACGGTCCCTCTGTTAATCCCCTTATCATTATCGTTAATGCCCATCTGCTCCGTGGACAGTCTATGAGCAGTCATTCATTTATTGCATTTACTTTTACCTGTAGAGATTCCATTTTATTATTAAGAAAACTATTTCATATAATGGTATGATCTCTAACGAACGATTTGCACATTTTAAACCAGGCTACAGTTAATGAATGCAGTCATATTACTTGAATATTTGGAATAATGCAGATGGAGTAATTTGACACCTGGAATTGTAGGAAACTTGAGTTTTACTGCCTGTTGCGTCTAATTATTGTGTGTGATTTTTATAAAATTAAATGCGCCATGGAAATTATTCCTTAAATTGAATTTTACAGATCGTGCACTGATTATTACCTTTTCTAAGTATATAACATATCTCAAAAGAAAAGAATCAAAGTTCCTGAGGCTGTCAGAACCACAGTCCACGTTGTTCGTGTCCAGGCCAAAGGAAATTGTATAAACGTGTTCTTGAAATGTTTATAAAAAGGTGGTGGAAAGTCAGAACAAAGGAAATGTGTAGGCCTACTTCTTAAAATTTGATCCCATGTAATTTTTTTTAAGAGGACGTACTTATGGGATGGCCTGCTATTAATAATTAAATTCCACTCTATAAAATATAAATTTGAAATGAAATAGCATCAATAATAAACTTTAGAATTGTAGAATATTTTCCTGAAACAGCAGCATATGCCAGATGATAATACAATAAACGATATCTTGTTTCTTGGTTAGTTAAAGGAGGGAGTCCCATACACTCTGAATAACTCTTTAACCCATACACTCTTTTTCTTTATAAAAAGAAATTTGATTGTAATCGAAACTAAGGAGTTACCTGTAATGCGAATTTAGTGTTTGGGAGTTGAGTTATGAGCTAATGGAAGCAAAGATTAAATTGCTCCTTGTCTACACCGGGATTAGTTTCACATTTGGACTTGGCGTATGGATTTTTAGGATCAGGGGTGGTGTTGGTGGGTTTTCTGAGGCTCACACAGGAGATGAGCTAGCTCTTAGCAACCAACCAGTTTCTGATTCTGCATCAAAGATGGGAAGCAGAAAAAATCTGGAACGTTCTTTGAAAGAAAAGTTGGAGAGTGACTGTGTTTAGACTAATGAGCTGAAACTGCCAGAGTTAGAGTGATCTGAAGGAATTTTTCTCAGCCTAGGAAGATGTGAAGTGGATAATAAGTCTTTTCGAGAATGGGTTTGAGCCATCGCATTTAGGAAAGAATTTTAGTACGATACTTGAAATTTTCAGTTGAGAGTCAGCAGCAGAGACCAAATTTGTCTTCCCAGTGGCCCTCTAAGATAATCTCATCACTTAAGTGGTCAGTTTTGGATGATAAACACCACTCATTTCCTCTTTAGTACTCCATAGAGCAGCGAGGATTCTTTTCCTGGAACTAGCAAAGTGTCGAGTGAAGGTAACTAATCAGCCTAGTGGTCAGGCGCGCGGGTGCATAAGTACACGTGCCTTGAGTGACCGGGGTTCAAGCCCGTGACTGTTGAATACGGTGCTGTTTCTTGTATTCTGTCTATCTTGTGAACTCCTCTGATCATTTGATCGTCCCGGAGTATAAACAGAAAATTATTATTATTATTATTATTATTATACCAAACCATTCTATAGTCTCTGCTCTCGTGTACTCATTATGTGGTGACCATTTAGGATATGGATTATCCAATTCCTTTGTTAATAATCCCAAAATTGGATGGTGACTGCACAGTCACCATCCAATTTTGCTCTGCAATTTCACCTTCCTGTGATAGAACATCTCACATTTTCACTCTGAATAGAGAGAAAGAGTCTCCCTGGTTAAGAACTCTAATCTGGGAATAGTCACGTTGATATGTTGATATTAGGTCTTTTTGTAGTCAAGACTATATGTGCATTCTTGTTGCATTAAGTTTCGGTGGTTTCGAGATATGTAGTAAAGAAACCTATAGAGAAGCATTCTTGATCTGGCGCACCTTGAGCACCCATGTTCTGACAAACATCTTCAAGTCATTTGCATTGTGAAGTCCTTATGCAGACAGAAGGGATGTAGGGCAGCCGCAAAGGGTATGCCATAAGAAACAGTCTACCCACCTAGAATTCCTTTGTAATTAGTGGTGAAGTTGTAGAATGCTCCATGAGTCGTGAAGAATCTGTCAGTCATCAATTCTCTGAAGATGTCGGGGGGGGGGGGGGGGAGCGAAAATGATTCTCTGGGGTTATGGAGGAATGCATGAATGGAAAGCCTGGAAAATCTCCTTTAATATTGAGGTACTGCCAATTTGGTCACTGTTGTTCTTGGTTTGTTGAATGCTATCAAAGTTCTCCAGGAGGTGAATTATTGCCGATATACCATTCAAGATTAAATGTAGATAACTCTGCCTGTGACCGAATCAGTGGTCATTGAGATGTTTAAAGACTGTTTTTTCAGAAATCTTTGGTAGGCGATACCTAAATGGGTCCAAAACTCCTTAGTTTATTTCTGCTGACTGCGTTAGAACAAGTCCATATTATTTTAACATATAAAAAGTAAATTCCTTCGCTCATATCCTCAGTGAAGGAGTATTTCATATAATTAGATTTCGTTTTCTCTTATTTATATGCATCATTAGATGAAATAAATTACCATCTCTAATATTTCCAAGTTTCAACATTTGTCAGTTACTATCTGCAACCATCGATACACTCGTAGTGTTATGGCTTAATTTTTCCGTTGGTTGGTTTTCGGATTATCCCAGAAGTCAGCTTTAATTTTATTTTCTTCCTTTAATAGGACGAGCGTGAATATTTCTTTTAATGCACTAGGCGATTTTCACGTCTAGACTTAAACACTTTTAAAGAAATCTCATTAACTGGCTTCCGTTGTCTAATTGTAATTGCAGCTTCTCAATATCGTAAAAGTAACCATACAGTGAATTCTAAATGCGTTGATTCAATGTGTAAAAATTTATTTTTGATATGAGAAGAGTCTTAAAGTAGATTAAAAAAATGAAAAAAAACTGCTGTAGGCTGGACTACGCCAAAAAAAAGTACTTGATTAAAAAAAGCTCCTTTTCCAGACACAGTTGATGATCACCATCCTAAAGGAGATCAATGACCCCCTAACTCACGTGTTTCAATGTGCTGTGTATATAAGAGTGAGAAACAGAACATGTGATGGTCGTTATGATGGCGAAGGGGAAAAATAAAATATTGATTACACCAAGTTGAAACATAGTGATATTCTATTCAGTGTTTTAGGTGCGCCGAATTTCAACATTCAAAGCAATGCAGGAGACTATTCCTTAGTATTTGTTCAATTCCATCACCATCTCTCGCTTTGGTAGAGTAGATATCGGAATTAATCTCAACGGTTTTTCAACACCCAATTATTGAAGTGTCTGGTGGAAACATAAACCACATCTGTCTCTTTCTGGCTTCTTAGTAACACGGGTCAGTGACTGACCAGCAGGTGTTCGGATCTCACCGCGGAATTATTGATTTTGGATGATTTGATAGAACAGGTACACCGCAGTCCAGGATCTCCCCGCTCGCAATGATTGATGACCAAATTGAATTCCAATAGATAGCAGCTGTCTCCGTATCAGTCATTCTGCTATGATTATATTGAACGGCAGTTGGACAGCATCTTTGGAAGAAATCTATGTTTCGAAGATTCAGAAACTTGAATAAACCTTAAAAATTGAATATTAACTAATAGAATTCTGTTCTGTGAGTTAATCATTTTAATCAGAAAATTTCAGCAGCGGGAGACTGGTTCTTTTATATAAAATCTAGTGAAATTAAAATACTCTGAAAAATAGATTAGTATCTCTTGTGTAAAAGCAACTGTTTTTAAATATTCTCAGAATGATGGAAGGACGCCTTTTTCTGACAGCTGTAGTAGATATTTAAATAAAATTTTGATTGCAACGTTAGATTTTTGTTAGCCATATTTTCTTGAAAAAAAAATACATCAGTGTTTTAGACTAAGTTTTAACCAATGTTTTTGTTTTGTAAATTTAATTTTTTTCTGGTTTTTTTTTTTTTTTTTTTAATTAAGGGAGAAATGAAATACGAAAATAGAAGATGGACAGTATTGAAACTGGGTAAGTAGCGCTTTGGCTTCAATGAATAATAATATCAACAAATGTATTTATTTTTAAAGGTGATAAATTTTTTCACCTAATAAATTTTTCCCCATCTACTGTTTTAAGTTGACTTATGGGTTCAGTCATAAAAATTACACCGTATTTCTCCTCAACTTGACTGATTAAGGAAGAACATTGCACAAACCATAGACTTTAAAAAAACCTGCATCGTTAACTGTCGCACCACAGTTGACTATTAATTATTCTGTGGTTATGTCTTTTTTTAGCGCAAAAAATAGCTGTAGGGTGTTCGCATATACTTTGCTTTAACCGCTAGTCATAAACTAACAGAAAAACGTCTAGTTTTTCATCTGAAATCATGGAGGCATAGATGATTGCGTATTAGTAAAGCAAAAAGAGATTTTTTTCTACGTTTTGCTTTTCGGCGCACTTGTGGCGTTCATTAGGGTCTCTAGGGAGCCATAGCTACCCGATATGAGCACTTTTTTGTGGGAAGTAAGGTGGGATAGAAGTTATTGACTGAATAAGCCATCGCGATTAACAAGAAAAACCTACATTTAAATAGATATTCTCCGAATGAAAAAGTTTCTCGAAATTTAGATATACAAGCAGTGATTATATGTATTGTGCCCATTTAGCTTTTTGTAGTCGTTTACAACTAAAATAGGAACGGACAAAACTTTTTTTTTTCTGCCTGCAGAATGCCAACAAATAGCAGTGGACCCACTTAATTTTTAAATGCAGAAGTCATTATGAGTAATCTCTGGTAATCTAAGGGCTTTGGCGCTAAAGGAATTCCCATTTTAACCGATGTATTGTTACGGACCCTTCCACTCTCCTTGTCAATCTTTATGGAATTTCATGATCTCCCTTCCCTCAACTCCCCTTCCCAGAAAACACGTCATGATCTCTTTCCCTCGTCGCTGGAGGAATCCATCACTTTTAAAGTATTGTATAACGTCCAGAATGAATATTTTCTCTCACACCGATTCCAATCACATGCACCTACAGATTAAGATTCTAATTATTTAAAGATTAACGCAGGAACAATAGCTGTAAGCCGGCCCTTCCAACGTTATTTTAAATATTCGTTAAATAATAACACGATTTCAACAGTGACTTTTTTTGTTCCCCCTACCTCTTATGAAGTGCCAACTTGTTTTTGAATAACGCTCTGTATTTTGGGATGCTCATTCATGTCACCATCTGTTGATGGAAACTAAAATTCATTCCTTTAAAGGAGTTAAATTCAACGTTATTTGCAACGAAGTGGTTGCGCCCTTAATAGAACTTACTGTTCCCCATTAAGTCCTCTTCGATATCAATCATAATCATGTCGTATGAAGATAAAAATGGTGATTTTTATACTACATGCGTACTGCGATTCAAATATTCGATAACTTTGTATTAATTTTGAAGAGGCAGTACGTACAAAAGAAAAAATTCATTCACTCACGCAATCTAGCTGATTGTTTAATTACAGAAAGATTTAACGCTTACCCAGCTCGTGTTTGTTATGTGGCGTGTTAACCGACAAACCTTTCGTATTCATGACAGAGAATGGTACATTCCTCATTCTGTGGGATGCACAACACAATATTGTCTTATTTTTTTAGCAAATTCATTGCCTACTACCTCTTTCAGTTATTCTGTTGTCTGATGACGTTCAAAGAAATACTGGCCGGCCGTAAAGCAAAATGCATTTCTGTTTGAAAGTGATCCACCAGTATCATTAAAGCGGCTCAAATTCAAATATTTCGATTCTTGAATTCTGATAAAATGCACATTTATCAGAAAAAGAATTGTCGCCGCATTTTGAAATTGCCAAGGACTTCAAGGAACGTTGTCGCTAAGTTCGTTCCCAAATCATGGTCAAAATTATTTGAAGCCAAGATCGGTTTTAATATTGCTCACACGTGGCTTCGGAAACACTGAAGATTTTACGGAGGGAGAGACACGCACATTTGGACGGCGGTGTCTTTAACCCTTTCCTGTCCTTAATACCAGCTATAGCCCGCGTGGGTAGCACGTTGGTATAATCACCATCCTCCTGAGACCGGATGGAAAAGACCCGAGTTCGAACTCAGGTGTTTTTCACAATATGGCTGAGTTACTTTGTTACAATATATGAAGCGCAATTTAGCCTAAGTTGCTGGTGTGCCTAAAATCCTACATCTAACCAATGCAACCATTTTTATTCTCATCGTCCTTTTGGGAAAGGGTGGTATATTGAAGGCCTGACGTAGCCCAGTGGTCAGGTGCGAGAGTGCATAGCACGCGTTCCTTGAGTGGACCGGGGTTCAAGCCCGTGACTACTAAATACGATAAATATTTGTATTGACGATTTATTGTAAACTCTACTGACTTGGTTGTCGTGCCGGAGTATAAACAAAAATAAAAAAAAATAAAAAAAAAACCCTCCTTTGAAAGTGGTTCCGATTTTTTTTTTCTAATTCCTAGCCTTTCATGAACACACTTGCTCGTTCTTAAAAAGAGAATGCTATTCATCCACTTTTAAATGCATTCTTAGATTGGTCTTCAGCTGTTCTTGTCATCTGGCATTAATTCAGAACAGAATAAACTAATATAGTAACGTTGGTTTTACGTAATGTATAGTATTTAACCATTTATGATATTAACGATATTTTATTCATCCTAGAATGGCAAATGGAGTGTTAAGCAACCTTAGTCAAATCTCATTTCATTAAAATTTCAATCAAATTTTAATTCGATGTTAAAAATGGCATTACCACTCTAGGATAACAAAACCGTTTTGCAGAATACAGTCACATACCTGGACTGCTTACAAGTACAATTGTTTTTCCTGTTAGCCTTTGTATTTGTGAAACTAGTTTGACATTGTTTGAGTGTTTTGTAAAGGCGTTCTTCTTTAAGTCATCCTTAACTTGATTAAAATTCTGTTTACATTTTTTTTCTACTAGTCTAACCCTCGTGTCCAGGATAAAAATGGCTTAGTTAAACCACTATGCAAACGATTCTGTATTTTTTCCATCTTCGTTTTGTTTCAGATTATAGAGTAAACAATATTTAATAGTTGATAATATGGGCTCATTTACCAACCGCTAACTACACCGACAGATGGCGGTACCAGTGTTAACTCATATTCAATACGAGTACAGTATTTCAGTTCTATTATGTCTGTAAAATTGGCTGTAATTTAAATGTCCAGCATGTTCAGTGTCATACACCCACTATAGGGGGCGTTAATTTTTTTTTTTTTTTTTTAAATGACACCTCGATACTCCTTTATGCCTAGCCAGAAATGTTTTGCAAATACGTGTAATATCAAAAAAATTGATCTCATTTTAATTTTGAAAAAATCTTTCTTTTTAATAAAATAATCCAACTCTAACGCCTTACTTTTATACATTTCCTTTTTTATTTTAGGTAATGTTTATAGAAATAACCACGAAATGATATGGCAATCCCCAGTAAGCGGGTGTGTTGGCATGAAGTTTGTAATGGGTCATACCGCATAACAGAGAGACCACTCACCTACAACCATTAAGTGAATGGTGATTGGCTGTTTGAGGAGAGTGAATCGGTAGCATAGGCGGGCTGAAAAGATTTCTCAGCGTTCTGTAAACATGTCAGATAGCAGGTGTTGTTTTGTGTTCGAGACAAAAAAAGGTTCTGGATTTAGAGATGCAGTTATCGCGATTGTCTGCAAAAGAAAATATGTAGATAAAAAGGAGAAGATAAATAGAAAATACCTTTCTATTCTTAGATATTATAATATATGATAAAATATTTTCAGCGATCTCAGAAAGGTGCGTAACCATTAGTCAGTTTTGAAAGTCACGTGAGAATCACAATTTTAAGGAAAGAGACGTCCAATCAACGACTATTTATTAAATGACAGAAGATACGTGTTTAAAGGCATATTTTAATGTCACTTGTATCCCTCTGGTGGGAGAAAAGTTCGAAATTAAATAAAAATATTAATTCTAAATTTAACGATTTATTGTGGTGTTCAGCAGGCGTTCACTTCAGACATTAAAATTAGTTTGTTTTTAATAATTCTTTTGATGTTTCTGAATATACGATCTTTTTTTTTTTTAGGGATGTTATTATTATTTAAATTGTTAACTAAAATTTGTTGAAAATAGCTGTTTGTTGGTTCTTAATAAAGAAATTATAAATGGAAGATAGTATACGAAAATGTTTTTTTTTGTTTTAGAATTTTTGGGAATGATAATTGAATTTCATTTGAGCTCCATAAAAGAGAAGATGGAGATAAACAATTAGTTCTACCAGGAGAACTGAAGTGGGCATATAAAAATCTCGTTTTACCATTCCTTTCTCGCTCCCTCTTACAGAAGCAGACAAATCATCTTTATGATTAAAGTGAATTTTCATCTGATGTATCAACGTATACGGTGTGGAAATCAGTTTAGCCATAGCGAATGTTCCGTATTTTATTTTATTATTTTTCCCCTCCGTGTCTCTTAGCGAGAATGAGAATCAAATGGAAAATTGTTTCTGGTGAGATTCTTCTGTATCCAAATACCATTTCATCACAAAAAGAAAAACTGACGAAGAGAAAAGTGGATTTATGAATTCGTACATTTACGCCATCCGTAATATTACTGCAGAGAGTAGACAGGTAGAGAGCAGAGGAGTAATGCGCGCTGGGAAATTATGTTTCAGCAGGGAAGGGAGAAAAAACTGTAATATATTTTCTTTTATCTTGTTTGTTTTTGCTTCTTTTGTACAACAGAGAGCAAACCAAAGACAGATCTTTCGACATCACGTTCCCTATAATGTTATATCAAACAGCAATAACATTTCTGTCTGTAAATTGATTTATTTCTTCCCCTTACCATTCTACAACCAGGTAGCAGAAACTTCTGTAATTTGCTGTCTTGTGTTTTTCTCTCTGCTGACAAATCGCCTCCTCTCTTTGTGGGATGTTCTGAATCTAATTTCCGTAAGGCAATTCCGGTCACGTTTCGTTTCCTATTATTTCTTTAAGCTGCCTTTTCTGTATGAGTGCTCCTTTCTTTCCTTGCCTCTTTGTGTACAAGGGTTTTCTTTAAGCACGCGGTCTCGTTTACTAGCCTCATTTTTCTGTCTAAGGATCGGCTTCACCTTACTCTTTCTACCCCTTCTTTATATATTACGCGAGTGCCCCTTTTTTCTTGTTTTTTTAAGAAGACATTTCAAAATAAGTACCTTCCTGGTTTCATACAAAAGTCAAACAGGCATCGTGTGCACCCAAACAGTCAGATGACAGTTCACTTCTTTAAAAACAGCTACTTTAAATAATGCAGCTGCTTCCGAATATTTTTTCTTCTATTGTGATGAAACTGTCTGAAACCAAAGCAAATCAAAACTTGGGAAGAAACAGTTCGTACTCTGCTTAATACAAAAGATAAAAAGCGGGCCGTTTTCAAAAACATGAACTGATTTTGACCACTGCTCTCTTCGTTTCTGTCCACATCACCTTTCAGATTAGGTTATCGAAGTCTCCGATCCTTTCCTAAACAGTGGCGCCTCTGTTGGCAGTTTTACATTACTATGTTTAAAGCTTGTCTTCGAGCAAAAATACACTGGTCGAAACAATAATTAGATCACATGTGCAAAAGATGTTTATGCAGATATGATGATATGTACTTCGATGAGTTTTTTTCGGAATCAGTTGGAATAAATCACTATTCTTGTGTGTAAGTGGGGCAATTGATTCCGTATAACCCATCAACAAAATCGCAAAAGTTAAACTTTTGCGATTAAAACTTTTTTTTTACTAACTGAGTATCACTGGACAGTCCGGACGAACTAGTGCATCTTTCTGTGGCATCCTTAAGGTACCCTATAGGATTCAGATCAAGGGAGAAGGCAGGCTAACCCATTTGGACGATACCCTAGCCTTCCAACATACTATTGACCAGTTGTATCCTATAAGGCGAGCCTTTTTATCCATTAGAACGAATTCATCTGCAGCAAACAGAGAAGCATCCATGGGTTATAGTACCTCATCTCTACATCTGGTTGCAGTCGGTCTCTTTTCTGATGATCGCGCGCATGCCTTAATTTGCATGTTCTTAGCCTGTATTTGTTGGAAACTTAGTGATTTAATCTTCACCTAAGTCCGTGAACGTGGGCTGCCTCTGCAGGCACAGTCTATGTCGATACAATAGATTGTCCAAAAGAACTATACAGTGATCCTGTAATTGTTTTTATCAACATATTGTATACTCAGGATGTATTTACCATAACTTCACTTACTGTTGATCAATACTACATGAGCGCTTCATTTCCATCGTACTTTACAGTATAGGGTCAAGTTTCTTGCATGCCTGAGTATTTCAGCTAAATCTTTAATATCAGAAGCGTCCGGTGGTGAGTCTAGCCAATACCAGCAAGTTACTTTTTACATTCTGCAAGGTACTTGCTTCCATGCAGCGTCTTCGGTATTTAAGTACAACTAAGCTCTACGAATGGTATATTGGTTACCAATCAGCCAGCTGAGCCGTTTTAGGGACAGAGGACCATGGTATTTGTGCATATACGGAATACATACAGCGGAAGACGTATTTATTATTTTTTAAATTTTAATTTAATTAATTTTTTTGGGAATTAAGCATCTCGAGTTTTAATAACTTAGGGCCGATCGACAAGATTTAATGTGGGTACTTTTGAGCGCAGATAAGGTGCGCATGTCTTGGGCGTTAATTTCTTTTCCATACCAAGCTTAGATCTTTGTGGATTGTTACTTTTTAAGATGAGCGATTCATTGATGTTGACACTTTGGCTTTGCAATGTTTTACATCAAAAAGACATTTGAGCATCTCAGTTAGGTCCTTCAACAGTACCTGCCTCAGGCATAATAGAGGATAGGGAGGAGGCGCGGTTTGAAGTTCGTGAGCTTTTGATTGATCTGTAGAGCAGTGCTCAAAACCTGTTTTTGAGCCTATGAGATAACTTAGAGTAAATCCTGAGCGTATGACTGAAAGCTTGATGTCAGAACTAATTCTAGATCACAGGGTTTGAGGCTAGGAATCTGTTTTACACTTCTTCAGTGCTGCATATACTAAGGTGCTTGTGTTGTGATACGATGAGCATTTGGATTCCAGAATAAACAAAACTTATATTTAGAACGTAGATGTTGAAGTTATTCTTGTGGATGGAGATTAGAACTTCTGTCATTCTATGTTAGGCTGAATTGATATCCAAAAGATCAGCTAAAGTTGTGGTTTGTCATTGAGGGCTTTCTGAATTCTTGGCACCCAAGAAGTTGTGTATGTCGGTCTTCCTTGATTACTGTGTGAAGGTGTAGAGCCTATGGCTGAAGTAATAGTCAGATGGACGTGGAGGAGATTGTTTTCTCAAATGCATTCATGTGGCGATGTATTTAAAATGTTGTGGTCCTTTAGGAGTCCTGTACTTGTGGAAGGTGGATGTCACCCAGAATTTTGCTGAAAATATGGACCAGGAGGATAAGATGTATGTACTGCAATTTTGGCTGAAAACGCAGCCAAAATTGCAGTACAACAGAGGAAACTTGTATGGTTTACCAAATATGAAACTTTTCGACGATTTGATTCAAATTGTTATGGATTATGCTTGGGAATATTAGGAGCTTGCGGGGAGGACCAAAAGTTGGAAAAGTGGATGGTTCTGTGGTTGGTCAGCCAGTTGAAATATTAATCCATGTTTTCTTTAATTGTGATCTGCTCATGACTGTCTTCTCTGGTGTCTTTCCAACTTAGAAAACAGTTCAGGAGAAGCAGGCAAGAAGTGATTCCGACAAGACTCCGAATCGGTCATCCCATCTAACTCATCTGTATTTGCTTGTGGGAGAGAATCCTCAGTGTTACTTTTGTCAGTCACAGCTAACAATAAGGCATATTCTCATTGAATGTCCCCAACTATCCGAATATCCAGCTTAAGCTCCCTATCAACTTGCAGGAATTCTTAATTTCATCACATTCTTGGCAGTGATGCAAATTTTGAAAAACTGTTTAACTATTTGAAAAGCATACATTTGTTTAATAATCTCTGATCATAATAACACGTGAAATTAGTGATAGGTAAATCATGAACAGCCACAATATGGCCGAAGAGGCCCTTGTGCAAAAAAATCCTCAAATGCAACAGCAACCATAAGAAAAGAGTTATGACTTTTTATAGGCACTGAAGCCATCTATGCTAGTCTCTTTTTTTCTCAACCCGATGGTAGTCTTTTGCTTCATGAGGAAGGTTTATTTTGTAGTTCCATTAAGCCAACGGGGTTGTTTTAAGTAAGGCGAATTTATTTTGAAACATCTTAGGGGGATTGTATACAGTTGTTTCTGTTTTACCTCTGAAAGGTCGCTGTGAATTTTGTGGAGAAGATCAGTTTTTTCCACTCTATGGTTTTCTGAGAGTCGTGTACTGTAATTTTTCCGCAGGAAGACTTGTTAGGAGGAGGATTTAAAAAAAAAAATTAATCAAGAATAGCATTTCTATTATTTTCTAAATTACATGTGAAATTGATTATAAAATATAATAATTTCCAATCATTTCCCACTTTCATTCTGCAATTATTTATTCTAGTTACAAATTAATTAAAAATAATTTCCAAAGTGAAATATAAAGCATAAAATGGGAACTTAACTGCAATTCTAGATATGCACTATTCACCTTCTTTAACTCGATAAAAACACTATTCTGTCGAGATACAGAAGGTCAATCATCAAAACTTAAAGCTGACGAAGATCTTCGCCTTAACGTTTTCGTTATATCAGAATAAAAAGGATTTTCTTTGTGTTAAACGTGCTGCTTATTGTATATATATCCTCAGTAACAGCGAAATACATTACGTTTGACATGCTGGGAATCTGGTGTTTGTTCAGTTCAAAGATAAAAAGAAAAAGACTATAAATAAATACGCATGGTGAACAACAGAATAAGAGGTAGTAATCATGTTCTATTTCTTTAAACTTTTTTGCAATTTCTTTTGTCTTAAAACTTCCACTTACGTTATCTGCGAAACTTTCCAGAAGGCTGATTTGGTATCCATTTCGAAAGCAAAAAGAGTTGATGGAAAAAATTAATTCTTCCTGCGAAGGGGCTAAAATACGAAATTTGCAAACCAAAACACTTTGATTGTTCTCATGTTTAAGATCCACCTCTTCAGGATGATTTATGTACGAATTATTTTTGTATGCAAAGAAAATATCAGATATTTGGAATATTTCCTCTCTCTCTTTCTCTTTTTTTCTTCTCTCTTTCTCTCTCGAATTACGAAGCTTACTTCAATATGTCCGAAAATTGCAGGTTTCAAGAATTTTCATAATCGCTCTTCCACATGTATAGAGGCTCGCGTGTTTCCAACCGTTTTTGAAATTAACTGCCTCACGTGATGGCTCTAGCAGGAAGAGAGTGAAGAGGTTTTTTTAGCAGCGGGAAAGAATGAAACATTTATCAGTCGTTAATAGCCTGCAATGATGTAAATGGCTGCTGACTTGAATATAATGACAGGGGTGTGACTGATGTGTTCGCGACAGCAAACAGGTGATCAGATGAACAAGTGGAGTTTGTATGAAATGACCATCTACTCCACTTTCCTCTTTCTCTTCCCCGCTACCGGAACCACTTTCTAACAGATTTCCCTCTCCTATTATTACAAATCTTTCTTCTCCTGATAACTGATACTTTCTTAACACAGCGGAAATGTAAATGAACTCCGAAGACAGTTATTTATTTCCATTCCGTTACTTTCTGAGAAATAAGACCGAGCTTTTTTAAATTCCGAGAGGTGGAGTTTGAAATTAATGTTCGTTTCGGTACACGAACTGAAAGATATATTTAAAAATATAAATACACAGCGAAGAGGGCAAAATATGAAGGAGAAATAAGCCATCTGGAGAATAAATGAAAACAAAGAAGTGCTTTAAGATGAAGTGCATTTTCAGTTCAATTGCTAGACCTTCTTTAACGTGGTGGTTGTAGAAACTTGTGGTTCAGAGTTGTAAAGCAACTTAAGATAAAATATTCAGTTTCTGGATTATTCTCGATCTACCGTGGGTAGAATAACCTAACCGTCTTTAAAACAGAATATTCAGTAGTTTATTTAAATTTCGACAAGAGCTTCTAGCTGTAGGTTATCTTATTTTCTCACCATTTTCCATAATAATTACTGCATGAGTATTATTAACTCATGAGCCTTCAAATACTGAAAAGGTTGCTGCAACTGCAGTATACACAGATGTGCGATAATCATTTACTGTTGGTAAAATCGTGATCCTCCCCACACCAGGTGGAAAAGACCGGTGTTTAAGTTCCTTCGATGAAGGGAGGAATTTTTCTGGGCCATTTTCACAACGTACCTGAGTTAGTCGGTCTCAGGCGAGGGTAGATGGTTTTTCATCCAGGAAACTCGGATTTTTCTTCCAGACAATCGACAAAAGAACACGTGTAATTTGCAAAGAATATATACGGAAAATATGTCCTTAGTCGCTGATGTTCCTAAAACCCTATTATGAAACCACTACTAATACGATTAAGGATAACATTCTTATCAAAGATCTTGTATACTCTGATTTTGGTGGGAGTTAAAGGGAATTATTAAACTCAAATGCGTTTAATAATTCCCTTCATTTTCTGCGCAGTTACTAATATATACCGCAGGAGTAGTTTTTTATTAGCTTAATCAGTGAAAATGGTGATCGCTTTTCTAGTTTGATTTTTATTTTGGAATCATGAAGAGTGTAAATGTCTAAAAGGTGTTTCGATTATATGTTAGGGAACTTTTTCGTTCCTGTTTCTGAGACAAATGGAATTTAATCAATGCTACATTTAGCTAGTCCCCCTCCCAACCCTCGGGAGTGTGGTGTTATGGAGCGTCAGTCTACAGAACGATTTTGATTAAACTACTAGCATCAGAAATACATTACAAAAATGTCTGTATGCTGATAGAGGATTGCAAAGATTTAAAACTTACCATTGCAACGATTGCAGCATTTCACCCAGCTTAGCGACTCAGTTTCCCTGCTTGATAACGAGAGAATTTTCTCTCTTTGTGGTGTATCATCCATAATTTTGCCGCTTTTCTGTAATTCGTGGCTTGAAAAAATATCTACCTAATGGTTTTAAATTCTGCAAAATATTATTTAAAATCAGAATTCGTACTTGATATTACAGCTGTTTTATATCTATTTCCAACTATGTTTTTTGAAATATCGTGTAAAATGCAGCGATGTATTTTACACGAATGTTTCGAAATAAATAATTAAATAAACCGAGATGGAATACGAGAACTTCGACTCGTATCATTAATGCCCATATCTCTTCTTTTAAGATTTTCTTTTATACTTTATTAGAATTTCTTCTGAAATATTTCATAATATTTCTATCATTATAGAGTGAAGGTGATATTGAATCTTACGTTTAAACTTACCGAATAAAGCTAAAAGCTTCCACCATAATTAAATTCTCATTAACCCGATCAATGCACAACCTTTCTTATCATTTTTTTTTTTTTTTTTTTGAATCGCATGCATTCTTTTAAGTGATCCTGGTTTTACCGAAATCTTCAGTCAAAAAACATATCTGGTCCTACTGATTCTGAAAGATCAGCGTAGAATTTAATCATTCTGTGTTGCGATGCCCAATAATCATCATTCACTCAACCCCTTCAAGAGAACCGCTACTTTACATAGCTCTTATATTAACAGTAAAGCCGGTGCAAACAACTAAAATAATAACTGCAGCCCTAAAAAATATCTGAATTTTTTTTTTCATCAGAACAATAGGCATCTCAGTCGCCTTCATCTCACTCTTAATTTTCTGCTTTGCAATTCTTAATTATAACAGAAACATAGCTCGCCCCCGACATTCTAGATAGTGAGATTGTGCCCCTGTTATTCAATATTATTAGGTTGGATAGAACCCACCCAGCGTCGAGGAGGTGGAGTCGTTATTATTCTGCATCACTTCCTTTCAAATTTGTCTAATACTTTTTTGGACAATTTGAAAGCATTAGTGCAGTCATACAATTGGCAACGTGTTTAACAGTGGAACCTGAATAGTATACAATTGCACTCCTTCCGAGTATTATATTTGTTACTCTTGGGGATTTCAACCTTGCAAAAGCATATTCCACTCTAGGCCTTTGGGCGATCTCGACGTGCACGTACCCGACGATCCAATACATCCCTCATGTTGGTCCCAATTGCCTTCGGCTTTAGTACTTACGTATAGCTTGCTTTTCATTGCCTTGACCTTGAACAATATACACTGCCCTACCATTAATATCCGGACACTGCCTTTAGACAAAAAAAGACCTTTTATTGTGTCATTTAATATTTTGTACGGAAGCCTTTTGCTTTTATACTCATCTTCGCGACATGCTCTCAACCAGCTTTGAAGAAATAATCTTTATTTGTCCTACCATACCAAATAAAGTGTCACAATGATGAGTGACAAATTCCCTTCATGGTAGTAAATGCCAGGGGAACATATCACCTGACATTTTTATAAATGTCAGGTGACATTCCTCCACTCGGCCTCTAACGCAGCCACAGTTCGACCTTGTTCTTTGGGCGATCTCGACGTGCACGTACCCGATGATCCAATACATCCCAAATGCTCGATAGGGTTCATATCAGCACTGTGGATTGTCCAATCCAAATTTTCCAAACATATGTCTTCAAACTACTCTGTTACGACCCGAGCACTATTGCATGGCGCGTTGCCTTGCTGATACAGGTATGGGCCTTACCCGAAGTATTTCCATAATGTTGGAAGTGCATAATTGTCCAGACTGTCCTGGTATTGCACGGCATTCATGGTTTTTGTCAATAACGACTAATGGGCCCAAGCCAAACCATACCATGAAAGGAGCTCTATACCACGACACATCAAACTTAGGCCTGACGTAGCAGAGTGGTCAGGAGCGAGGGTGCATAGCACGCGTTCCTTGAGTGGACCGGGGTTCAAGCCTGTGACTAGTAAATACGATAAATATTTGTATTGACGATTTATTGTAAACTCTACTGACTTTGTTGTCGTGCCGGAGTATAAACAGAAAAAAATAATAATTTCTGGGAGGATATAATCAGGAAGGAACTATTCCCCAGGCATTCGAGTTTTTCATCCAGCAAACAAAAACCAACCACAAGACATACGTAATTTACAGACAATGTGTATATGCAGTTACAATATGGCTTAAGTTGCTGATGCGCCTAAAACCCGAAGGGGTAGTGGCATAGTGTTTAGGGTAAGGCACCACCTGTGGTCTCCCACAACTTCGCCATCTGTACTCTTGTGAAGAATACAGGACTCTGTAAATGCCAGAAATGTGTGTTGTATGTGTATAGTGTTGTTGGGTTCTGTTGTTACTCTGGCTTCTTGGCCGCAGTAGCCCCTAATGGGATCCTACGTTGCCTGCGACCACCACTGGTAGGTGAGCCAAGCTGCCCATCATACTTTGGCTGGCCGTTGCTAGAGTCGTTTGAGTTGTCTGGCAGAGGCCACAATAAAAAAATAATAATAATAAACACTTTTGTTGAAAAGAGTTTACAGCGAATAAGAGCGGAGGAGGTCAGACTGCAGGGTGAAAGAAAGGGGGACTAATATTTGGTATGTTGGGGGTCTAACGGTTCCTGGGATTTCTCCCATCTCCGCGCATGTTCTCTGTATCGGTCAAGCCAGAGATTTAAGTGTGTGGAATATGTAGTATGTTGTGCCCATTGTTCATCCGGCCTGTTAGCCGCCGGGCCCCTAGTGGGGCCCGACGTTACCAATTCCAGCCGGGTGTTACCAGTGATTGAATCAGTACTCTGGCAGGTCCTGCCACCTACTTTCCTGGGATTTCGGTGGCTAGGACTAAAATAAATAAAAATTAGAAAAATAAATAGTCGCGAGGATGTTTTATTGCGAATTTGGGGTTTTGCTTTAGGAGCACTGTTTGGGGTTTTACGCTTAAGGTTTTGATAAAGGCTAATTGGGTCGGGCAATAATTTTGGTGTGCCTTAAAATTTTGATGTAGGGCTAATGCAGGCTGGAGGTGGAAATAGGAACCAGAGAAGCCATTAGGGAAGGTGATCCCCCGTTTTTCAGTGAGGCATGCCCATGCCTCACCAGAGGGAAATAGGGTTGGCAAGGAGGAAGGGAGCGTGTCTCCCCCCCGCCAGGGATTAGGGTTTTAAAGAAATCTCGCAGGTGCGAGATTTGATAGCCAGATGGCACTCTAGTTCTGATGTCATTCCAGTTTCTGTCATTTTCAGGAACTTCGTTGTGGTGCGTTTGTATCAAGTCCGAAATGTCGGTCCGCAGGATTCTTGCTTTCTGCTCTCCCAGGAGGAGTAGCCCTGCGCAGGTCTCTTGAGGCTCAAATGGCGTGTATTTCTTCATGCTGAGATTTTATTCTTTTGCTCTTGCTTTGACTCTTCTGTTCTCTCCTTTATTTTTACTTCGTCCATGACATTTGGTTTGCGATATATCTATTGGGTGTTGTTGTCCTCAGGTTGCATTGTGATAATTGTTTTCCTTCTTATGAATAATTGTATTGCGAAGTTAGTTAGTGCTGTGTACTCTTCCTGAGTGTTCAATAGTCGGGACTCTTGGTGGATTGGGTTATACTGAATTCTTAAAATAAGACTTACTCTTATATCTTCACAGTTGTCGCAGTCATGCACGACGTGACTCCAAGTCTCTGGTTCTCCACATGGACAATTCCTGTCTTCTATTATGCCCATTGTGTTTAGTTTATCTCTGAACGGGCCGTGGCCTGTTAATAAGTAGATAATGTTGAGGCCCGGGTATATCCATGCTGGTGCTTTTGGGTACATTTTTGTTACTAGGGGAAGAAATTTGTGTTATTGCTCCTTTGGTGGTGTCATTCCACCTTGCCTGCCAAATGTGCGTCAGGGGTGCATCAATTATTTTTTGCTCCTGCCTCCAATCATTAGTAATATTGAGGGTAGGTGAACTAATAGCGAAGACTGTTCACTATGGATTTAGGCGAAGTAGGGGTTGGAAAGGGGATTAACAGCTCCAGGAGCAGGTGCCCCTGTGCGAACGCCATTGGCCAAGCGCTCTGTGTATTGATCCCGCACCCAGTTGAGTGCCAGCAGTGATCCCCCACCCTGAAGTTGGCGCCAGCATGTATCCTACCCGTAAAGGGTTTGCAGTGTAGTTTCCGTAGCACAGATTTACATTTATCCTACCCACAAAGGGGTTAACAGGGAGTGGGGAGTATTCTGGACTGTCCTAGCAGCGGCACGCCTTATGGTGAAGACAGAGGGCAAATCGAGTGAATGAAATATATGTATCCTCGTCATTGAAAAGGGTTTTAGGCGCATCAGCAACTAACGGATTTTAGGCGCCTTTTAATCAAAGTGGGTTTAGGCGCATGAGGAACGAAGGGGTGCTCGTACCAAGAAAGGCTTAAATTCTACAACTTGCAGCTTCTGGAGACTAGGCAACCGCGAGGTGTTCTGATTTGAGGTGCATAAGGCTTTGAATGGGTTGAGCAGGCTCAATGCTGATGGGATTCTTCCTCTTGTTCACATTATGAACCTGAGGGGACATAATTAAAATTGAGGAAGGACAGTTGTAGAATAGAGTTCGAAAATTTTTCTTTAGCCAGCGATTGGTTGACTGCTGGAACAAACTTCCATTTGTCAGTGTGGAAGTTGGTTAAATAAATTCAAGGAAGAACTGGACAAACTTTTAGAGCGAATGGTTGCGTGAAATGGGATTCCCCCCCCCCCTTTCTGGCTGATGCTGTATGAGCTTGCTTTCTTGCATCATATGCTTATGCTAACCCTACAGCAAACAAACTCCACTGGGCGACCTCTAATGGTTTTAATCTGAACTTAGAAAAGTGCTTTTTTCTTACTTATCATGGCCACCATAAGCTATCTTTTATAACATTTGATTATCGCTTGGGAACCAATTCTATTATTCGAACCTTTGAAATTAGAGATTTAGGTGTCATATTTCATCATCACGCTACTTATCCATCTATGCTGCTTGTAGATTAGGCTTACTTAAATGTACACTCAGACTTCAGCAAATTTCTCCTATGATTTCTATATACAAGATGTTTGTTCTACCAATCCTGGTATAAACAGTTCAGATTTGGTCAACTTATTGTATTGGTCACTTCAACATTTGTAAGAGACAAATCTCGCACAAATCATTTAACTTTTACACAAGTTTGGAGATTCTCATCAATCAGAAAACTTAAACAAGATGCGCACCCCTATTTCTGGAAATCTATCTAGCTGATCCTATTTTTATTACTCCGATTATTATTATCATTTTCCTTTTACTGTTTTTTGCTGTTATGTTATTCTTTAATTTATTTATGTTTCTATTAATGCAATCAGCAATGCAAGTAAATTATTTGGAAACTTTTAATGAATCTCTAAATGTTTTGTTATTAGAATTCATTGTATACATTGTACATCCATACAGTTTTGTAAATACACTTCAATTTGTAATACTGTACATTTTTTGTAACATATTGCTCTTTTAGGAATTGTATTCTGTTTCTGACAATAAACAAAGCATTTTCATATAGCCTATATACGTTTACTTAGACACAATCACAACCGAGGACTTGAGATGTCCTCGGTTAAAAGTAATTAAGTGTTAATTAATTTTTACCATTCACATTAATTTTTTTAACATACCATACCCTGTCGATGGCCATAATATTCGTAAGTTGAATTACGTAACCTGGGCCAACTACCACCTTAACAGAAAATAATGAAATTTTTGTAAATTTAATTTTTACTAAGAATATGATTTGAAGTGACTTTTGTTTAGTTCTTTTCATAATAAATAAGAATGCTCTTAGTACACCATATAGCTGTAATAATGATCTGAGACTATCATAGAGTTGTAAATTGTGTCTAGAAGTAGGTTTTAGATTACGCATTAAAATCATAAGTTTTGACTTTATCTTAAATAGGGAAAAAGAACTATTATTGATGCAGTTATCTAAATTAAATTATTAAAGAGGCTGCTTCTAGCAATCGGAACTGCTGTAGCATGAGTTGTCTAAGTATTGAACTACTTTGAAACAAATAAACGTTGTTAAACGCTCCCAGCATTGACTACCTCCACCCGGAAATTACTCGTCCCTCATTTTTATAATCGCGTACTTGACATTACTTCCTTTCCAGGTCAATGTTCTGCACATTACATCACAAGCACTCTCCAGATGGGTGACGATGATATCTTCGCTTTACAGCCAGTTGGATTTAAACTGCTTTGCTAATCCAATGGAGTTCTAAAACAGAGGAAATTTAGTTGCCCTTGTATTGCACTACTTTCAAACGCGTTTGTGTATATGTGTAATGGGCAGATCTACCTTTTGGCGTGTAATGACATTGCAAAAAGGTTAATTTTCCCTTTGCTGTCTTAGCAAGGGGCAAGAAAATATCTTATTTCACCAGAGGACATCGTTTAAACTTCTAATATTAGTTCAAATAAATTAACATATTGTGAAAAGAAGTATTTTTATTTGCTGCTTTAGCACTACTTGTAACTTACCTCCTGAGTACTAGTTTTTCCGATAGGGCAGGCGCTTTCACAGGCACTATTTTGAAACGAGTTATACGTTTTAATGGACTGAAATAATCCACAAAATGCAACGTGTATTGGTTGCGTTGTACGCTGAGTGACCACTTTATTAGATTCTATTTTCATTAGTGAGTAGGCTTTCCCTTCAACCTGGATTCGCGGTGGCATGAACTCAAGTTCGAAATAGTGAGTGGATGCTGATCCATGTTAACTCAAGGCTTCCCACAGTTGTAATTTGGAAAAATCTGCTCCGAAGAGTTCGTTCCGCCTCATTCCACTGATCCGGCGACTGGGAAGTTCGCTGCAATAGGCTGAACTCATGTTCCCGGAGCCAATTGTGTACAACTGTCTTTTTGCATTGCATTATCCTATTGGAAGAACTAATTCCCATATGGATGTACCACAGTCATGAATGAATGTGCCTGCTTGGAATCGATTTGGAGATAACCTGTTGTGTCCAACTATTGCTCCCCTCATATCGAGAGCCTAATGTGCGCCACGAAAATCCTCTCCACACCATTACGCTGTCACCAACAGCCTGCATTGTTGACACTTGGCAGGATGGGCCTATGGACTCTGTTTTCACCATATTCTGGTCCTCCTATCAGCCTGAAACAGCAGAAACAGGGATTCGTCGGACTCGGCAACATTTTCCCAGTCCTCTACTGTCCATTGTTCCTTTTTGAGTTCATTATAACAGATTTTGTTTATTTTTGTTGATAAGAGTAGAATTCGATTCCTTCGTAGGCTGCAGTTCCCCTCCCCCATCCGTATAAGGCGCGAAAAGTTGTTTTGAAATGACACTTTGGTTATCACTGTAGCCTTCAGCGTTGACTTGATGTCATTTGGTTATCGGAGCAATCCCGATATACCCGAGACACAGTCATAAATGAGAAACTCCAGTAGCGTTGTAGTTTTGGAGATAATCATACAGGCACGTCTGACGCCGACTACCACTTAAAAAATCATTTTTAAATCTTTCATCTTGCTCATCCTTGCACTGAATTTCGCACGTACAGCATCGTTATATACTTGCCCATTGATGCTTTATATCGCATGGTACAAACAAGTGATGTTTCTGAAGGATCGCTTCCATTTCATGAAAAGAGCAGGCAAACCTTAATAAAGTCACTCAATGTCTGCAAATGTGTTTTCGAGGACTACCGTCCGCTAATCATTACGATTCTGTTATCGCATGGTTCTGTTAATGATATCTTGTTGAGCTGCAGACTCAATGGAGATTAGGACGCCGTAACTATTAACCACCTCCAAACGAAAACTTTAAAGGATAAGAAGGCCACGAGAAATCCGGTTAGAATTCCTGCTCCTCTACATCTGGACTGCTTTCATTCTACCTTCGAGATACGAAGAAGGAAACTGAAAGCAACTTGAGAGCAGTCAAATGTTATACACCCATGGGCCAAAATATTATGATCACCCCTGTCTCGACAAGTGGACGCATCCTTCAACAATTGCCCTCGTGGGTTGGTAGAATCGCCGTCGTCCTCACTCCGGGTGGAAAAGACCAGAGTGCAAGTCCCGTCGATAAGGTGATGAAATTTTAGGGGCCTTTTTCATAACTTGGCTCATTTAGTCAGTCTCAGACGAGATAGCATGGTTTTTGACTCCCGGCAACTCGATTGTCGTCCTGCAAACATAAAATCGACCTCAGAACACACTCAACTTACATGCAGTATACACCCAATAATGTGGGCTTAGTCGGTGATGCTCTTAAAACAACCACCACAACACCTAGGAGTGAGATCACCGACCGACGCAACATATGTAGTGATGACATGGTAGTGCCTGTCAGTACGAAGCCTGTGCAGTGGGGAAAGGAAAGAACTGGACAGAGTATGAACGGGGAATGATTTGCGGGACTAGGAAGGCGGAGGGGGCAGCATCTAAGCATCCACAGGCATTTTCCGCTGTTCGAAGACCGCAATAGTGAAGGTGCGACAGGAATGGTCCGAAGAGGAACACACCAACAATCAACGTGCCGAGAAGGGAAGACAACACTGGTTGACAGTCGAGGTGAAAGGCGGTTGGCACATGCTGTCTGGGACAACAGACGACCCATGGTCTAACGGCAGAATACAACCAGGGCGCACGAAACGTTTCTGAGCACATCTCACCTGTAGTGGGCACTGGACCACCGTTCCTGTACAACTGGAAAAGAGTCGCCTCGTCTGATGAATGAAGGTCCCAGCTCCATTATGTCGATGGATGGGTGCGTATTCGACGGTGAGCAGCTGCAACTAGACTGCACGGTTGGACGAAATCAGGCCAGTGGTGGTGGACCATGAACATCAGTGAACAACTGAATGGTTATAATTATATTTCATGGACAAATTAATGGTTGGAATTGATTACGATAAACTTGCTGAGCGGTTCTCCAGGGCTGGTATTGTCATATTGCTTGGCTGTAATTTTTGATGATATGAATATACACTGTGCTGCCACTTTATTAGGTACAACTACCTAGTAGCGTTTGAGTCTCCTTTAGCCTAAAAAACGGCCCGAATTCGTCTAGGCATGGATTGAACAAGATGCTGAAAATGTTGTGCGGGAATGGAGTACCATGCAGACATGAGTGTCACGCAGTTCCTTGAGATTCGACAGAGGTTTGGGGCTTCAGCGAACAGCCCTTCACAGCTCATCCCAAAGATGTTCAATAGGATTAAGATCCAGGAACTGAGCGGTCGCCGCAGCAAAGAAAAGTCATTGTTATATTCCTGGAACTGTTCCATAGTGTTTCGGGCTTTGTGCACCGCGCATGATCCTGCTAGAAGTAACCATCTGACTGAGGATAAACTGTCAACATGAACGGATGCACTTGGTCAGCAACGATGTTTAGTTACGATGTGGCATTCAGACGTGAATCTATGGGTATCAATGGATTCAACGTGTGCCAAGAAAACATCTCCCACACCATAACACTGCCCTCACCACCTTGCACAATAGTCGTCAGACATGACGGGTCCATGGATTCATGTTGTTTTCGCCAAATTCTGAGCCTTCCATCAACATGATGCACCAGGAACTTCGACTCGTCAAACCAAGCAACTGCTTTTCAATCTACGATAGTCCAGTGCTGGTGTTGCTGTGCCCAACTAGAAATGAAAACTACTTAGATTTAGTCTTCACCAACTTTCCTTTGGTAGTCTTTAAGCCAACTAATCTTTTCAAATTAGATCACATTCCCGTGGTTATTTCCATCAAGAAAAGATTAGTTAAAGATACGGATTAGAACAAAAACAGAAGCTCAATTTCAATAAAGTGAAATGGCCTGATATGAATTATGCATTTAAAAACTATAATTGGGAATTACTATTAAAAATCAATGATCCTCAAGAAGCACTGGACTGCTTTTACCAAATCATTAATGAAGTTGTTGTTGTTGTTGTTTGGTTTTTAGGAGCATTAGCAACTAAGGCCATATTGCTCCGGAATATGCGGTGGTCATTCCTTGACCTTTCCGCATCCTCCATATTTGGTGGTGACGGGCTCGAACCCCGGTCTAATCAAGAAGCGTGTGATACGCACTGCTGCTCCTTCCCACCTGGCTACGGAGACGCCGCATTAATGAAGTAACTAACAACCGTGTTCCATTCTATGGTGCTCTGATTCAAATTACCCACACTGGTTCTCTAAGGAACTAAAATCCTACTGGCAAAAAAACGAAAAATGCATAGTAGGTTTAAGACAAATAAAGAAATATTCCTTAAGAAGACAGGTTAAAATGATATTAAAACAGGACTACAACAAATACTTGTGCTTTGTCGAAAGAAGAGTCTTCGAGGCAAAAGATATGAAGCCTATATTCAGCTATTTCAAAGCAAAAAATCAAAATGCGGCTGTAAACACGCTAGATATTCATCTTTGTCTGCGGCAGACTACCTTGCTAGCAGTTTTGAAGAAAAACAGATACAGCAGATGACGGGATGGAAGGTAACGAAAAATTTCCTCTCAACTACATTGATACACTAACAGCATTTGAAATAAACCAAGCAGAATTGTTGAGCACAATCCACAGTATGAAAAAGGACCTCACACTAGGCCCGAACGATATCCTTACTGTCTTATGGGAAAAACGTGGAACCACACTTGTAAAGCCATTACTTCACTTAATAAAATTGATATTTGAGAGCGGAATCTATCCAGCTCAACTGAAAAAAGGCCTTTGTTACCCCTTTTTACAAAAGAGACCCATCCTCACCCAACAATTACAGACGTTTGTCAATTGAATATACTCTCAAAGATAATTGAATTCATTGTAATGATGAAGCAGCTATTTAACTTTATGAAACTTAATTTGTCAGATTACTCTCATGGATTTATCAAGGGTCGTTCCACCTGCACAGATATTATTTCGTTTGTTTCGAATATATCCCAGGCGCTTGACGAAGGAAAACAAGTCGACTCCATCTTCCTTGATTTAAGCAAAGCCTTCGACAAGGTAGTCCATCAGAGACTAATCAACAAACTGCATCACTATGGTCTCAGAGGACAGGCACTAAACAGGATTGAAAACTACTTGGAAAGTAGAGAAATGTCCTTGACATTTAAAGGTAAAATCTCATATCTTTTCAAGCCCGAAATTGGTGTCTCACAGGGTTCATCCTTAGGCCCGCTATTATTTCTTATCTAAATCAATGACCTGCCAAGCACCCTTGGAGACTACCAAATCAAAATCAACGTATTTGCAGACGATATAAAAATCTATAAAGCAATTCGCAGTACCAATGACTGCATCATCCTAAACGAAGCTCTTCAACGAGTTATTCAGTGTCTGAAGGAGAACAAAATGGTAGTCAATGAAAACAAGTGTGAGCTGATGAGCTTTGCTAATGCACACAAGAAAAACAAACTTAACGTTTCTTATTGTATCAACAACAAGGCAATCAAAAAAGTTAGTACAGCCAAAAATGTAGGTACCTTTGTTAAAGAATCATTTTCCTTTGATGTCCATGTCTCAAACATTGTGAAGGCAGCTAGCAAAAAACTAGGTTTCCTGAAAAGAATTAACCGAGACTTCAATCAGTTGGCACTTTTCATCTTTCTCTACAAAATCAATGTTAGGCTAGCCCTAGAATTTGCCTCACAAGTCTGGTCCCCACATGCAGCTTACCAAAAATTAGAAATTGAAAATATTCAAAAAAGAGCAATACAGTACGTTTTCTTTAAAAAAGTGATCTTGAATGCAATGAGAAATGATACGAAGAATGATATGTATTCTTTGGACTTGAAACGCTGGAAGAAAGAAGAGATAAAGCCGACTTACTCCTTAACCAGCTGTTAAATGGTACCCTGAATTGCCCTCATCTCGTCTCACAAATAAATTTAAACGCTCTAACAAGAGCGTTAAGAAACCATCCTATGCGAGAACGAATTACGGATACTACAAGTTCTACAACAGGACTGCAAGATCAATGAACAAGGCAAATATGGAGATATTTGACACCCCCGGACACTTCAAGAGGCAACTGAAATTGCTAACCTCATCCGTTACCTCACTTAAAATGGACTCTTCTTGCAAGTTCTAAGACTCTGATTGTGTAATGTGTGAAGAAATACCAGTGCTCTGCCTTACTCCTACCTGTTCACTTAAATAGGACGGATGAGTCCTACTTTTATTTATTTAGTTTTATTTTTATCTGTACATTTACTTCTCTCTTTACTTTGGAAATGTATACTCCAAGCTTCTGTTTTGAAGCTGTATAATAATGCTTTGTAGCTGCACCCTCAGGCACGTTTGTTTACTGTTTTGTAGCTGTTAACAATAATAATGATAACAAAGGTACGCGATGTTGGACGTCGGCTGTTGTAGCCCATTCGCGACAAAGTGCGACTAGTGGTCAGTTGGGATATTTTGTTCTGCTCAACAGAGTTGTAGTCTGACGTGATGTTGCGACATTGTGGCCCGTCTGTTTGCTTGCACAATTCTAGCCACCCTCCTCTGACCTCTCTCATCAACAAGCGATTTTCATCCACAGGAGTGCCGTTGAGAGGATGTTTTCTGTTCGTTGCATCATTCTCGATACACCCTTGAAACTGTGGTGCGTGAAGAGTTCAGGAGAACTGCCGTTTTAAAGATGCTTTGTCCAGCACGTCTTGCACCTACTACCATGCCACGTTCGAAGTCCGTTAGATCACTTCTTTTCCCCATTCTTGCTACGGTTTATACGCTTAACTGAGACTAGAAAGGTTGTTCTGCAGCATTTATATCCACAACTGTGGTCATGTGACTTGCAACGTTGTGGGACAAACCATTTGTGTGCACTGCAGGGGCGTACCTAAAAAAAATGGCAGCACAGTGTATGTACATATATTTTTAGCTATAAATGAACTGATATCTTTATAAATGTTGAGAGAAATTATTTCCACAGTCTTTGTCTCTCTCCAGCCTTATCCCTTCTATTCTATATCCTTATTGTGTTCGTCTCTATTTTTATCCTTCCCATTGTTATTATTACAAATTTATTTTATTCATGCTTTAATTTGCATATAGGTACCCGTTATTAACAACCAACCGATTAACCAGGGCATAATCTTAAGTTTTTACAATGATGAACATGAGCTTGATATATTTGTGCTGGCCTTATTTTTGTAGCGGGAGATCTTTGTAGCCGTTTCAGAATGGCATTTTACTTTTTTTTAATGGTCTTTCTAATTGTTTTTTTATTCATACTCTCTCCAATTTCTATTAACAATATTTTTAATTATTATTTTTCTTTTTATCTATTCTAGTATTATTCTTAATATCCGCTCTTTCTCGATTCTGGTTCCAATTCGCAGGCGGATTGGCTTCTGGCTAATGCAGGATCTTTAGATTAGTCCTTTCGAACTGCTCAGTAAGTGCATAGATGCGACCTGCCTCCTCAGGGTATGGACGGGTAAGCAGTTTTCCTCGTTATTGTTGCTTTCTGCCAAAAAAGTGGCCAGAAGCAATTTAACAGACTACACAAACCTAACATTATATTCATTTCTAGCCATTTTACAGGGTTCTGCAATTATCACAGAGTACTGTGGCGGAGTTCAGATAGCGTTCAGGAGCTGCTTTACCTAGGATACCACACATGTCACCGGGCATCACTGGTCCCCTCATCCGTGCTGAATACGGGGCTCACCGCTAGATCTCACTTCAGCGTTGTTTCGGACCAAGTTTGGCCCTACGTGGTGACCGTGTGTCCAGATGGCATTGTCTTGTCTCTTTCATCAAGATAACTTCGGTGTCACAAAGCGCCGCATTGTTCAGGAATGGTTTGAGGATCGTGTCCAAGCATTTCTTCTGCTTCCCTGACAGCCAATTTCCCTCTACATCAATCCCGTCGAACATTTGCAGGATGCGGTGGAACGCAGCATACACCAGTGGCTCGCTTCCTTGCCAACGTCCTTCTGTCCATTTGGTCCAGGATATGTAAGGTCACTTTCCGCGGTCTCGTGGAGTCGATGCCACGCCGGGTGCAAGCGATTATCAAAGCGAAAGGCGACCCAACACGCTATTTGACAGGCGGTCGTAATGTTTTGGCTCGTGAGTGCATTAATCACTTTAACGAGAATTCTATGCAGGATTGCTTCTGTTGAGCCGAAATCGGTGCAGAGTGGCTCAGTTTGTGTTACTGACTGTTGTTCCTGAAACTGACGTTTTATCGGTTTGGGTGATTCAAAAATATGAAGCGGATTACAGTATTCGAATGAAGGAGACCAAATGTTATTTTCATATTCTAGAAGAATTGGGCCATAACTCTGCAAAATGTGGCAACCATCAGATTTTTGGCGAACCTTGAATCTTAAAGAAGAAAAAGCAACGGCAAACAGGCGTGTGTGAGACTGTACATCTTGTTTCAACTGATTTTTGAGTTCGAAAAACAGTCACGCGTTTGATAAATTCACGCAGGTTGCATACAGAGCAGCGTGACGATTCATGGCCTTCGTTGCCTTGGTACCTGCTATAAACAAACAACCAATCAACCAAGACTTAATCGTCAGTTTTTACAATGGTGAGCTTGAACTTCTTTCTGCCTTAAATTCGTATGCTCATTGTGTTTTGTGATGCTCAGATTGCTTTTGGCTTTGTGTAATAAAATTTGACTAAATGTACTAAAACTAACCTTTCGGGGACCCATCATCAGACCATACACTGCGCTAAATGAAGACGACTTAGTCATTTGGCGAGACAGTTAACAATATAGCCAAGTATGGCCTGATGATGGATTGTTGAAAAGTTCCGGAAACGTAACCTAATTATATAGTACACTTAGTCAAGTAGGGCTAAACAAAATAACTTAACAAACTAACTGGTATAAGAGTGGTTATTTAGAGAGAAAAATTTAACAGCATTTTATTTTATTAAACATTCTCTTCATGTTGGTGTGTGACTAACTTTTCTATAGAACTGCTTCCACCTCGCGAGGTCTTTCTAGTGAAAATGCTTCAGTAGCGCAACCTCACGTATCTGAATGTCATCCATAATAGCATTGTGAAGAAAGGGCGTAACGCCATTTGAATTCCCTCAGATATCTCTATGACTTTGCTGTCATTGAGGAAATCACGTAATGTCCTCCGAAGAACATCGTTACCACTCTGGAAGGTCTGCAAGATAGACAGCTGTGAGAGGATGATGAAGAATGTAGTAATATTGTTAGTGTCAAATGATGCAAGAAAGTAACCTTATACAGAATCAGTGAAAATACACACTTCCCCATCACCTGTCTGTCCATTCTAATAGTCTGTCTAGTTCCAACAACAATCAATTACTAGTTGGCTGAAAGCAAATTTTTGCACATCTGTCCAGCAACCATCCCTCCTCAATTTGAATGCCAGTTGTACTGCGGTGTTTGGCCTAAATATTCTATCAGGTTAGCTAATCGCAAATCTAGGACAAAAAAAAAAAAAAAAACTCTTGATAGTATAGAAAGTTGAGAAACTTGATAGTTGAGAAAGAGTCCGATTTTAAATATTTTATCTTTCGTCACTGTCGATCCAGAGGTGACTTACTCTGCCCTCCAAAAAGTATCCGGACACGTCTGTTTTACAGACGTCATGCCACTCAAGGTGCCAGTGATGAGTAGACTTTCCACCAACGAATGATAGACCACTGCTGGTATAGTTCTTCATTTTTCCTGCTGAACATTGAGCAGTTGAACTACCATCGGTCTGGCCCTCACTTGACGTTCCATAGTGTTCAAATGGAAGCGCTGCACCGTCCATTCCAACTTTTGTACATTCATGTACATGCACCATTTCGGCGATAAGACATGGGGCATTATTCTCTTGAAAGAAACATGGATCTGTGCCAAAAATTACCACATCGTTGGGAGCGTGGAACTGTCCATAATATTTTAAGTAGTCATTGGCATTCGTAATTCTCCGCACAACCACGAAATAGGCACTCCGGCCGGCAGCGGACGTTCTTCACGCATCCTTTCCACCCACATTCGCCCTCTGATAGGAACATGAGGGGTAATGAGATTCGTCACTCTGGAGAACCGATTTCTTCTGTCCTATGGACCAATTGCAGCATTCGTTTCGTCATGCAAAGCGAAATCGCCGATTGCGGTTGATGTTTGGTTAAGCGCTTTTTAAAGCGAGGCTCTGGAACTGTAACATCAACGAGTCCACTTTGGATGGTGTGCGCCAGGAGCCCTCAACCTCATCCACCATACTTTTAAAATTAACAAGTTCTTGAGATGGAGCTGTCATAATTTTGTTACAAATGTACATCTGTTTTAAATAAAAATACGCCTTTTGTAGAATTGTTATACATTTTTAGAAGAAAAATATATGCATTATATATAATTAATATATAAAGTAATTAATGTCATTTCTGGCAGCGTATATAAAGTAATTAATGTCATTTCTGGTGTTCATCAGGAAATTGTTCATATACGCTGCCCGCTACCACAATATGCTTTCAGATCGATCAATCAAACGTGATCTAATGCTTGCTTATCCCTGGTGAAAGCTCTCAGTAATTGCACGAATCGACAAACCAGAAATGTAACATTCCTCTAAAAATCAGCCAGCTAGGTTCTACGTACCATGGCGAGGATAACTAACTTGTCTGGATCGTACGCCTTCCTTATATATTAGTCTGAATTACTTGTTTATCCTGGAGCGTCCAGTTTACTGCATTATGAAAACAGTGGTGTGTGCATGGAAGATATTGGATAATGTCATTCTACGTTACATTACACACTTAAGTTATTTTGTCATCTCGCACAAAAGCGTTTTGAAGGCCGTTATCCTGTAGTTTATCTTCTAATAATATTTATGATTGTGGTCGGTTTCCTCTTTGGCAATGAATTTGTTTGCCTAACCTGTACGGGAGTTGCATGCAAGAAACAGTTTTAATATCATACACTTGCTTTTAGCAAAGCATTTGACACGGTTCCACATGGGAGGTTTATGTTCAAGCTGTCTTTTAGGGAAACGGACAGGATTCGGAGGTGGATTTGAGGGACAGCTGAAGGACTGGTTGCATTGGATGGTTATAAATTATTCTTTAGTGTAGGCCAGAATTACAGACAGGGTTCATAAAGTTCGGTGTTAGGACCACTCTTCTGTCATCTGATCTTGAATGACGGGTACAACGTTGAAATTTGTAGATAATGTAAAGGTCAGGAGGGTGGTTTTCAATGCACATCAAGTAGAACTGAGGGGTGCAAATGAGGAAACTAGTTTTAATACAGTCAGGCATAAAGGTTAGCAAGCAGTCGGGGGACGTATGGTGTTTGGCACAATAGGGTCTAAGTCACTGATGCGCCTGAACCGTACAAAAACATGTTTTATCAGATTTACCTTGCCTTTGCATCTAGAGAAAAGGAAGTTGCATTTCCGTTATACGCGTCTGCATGATTTCTTTCGTCTTTTCCTTGGTTTGATTACTGTTTTGAATCTTATGAATAGTGTCAGTGAAAATTATTCTTGTAGGAATGAAATCCTTTATTCCGCATTCCACCCTGTGGTCCTATCTAAATTTTGACATTTCCAAAAAATGTGCTAAAGAGCATATCGCAATTGACTTGTATCCAAATTTCCATCTTCATTTCTTACATACACTAAATCCACTATTCTTAACTGCTTTGGTATACCCTGATACCCACAGTTTTAACTAAAATTGCGGGATAACACATTTTGTAAATTAATTTCCTGAGTTGGAAACATTACCCTCTTGGCTTGCACGCTGTACAAAGGGCGATTATAACTAACTATCAACTGTATATGGCCATTGCACAAAACAGAAGGAACTGGAAAGTTGCTGGAGAGGCCTTTGTCCTGTAGTGGATAATGGCTGATGATGATCAACTGTATAAATAAATTAAAAAATTAATCTTTTCAAAATGGCTTCAATACATGGTGTATTATTTCTTTGACGTGCATTTTCAGCTTTTTGTGAAATGTCTGTGCATCAATTCATTACGTGACTTAAGGTTTCAGTGGAGGACGTACGGCTCAAGACCTGTTTTTCTTGATGTGTTCCTTTGTACCATATTCATTATACATTAAAGTTTCAACTCTACCGTGAAGGTGAGAACATGCGTATTGTCTGCCCATCTAGTTCAGCGTTTTCTGTCTTTTTATGGTTATTTCTCAGATTGCTTATCATTTTTTTTTTCAAAAATTGTATTCATCTGATTTGAAGATTTGTAGTGTGTATTTAAAAACTAGGACAGACCTATTTTTTAAGTTTACTGTCCAGCAGTGGGTTTCGACAGGTGAACAAAGAATTAAAAATCGTTTCAGCTTACTATACATTCACCTCTTTGCTGCTTTCCAATGTAGTTATTCAATTATCTTTGTATTTCACAAGAGTATAATCAATACTGTTTTCGGAAAATCTCAAGTAATTAGGCTTTTCACCGTTTAGGATTGATCTCTTCTGTATCCTCCTGGTCAAAAAACTCTTTCAAACATAAGAAAACACATTGAGCGATGTACAGTTTCTTATCTTTTCACTTTGCTGTCTTTGATGACAGAAATGCGTACTGATAAGAGTGCTACACGTAGAGATCGTTCTAGAGCAATAAACAATCTACGATTTTCTGTATATTTTGCATAGAAAAGTTACCACGATGATAAAAGCACCTGAATAATGCAGAGTGATATAATAGAGCCTGCTCAAATTATGGGGTCAGACAACGTACGTCTCTGTTTGTGAATACTTAAACACTGACGAAGTATTATTCGTGCACCAGAAAATTTCTGAAGCTGATAATGGATGCTACTTTGTATTCGGCAACTGTAGCGAGATATCGCTTAACTGAGTGCTACATTGCGGAAGAGTTAATGACCCTGTTAAACAGTACACTTGTTATAACGTTAATGTTCTATGATCGAGAGTAACCAGAGATGCACACTCTGATAGATGCATTCAGAAACTCTTCATGGCAGATGTACGACTGCTCTTAATTTATGTGGACGTTGAATTTAACAGCTCCAAAATATTGATTTTGTTTGCTTGAATTAAATCTAAAAAATGTTTGAGGAATTGGATATTGTTGGACAGTACTGCTGAAGACTTGAGTTACCACTTTTTTGTGGAAAAGGTACATGTAATGTTATGTTTTATACGTTCCTGCTTACTCCCACAACTTTTTAGCCATTTTTAAACCACTGAAGTAAGTACAAAGTCATTTATTTATTTAAACTATGACGTTGTTTAGAGCATTTGCATCATTACTACATGTCTTGAATTTAAGACAAGCTGGTTGTACTTTAGACATCATTATTATAAAAGCATTCAAGTTGGTTGTACTTTAGGCATCTTTTTTTATAAAATCATTCGAGTTGGTTGTACTTTAGGCATCATTTTTTTTTTTTAATCATTCGAGTTGGTTGTACTTTAGGCATCATTTTTTTTATAAAATCATTCGAGTTGGTTGTACTTTAGGCATTTTTTTATAAAATCATTCGAGTTGGTTGTACTTTAGGCATCATTTTTTTTTTTAAATCATTCGAGTTGGTTGTACTTTAGGCATAATTTTTTTATAAAACCATTCAAGTTGGTTGTACTTTAGGTATCATTTTTATAAAATCCCCCTCGCCTGAACGACTTGTAATAACAGTACTCCATTAGAAGTGACTAATTGACCTCTCATCGGTGGGCCATCACGGCTTACAGTAGTAGAGATAACGACTCAGTTATCCTATTCACACATGAGAAATTCCAAAAGGTGTATAGCTTTCTGCCCTAAAATTTTATTATTTATTTCAATTAAATTAATCTATAAGTATTTTAAATATTTGTAGATTTTAATTTAAATAAAATAAGTTATTCTAAGTGCAAAAATGTCCCAGATTCGCTCTTATATTAAAACCGAAATGTCTCCTGTCACTTTTCATGCTTAATTTATTGTTCTTTCACTAACTCCACGTGCACTTATGTGCGTATCTTATTATGCATTGCTGGAGAATTCTACTGTGAGTAATTTATGCGCTGTAGCATCCCATGAAAGAAGCACAGATGGTGTGGAAGTGTATATTTATTAATTAGTTACAGTATTATAGAGAAAATTGATATATTTATCATACTTTCGAGTCATGAAAACTGTGTGTTATATTCCATGAATGCATCCAGAAGAGATGCCCATCCCCAGTGACTGTACGTTAGTGTACAACCACAAAATCTTATAAAGGCTGTACATTGTTTGCTCTCGAAGCAATAAATTGTGTATTATTATAACAGCAAGAACACAAACCACAAAGTGAATACAAGCTACTTTGTGGAATCTCTCAAAGAGACATTAAAAGGAAACTGAATAAGCGAAGCCAACAGTAGCTTCTCCGAGTGTTTGGATAACTTGGATCTGCGCATGCGCTCTGTAACTCCGCCCTGGCTCTTTCCCGAAGGCTCCAGGAAAATCATATTTTAACATAACATTAGTGAGGCTTTTAAAGTAAAATAATATTAAAGATAAGACAGATAAGGAAGGAAATATATATTTCTCTACATCTAAGTACTATTATAAAGTATTCGTATAATACTTTATAATATAATATTTTATATTATGTGTATAATACTTTATTTATTGGAAGGTTCTTAAGTGATACTATTACAAGTTTAATTTATAAATTTAAAATTATACTCGTACTTATCGCGGTAGAATATTGGTATAATATGTTGCTGCAGGTTTATTCTTCTATGAGCCTGGAATAAAAAAACAGAATTTTACTGTAAATACAATATATTATTCCAAATACCTGTATATTGCTATAAAACATGAAAAATGGATAATTCATCTTAAGAATTACTCTCTCATGGATCCAATTTTATTTCTACATGACTGAAGTGTTAAATAGTACCCCTGAGTGTAGATGATGAATTATAGAATGCTCAATATTTGTAATTCGTATGTTATCAAAAAAAAAAAAAAAAAAATGAGGGGGGAGCTTACTTTGATAATCTGGTTTGTGTTAAAATTTTCACAAAAACGTGTAGAAATTATAAAATAGAATAATTATTTAATTATTAATAGACTTCAGTCTCTGAAAGTGATTATTTAAAATTCGGAATGGATTAATTTCCCCTGTGGATAGTTAGTAAAATCAATTAAGAGTATTTCATATATCCCCTGAATTACTCCATATAAATCCGATATTCTCTAATTTTTTCTCCGAATTGCTTTTCTTAAAAACGACTGTATATCATAGTCCATCCATTGTGTTCTACAAAAGTAAAATTCACACTGTTCAGAATAAAACTCGTTTTGCAACGTATTTCTATAACTGATAATTCATTTTCCTGATGGAGTAGAGAATAAACAGTTACACTCACAAATTTATCACGGGTCAACGGCTTTATTGGAGATAAGGGATACCACAAAGGCCGGAAAAGAAAAGTAGGAAAAAAAGAAAAAGAAAGAAATCGTTTGCAGTTCACGCTTCTTTTCAAGTAGAACAGAGAACTAAGCCGGGTGAGTCTAAGACGCACGTGCAAGCCATTAGCGTTAACGACCATTCTTTACACGTGTATTGACAACGTTTCCTCGTTGTTTTTGTTAGAAAAAGAGGAAAGTTCGGCTTGGAAACAAAGGTTCTTCGAAAAACAAAGGTGGGTACAACGCTTTGTGAATACGGGTGTGAGATTGGCTCGAACGCGAGCACACGTAAACGCTGTACTACAGCCCATTCGAGGTCATGCCACAAACTTAGGGTAATTAACTGCGGCCATTTTGAATTTGGGGGAAGGATAGCCTACCGGTGCTTTGGTAGCCGAAGGACATTTGTCCCTCTCTTTTTTTGTTGTTTTGGAACTGGGCAATCGTTAGTGTTCATTGTTTTAGGGCCCTTTTTTAGGACTTATTTTTTCTAAGTACTGGTTTCTTAGCTCCTGTCTTCCATCTATAAATGTACTAGTTCTTTATCCTAACGAAGAAAGAAAATTAGCTGGTTCTAATAAAACAAAGCAAGTGTGCAGGAAAATCGAGTTGTTGCTGAGTATTTCAGTACCACAGTAAAATCTCCAGCTTCTCTATCGACCCACCGAGAACCCATTGTCCCAGTCGTCATTATGATTTATTTAGGATGCAGGAAAGCTTTTATTTAAAGCCTTTTGTCCTTCCTCAGTTTAGTTTGGAGTTATCGATTCATAGTAAACAATTCATCAGAGAGAGAGGCGAACAGGAACAAATCTTATATCCCATGAAGAACCTTTACTTGGGAAAAGATAAGGGAAGCCAGCTGTAAAGATGGAAGGTACAGTTTTCGTTTTATTTGTTTCCAAGTATTTTATTGAAAATCATTCATCAGGAATGTGGTTTACTAGACTTGATTGTGTGGCAGGAATTTAAGGGAAATGTATTATACAAAATTCCCAAATGCGTTTTTTCTGTTGTTGATATGAGTTGGTGCATTTCCCATGTCATCAGATTTTATTTGGAAACCATAATTTATAAATATATACTCTGTTAAGGAAATGTTCTTTTAGCGAAATGCAAGGCATTTGATGTAAAATGAAATTTGGGATTTTTAAATTGTTATATCTATCCGTTGTACGAATTATTATTTTTAGCCAATTTTTTGTCCAGTACAGCTAAGAATCATGATCATGAACTGCTCTTAAAAATTTGCAAAATTGAATTTGATAAAAAATGAATTAATCATATAAAAATAAAAACATGGTGTTTTAGTATGTATTTTTACATTTAAGAGATAATTATCGAAATATATTCTATAAATTGTTTCTTATTAAAATACTGTAGAGTTTTATACAAAATTATTTATTATTTTTCAAAAAGTAATAATAACGAATGGTAAATGTGCACATTTCTGTAGTGTATAAAATAAAATTCGATTAAAGGAATTCTATTTCCAGAAATATCTCGAAATGAAAGGTTTGACTGAATTGAATTTAATTAATTTCCTTGGATTTTAAGCAGTTTTTATTCGTTTAATTTTTGTATAATGTGGGATTACAGCACGCAGAAGATCTACAGATCTTGAAACGATACTGAAAAATTAAGTGCAGATGGGAAGCCAAGAAGGAATTCCAAGCATCTCCTTCCATCCACTAGCACATCCGGTTATTAAGATCGACCCAATCTAACACACAAACAGACATACAGTAAGTACCCGCATACTCAGGAACTGACTGAGACCGTCTCTTCTCCTTGTCACTTCTAGTTAGGGATAATCTGAAAATAGCTTTCACATCTGAGGCCGAAAACCCCGACCTCTCTTAGAAGCTGTTCAATAGACAGTACAATGAAGATAGTTGAAGAAGATGGATGGCTGCCGCTCTCTTTCTCTCTCCAACTTATCGATGGTTGCGACTGTTGGAAGGATCAGGTCCGTGGGGATCTGCAGGCTGTCATTAGCCCACGTATCGAGATACGTTGTAATGTCAAATAAAAAAAAAAAAAAGAATTAAGGGCAGACTTTTTTTTCTTGACCTAGTCCAATGAAGCTCTTGATAGAAGCATCGATTCGTGATCTAGTCTCTGCGTAAATAATAAATGAACGCAAGGCTTTCTGTGATCGACTCACGGTTCCTGTTCGTATGCCGAGGCGGGAGAAAACGCAGAGGCTCACCCGGTGACAGGCAGGACCATTTGCAGCCCAGTCTTATCATGTTCAGTACCATCTGTGCCACCTCCGATCTGTTTAGTGAGAAGGCGATCTTTCCAGATTAGAAATCCTTTCTGGCGCTGTGAAAATCAACGCGCTTACAAACAACAGCGAACAGGGGGATTCGGAAGCTGACAGGGATGGAAGACTTTGGTGACTGTTAGTAGAGGCTAACGTGTTTTCTAGCTGTACTGATGTCTTCAACTGCCATCTGTGCACCCTACTGGTGCCACTTTCGGACAGCTGAAAAATGGATGATCTGGAAAATCGTTTGACCTTTCACCAACATGGCCAACGCGTGACTGCCTCTGCCTGTCGAAAATTGAAGATTGATTTCAACTGTAAAAGTTTTCTTTCATTAGCTGCGATTTGTAAAAGAATCCACAACATCAGCAATGCAGCCAACAACACTGGCATATATAGCATCCAAAACCATAGAATGTGGTGGAATTGAGCTTTTTTACAATATTTCCTCAAATATATATATATAAGCAATAATCAGAATTCCCAAGTGTTAAATGATAGCATTTAACACTTGAGATTATCCGGACTGTTTACCTTTAATATCTAGAATTCCTGTTAGGAGTTGGACCTGAAACTTCTCTTTCTTAAGCCTTATAACAGTTACACACTGATACCTCAACTGAAGATACTGAATGTAGTATCTATTGTAGATACTGAATTCAGTATCTTCAGTTGAGAAGAATGCCATTTTCTAAATGGATTATACAACATCTTTAATATTCCTCTGCTTTTAAGTTTACTTCAGTGAATGGTAAAAATAAACTCGTAACTTTTCTTGATTTAATATATTTTGTTCATTATTCGGAATGAGCAGTATTTTTAAGTTCTTGTCAGAAAGGCTTAAGCTTGAATAACTTCTTAGCATAATTCTAATAAAATTATTGGTTTTTGTTAAAGTTCTGTAGTTGAATTCGTTATTGTACAAGTAGGGTATAGCCTCATTGTGTACGCAGCATTAGTTAAACTTAGTTTGCTACTTAATACATAGATCTCGTATTGTGAAGGCATTTCGCTACAAATTGTCTTGATATTGCACTATTTATAAATAATAATAAATAAATAAAACACTTCCCCATGTGGAAGTATATTCCTATTTATTTTAAGTATATACCACTACTCAGACCATGATTTCTACCTTGATTGGAGTCTCCTCACTGGATTTATTTCAACAAATGAAATAATTTCATTTGTTTCAATAAATTTGATCATTTGTCCAAAATGCACGAAGTGCACTGCTTTAATCTGTTTATTAGAACAATACTCTTCTTTGTCGAAATACGATAAGACAATTTTGAGCATTTATTTAAGATAATTTATCATAATTTTTATAAAATTGAATTTTTAACTTTATTTTTATCTAATAGTTTTATAATATTTCGAAATCTCTTTTTTTGTGTGGATATTAGGTATAATATATAGTGTACAGCACAATTTATATAATATTATTTATTTATATGAAGTTAAATTAACGGAAATTTGTGTGGTTTCAATATTACATTGAACTAGTTGTTAAAGTGATAACTGTTTTCGTGTACCAATATGCGTTGATCTAAAATATACTGTCATGTGAATTGTAGAATTAGTTTGTCCATTTATATGCATTCTAAGGCAAAGTTATTCACATTTTCGCAACTTAAACATTGATTTGTGCTTTCTTTTTTTCTATACTTTTATTATAATTAGCATTACTGGCTGAGAATTGACTATCTGTTCCACTTCCACGTATTTCTGTTAAAAATATGTTAATAAATGGCTCAGAAAGTAACTTAATGACTGTCGAAATAAGTTTTTAACGATATTTGAGATGGCACATCGTGAGAAACATTAGCATTCCGTTTTATAAAACAAATATATAAAAATAGTCTCATAATTCACCAATGGTTTATAAAATACATTCTTTTAGAAATCTCGTAATATCATGGGGCTGACGTTAACTTATTTTTATCTGAGTTCAGGAGAATATGCGTTAACGTGTAGTGGCGTTAGTAAGGCGGTCATAATTCTAAATAACACATTATCAAGTACTTTCCACACTTCGTTCAGTAAGTAGCTTGGCAGGGCATGGATCAACCGCTGCCTGCATGGGAACAAAACCTTGATGAGTGACTCCATAAATGTCTTTGACATTATTAGCTGCGTTTTGGGACCAGATAGCTCCCCGGAGGGCGGTTAAATAAGCATTATGACAATGGCTGCGGTTCCTTGATCCGTGGGAGGCACGGCCAGTCAGAATATAGAAAGCCGTCTGTTGGACGTGGGAGTTTCTCCCTCTTTTGTTATATCACTCCCTTTCAGGTTTCAATGCTTCGGTTACATAAAAAGCCGCCAGGAACAACTTCTGTATTCGCACGTGCATGTGATATCTTTGATAACGGTGGACTTGTGACATTTGGACAGAAATTAGCTGTTTGGTGTACTGGAATATGCAGACACTCTTCTCTCTACTTCGCTGGTTATTTGAAAATGATCACTAGCGTTACTTCATCTCGCATATTTATTATCGAGAGGTTAAAGTTCTATTTTGTGTAGGGGTTGATGGAATAATCCTATTCATTGGTTAACCGCTCTTCTTTCTCTGAGTGATACTGATAAGTCGAGAGAAGCCACTATTCGTTTTTTATGTTTAATATTCTACCCCATTTCCTACTTTTGTTGCCTAGTAGGCAGGATAGTAACTAATGAGTGGGATTATCGACAAATAGGTTATCTGTTCGACTAATTCAGCTGTCTTTCCTGAAATATGGTTATTAAACATTCATATTTTGCTAAGGAATGAAAAATGTATCTTTTTAGCGCTTATGAATTGCATTCTTCATACTGAAAAACCAGAAGAGTGATGTAAGTGCATAACAGTCAGCCAAATTAGTTGATATTTCATTTTAACGCAATCATTAAAGGAAAGCTTAATCCTTTCCGTGAATTATTTTGTATTCGTACTCGCCTTACAATTATGTGAGGAAATGTTCTCTCAGTAAGAATGCATTATCGGAATTATTGCTTTTATTTCTGTAGAATGAAAACAGAATTAGGATTAAATGTTTACGACTTAATTTGTATAGTTTTATTTTTTCGGGTTTTTCCTCGTTCCATCTCTAAAAACATCTTTATATAACTATTAAAAAAATGTGTTGATTAAATCATGTCGTATGTTTATTGGATTATTCTGGTGGCGAAAATTAATAGATCGAAGATTATTGAGAGAGGTATTTTTGCTTGGATGATCAAATTTTTAATATATAATTAATTAAAATAATTGCCGTGTGCTTAATTCTACCACTATGATGTGATTACTACAGTTGATGAGGTCTATTAACGAAAGCGAAATTTTTACGATGCAGAAAAACTATTGATAATGGAGGATGTTCTAGGACTGCTTTGGGCAGTCAAAAATACCATGAAATAATTTCTGTTTACACAACAAAAATAGTTAATTTATTATGGTACAGCTGTATAAATTGGCTCCTTTCTTTCGCTTGACAATGTTCATGAAATCTTCTTTGATTCAAAATGAAGATGTCGTGTTCTTAGTAGTATATAACTGGCTTGGTGAATGGAAAATACCAGCGTCTAGCACCTTCACATTATTTAGTATTCGTTTATATTTATTATGATTTACTATAATATTTATCTACATTCGAATCTTTTAAGGGATTAGTTTAGGTCTTAATATATTATATAAAAAGATACATCAATTCCATTAAAATGTGAACACTAAAACACTGATCCAAAGTAAATCTGATAAATATATATACAGTACTTACACAGTTTCTAATTTTAAGGTCAAATAGATTTTAGCACAATCCTTTATATAAGTTGAGCGGTATAAGTATTTAAATGAAATATATAATAAGCAAATGTGAAACTATTGCTGTAGAAAGAAATTGTGGCAATTTGATTCTTCCAAATTGAATGCGCGTTCTTCAAAGCTTTGTGTTAAGTTTATCCCCAAGAGATTTTTTTAATTTCTACTTCGACTGGAAATTCTGTATAAAAGGATTATTGGATAAGTAATTTTACAACATACTTTTCTTTCGAAATGAAGACATGTCTAAATATTTCAAAGTATTGCTATTTTATAATATCGGTTCAAAATAGAAACACTACATGGCCAGTTTTTAAATAGAATTCTTTTGAATAATGATCGTGTATCAAAGGATATGTCATGCTGGTTGGTTATCGTACGGTTTTAGACGCATCAGCAACTTAGGCCATATTGTGCCATATAATGTTTGCAAATTGCGTATTGTTCTGTGGTCGGTTTGCTGGACGAAAATCGCGAGTTTCTTGGAGGATAAAACCATGCTACCTTCGCCTAGACAGACTAACTCAGTGATGTTGTGAAAAAGACAAATTCCTGGTGTCATTGACTGGATTCAAACTGTTCTTTTCCACCTGGTGTGGAAGGATGGTGATTATACTAGCTGTGGCACTCAATGTTCATGGTTATTTCATAATGTGTATGCTTCTATACCGCATATGATATTCTTGTGGAATCTAGTAACCGTTGTGCATTACTCAGGCTTATGAATAGTACTGTTTTGATTTTGTTTTTTATTATATGCTACTTTTGGTGTTTGATCATTGCAAACTGAAATCAGACAACTGCGGGTAGCCTTGGGGGCAGAGAAATCAGTAATAGGATTGTTATTGGAAGTGCTTTCATAAAAGAGTATCTTAAATGCTTCTATAATTTTCCTAATCTATTTCTCTTAGATGCTGATGATTATTTCTTATCAACAGCATTGTGATAGGCAACATAACTTTGTTTTTGAGGGTAATGTGACAATTGACAGCATTATTTTTCTGTTTATTCTTTGGTTAAAACGAAGAAAACATACAAACCACAGGCTGTTCCTACACATATCTTTATTCGTGCTGTATTCTTCTCGGGGGTGGTCTCTAAGTCTATTAAAATGTGGTATTACGAGATTCTGGGTAGATCAGAATGTTACTGTTAGCTACATAATAAAAGAATATCTTTCTTTTCTAAGCATGGATGCATGAAGGAGAAACGCCCAAGATTAATCGAGTCTGTCAATACTTTGGAAATAACGCTATATATTTATCAGTTTCCAGACAACACTAATCAATCTACACATCCAGTCTATTGAAGCGTTTAAAAAGTTCATCTTAATTACGTGGAACCGTCTTGAGGAAAGGCGATGAGTGATCGAAGAAGGCAGGGCTGTTCTTGACAAGCTTCAAACAAATTTTCATTGTTCTGCCTTCCACTTTCAAAAGAACAGAAAGGGTGGGCATGACATTTTGGGAATATTTCTTTTTACCATAGCACACCATTTAGTGGTAGCTTTTGTGTGGTACAATTTAAATTTCGCAAAGAAATTGATTTTTTTTCCCTCATTGTTCTCTGATTTGCATGTTAATTACAGAAAATTAGAAAAGGATGATACATTCACTAGGTTTATTCACCTATATATTCTAGGTTTAATTTCAAGAGCAGGATGCTGCTGGATTTATTTTTCAAAATCGTCAGAATAAACCTCTTAAACTACAGCGTTTATGTGTACGTTGTTGCAATAAACTTTTTCATGTTTAGTATTTTTGTATGTTAACTGATATTGTAATAAGATTTTTCGTTTCGCTTCAGAAAAGTCGTGAGGTAAGAGGACTTGTACAACTTCAGTATGTTACAGCAATTAAAATAATACCGTTCAGATAACGAAATCGTCCAAATTTTTTGTGGAGTGTACGGATTCAAATACGCATTGGGCGTATCAATGAGCATATATGATACCACACCATTAAAAACAGGAAAATCATTGAGAGAATGTAATCCTAGTCCACAAATTGAAATTAAAATGTTCTCAGAAATATGAGCTGGTTTCAATCTAATACTTCGTAGCGTTTTTCGAAACATGTCTGTAGAGTGATATCTTGTATAATACTATTCAGCTGACAGGATCGTTCAGTTTTTGTGGTGGGATATACTGGTTAGAATTCTTACTTGAGCCGTAATACGTGAATTTATGCGATTTTTAAGTTTGCATGCACAAGATTGCTGATTTGCACGTAGCAGAGGCTGAAAAACTCGAAATAATTCAAGCGAAACTTTTATTCCCACCATTTAAGATCAGATAACTGTCGACTACTAAAAAGGCCTTTTGAATCCAAATAGTTGAATGTTTGTGCAAACTTTATAACTCATTTCAATGTTTCTTTCTTTGCATAAGGTAATTACAGATCTAGACTTTATAATGATTTTAGTTCGTCAAGAACGTTCCTTGTTGGCGATATTGGAGTGTATAAGGTTTTTTCATTGGTATTAAGAAAGATTAACAGTACGGAAGCCATTTTATAAAAAAAAAATGGAAATATAAAGCGCCTTTATCATAATGTAGAGACAAAGTTCTTATCATATACGCAATATCTGTATCATGTTTATAAATTGCACGTTTTTGATCACCCATAACTAAACCAGGAATATAGCTGTTTCAGTATAAATATGCTTTATTTTACTGCTAGCCAATTTCATGAGTTGATTTTTACCTGTTGAGACTAGAATAAGTAACTGCAACCCACATTTCGGCTTCAGTTCAACGCTTTGAAGATAAGCCTCGCACTTTATACCCACATTTAAACTAGATCATGAATAAAATGGTGTATGAATTGAATACTAATCTCTTTCCTAATATTTATTACCGCATATTCATATCGTGATGCGTTTAATAATATCATTTAATAACAAACCTAAAAAAAATAATAACGAAGCTATGGAGCTTTACTTTCTGCCATTTTGGTTACTGATTGCCTAGTCAGATTTTAAATCTGAGAGAAATTTATTGCTTAAACGAATAAAATGGCCGCCAACGAATTGATTGTTTTGATTTTTCTAGTGTCTTTATTTATATTTGTTTATTATAAATAAATAAAATAAAATAAAATAATTGTTATAGAGTTATATTTCAGATATTACATTTTAATTAATATCATTAGATTGAATAAAAATTTTACGCAAACTTCCTTTTAATTAAAAAAAGAAGTTAAATATAGTACAATAACATTGCATAATATTATTCCATTAATACTACTTCGCTTTCAGCGTTAATCAAGTATTACGGCATATCATATTATTTTCACTCTTGCGTAATTTCGGTAATTAAGCTCTGTATAAATAATTTGCGATTATGAATTTACGTGTAATCTATTAACTCCTAAAATATAGACCCTTCCAATAGCCTAAGCCTATTCCGTTAAGCCTAACATTAAGACTATTCCACTAAAATCGACTAGATCGGATTGCTGATTCAGATTTGTTGAAGCTTTTCTGTATATTTCCAGCGAGATCATAAATCTGTACTATCGTCCCATTTTATTTTGATTAGTTCTTCACTATAAAATAAACAGGCAAAACTCCACACAGCAACAGATATATAATGAAATAAATATTTTCAGGCTGATTAAGTGTAGAAATTTGCAGCAGTTTGAATACTGTTTTGATGTTCAATTTGAAGTCGTTATGAACACCTACCATGGATGCATTACTTTTTAACATGTACATTAAAACAACAACAAAATGGTGTATTAAATGATTTTTTTTTTTTTTTTATGTGATGGTGCTTTCAGGTAGTGTAGTTATTTTCAATAGTTCTGAACATTTGTTCGTTCGATATATAGAACAGTTATGAGATTGTGTCCGGTATTCATTTTCATAATAATTTCTCTTTAGAAAGAAGAAGAAACTAGCAATTACTTTAATACGAGCATTAAACTAATCATTAAGCCCGTATACCCATAAAAAGCAGACCAGGTTATCCGTTAGATTGTCCACAAACAAGTATTTGATTGATTTGCATACTGGTGTTTGATTCATGTCACCATAAAAGAACTAACATTTGGAAGAACTGACCACATTTTCTGCAGTTTAGGATAATGTGGTCCGTTCTTCCACCCAAAATTAACAGGAGTGGAACTGCCTATTTTTGTTAAAAGATATAAAACCTTTGATAAAAATTAACAAAGGACTGTGCAAAGTTTAATGACAATTTCCCAATTTCTATTAATGTTATAGTTGCGCTTGTGGAAAACGTATGTTGGCTGATTTCTCTATGTTTTTTGAAGTCTTCACTAGTACCAGCGTTTTCGACTGATTGAATGGTGTAGTAGATAAAAATGGCAATTTTCGGAAGGCTGAGTTTGATTCATGACGACCGTGTTGATCATTTTGCAATAAGTGATAGTATCTATTGTCGGGCGTGATATAAACAGTAGGTGGTCTGCACCATTAACAGCAATATCCTGTTCTGTGCTCTCTGAGAAACATATTGGCCTACACGACAGCAAGGAGATTCAAAAGGTAATCACCCCTCAGTTGCGAGTCCATACTATTGTTGGGACTCGACACACGGGAGAGGTCTGTGAATGCGTGTGTGTTCCTTACAGAAATAGCCATTCATTTAGCAAACAACGGCTGACTTCAGCTACGGGGGTCAAGGCTTTTCGTTTAATTCAGATAATGACACAAAGAATGCGTAGTCTTTAGAATCGGTCAACCATAGAGGCTCCGAAAGTTGTGCTTCTTTTGTGTCGACAGGTCACGCTCGCTTTCGTGTCCATGTCCTTGGCGGGCGAACGACAGAAAGACGGGTAATTTGCACAGAAAGAGTTTTCTTTTTTTATAAAAAAAAAACCTTTTCTAAAAGTTCAAAGCAACGGCTTAGAGAGCGGCAGATGGGTGCGGCAAAGGGGCGTACCCACGAGGTCGGAGCTCTCTCTGCCACTCAATTCCCGGCAACGTATAGGCGCTGACATTCACCGTCGCACTCCTGCTGCCCCGCCTATACGGTAGTAGGCGTTCTCACCGTTTCGAGGAGGGCTATTAATTCTCCAAACTGCCGCGGTGGGGCGGGAGTATCGTTAAATGTGCCCAACTGTCGATAGTTGCATTTTTCCGGGATGCAAAGGGTCAATGATGTCGAGAAAAATAAACATGAAATAAAAATAGGGATTTCTATTGAAAATTTAGATATTAATCAGTCTCACAGAAGGTTTCAGACACATTCAGCAACCCTATTTAAGAGAAAAATGAGATTAAAAAAAAAATTGGTAGCTGTGAAATAAAAATTGAATCTAAACAAATTGTAATCTTCAATGGAGAATCCATGCACCTTAAATACAACTACGTATCATTAATATTTCTTTTTGCATTTATTTGTATTACCACTGCCGTCATCATCCCAGCTTTGGTCTTTTGACTGGCCAAAGTGGATGGGAAAGAGGGGTGGAATTAATATACACTTCGTGTTGTCTTGGATGGACCCATTTGGTTATTAAACAACATCGTAAATTTGCAATTTGTTATAATTAAAAATAATAAATAAACGTGCCAGCCGAGACTGTTTAAAAACGCTGCAATCTATAGGGCTATACACCAAAAGAAAATCATTTTAACTGCATTCCAATGTGACAAAGTGTTAATTAAAAGTGACTCGTTGATGAAGAGTAATTGTTTGCCAGTTGGTGGTACAGATTGAAACGCCAAACTGCTAAGCAGTTTATTGCCAGTTCAAGCCACCCACAGTTCTGTCAATGTGTAAATGAAAAGCACTTTATTCCTGAGAAATCGTTCGCAGCTGGAAATGCTAACCTTAATGAAGCTAGCTAGATACGAATAAAAGCCTTTCCCATTTTGTTCCTCTTCTGTCAAAGCAATTCTTCAGTAGAGATGCAAGAGCGTTGGAACCTTTCGGCAATCAGTGTGAAAGGATGGCATTGGTAGCAGAGGCTAGAGGAGTTTTGGTACAAGGGACACTCGCTCGCAAATACTCTTCTATTAGCTACTGGCTGCTCATTGCCCTTTTCGTCTGATTCAGCTCTTTGCTAAATTAAAAAGGGCGGGAAGCCTTTCGTCAAATGAAAGGAAAGTAGCATTCTGTGGATTATTTAAACAAGGTGCTCTGCGCCAAGAAAAACGACAAAAACAGATAAGAAAAAAGCAACGTCCAGTGAATTCAAGAAATGCTTCGATTGTCAGCTTGAGAAATTTGTTCAAATATCATGCGTTAATCTAGTCATCACAACTACTATTCACTTTTAGAATAAATATCTTAAATCTCTAAAAAAATCGGAAAGTTTAAATAAAATGTATTTCTATAATTTAACAGAATAACCATTAATTTAGGGCACAGTGTCCTAAAATACCGTAGTCATTAAAGTAAAGCAAATATTAGTACACGTTTGAGCAAATATGCAAAAGAAATTGCTGTTTATAATTATTCATATAAAAAATTAAAATAAATTTAATATCTTAAATTCAACGTTAACTTATTGTTTATTAGTTACTAAATGCAAATTTATAAAGACACCCTTTTTGTATTTTACATGTCTAAACATATTTAACCTATAAAGGAAAGCTACCTTTTTGGTAGATGTTCGAAAGGGAAATTTTTTTTCCATTCTTAAGAAACTAATTTTATTGGAGTTTAAACTGACCTTTAGGTAAAGGGGGGGGGGATAATATGAAAAAAATATAGTTAAATTTTTCATTTGAATTTTTACAACTGAAATATATTCAACATAAACCACTGTCACGATTTATAAAACAGGAATTTTTTTTTTTTACTCTGTTTTCATAATTTTTTAACAGCCTAAAAATCATGATCTGTTTTTCTTACATGCATTAAAACGACAAAATCGTGTATTGAATATTTTTATTTAAATATATGAAATTTGGAAAATTATTTGTCAAATTTATTCTGTTGATACATATTTAGGCTCTACGTTAAAAATTTAATATTTAAAAAATATTTTCGAAATTGTTTGGAGGGGTCTGAATTTGAACTGATCTCTGATGAGAAATTTGATTTTTTTCAATCAGGGTTGTGGCTTTTTCAATCAGGGACAGATTATCGATAATCAATGTTCCTAAATAGTAAAATGCCAGTTCCAAAAAAAAAAAAAAAAACTAAATAAATAATAAAAAAGCCCTTTATGTTTTATATTAAATAAAGCAGTTGAATAGGATCACTGGGCAAGATCACAACAAGGTTGTTTTATTTATTTTACTGTTTTTATTTATTTATATTATTTATTAAAGAGAGCGTCTTATCTTTTTATCTCTTTATTGTAGATTCTAGCCTTTAACAAACGATTTCCTTCCCTAGATGGCGCTCACAGCAATATCCAGTAAAGAAGTGATTTCTACTGATAATCACTTTTTCAACGTTGTAACTCAAAAACAAATCGGCTTTTATCAATTAGGCTGTTAAGCTGAAATTCAGTGAAATGGGGAATGAACTGTTCATTCCATAGTTAAAATTAGTTTGGTACACGAAGTTTATCACACACAAGAATATTAATAATTTAGTTTGTTTCGAGGAAATAAAAATATTCGAATGCTTAATAACTGCGTGTTCTGCTGACTCATAAAGGAGTTCATTGATGAATCCTGTCTGCTTCATGAAAAGAATACGCAGATTTAGAAGCGTGATAATATAAAGCCCAAAATGAAAAAATCGTATTGAAAATTTTCAATGGAAAATTTTTATTCGAAAACAACTAAATAACAGAAATTGAAAAACGTTAATATTATCAAATTTCTATCAAAAATGGATATTTTTGCGAAAAAACGCTTTCTGTCTGTAGAAAGCTTTATCTCATTTATATTTCCACGTATTTTGTCATATGGATTTTTTACTTCGATGTTTTTAACTGACACTAAGAAACAAAGATTACTTTTCAGATATTCTTATAAATGGCGCTCGCAGTTTAACCTTTGTCCACACTTTTAACTAAAAAAAAAAAAAGAGAAACTGAGGAGAAAAAACATGTATTGCATTTCTTTAAAGCGAATGCAGTGTCTTTTTTTTTTTCTCTCTCTCTTTCTCTTTTTTCCTGTCCAGAGAAAGCTGGTGAGTCTTTGCTGCACGTTTCCGATACGAAGGCTAAAATAACCCAAAGGAAAAAAAAAAATAAAAAAAGGAGAGGGGAAAAAAAAAGGAAACGAAGACAACTTTGTGTGGATCTTCGCCAGCGTTGAACACGCGACTGCCTCTCAGCGGAGTGGCCATTTATCACAGGCGCCTATGGCTCATCTAGTAAATATTTATAGATTCATGAAAGAATGAAAAACAGCATTTTAAACCAACGTGGTTGTACATTCTGACGGAAAACCGGGAAAAAAATGCAGATTTTGTTGTGTGTTTTTTAAAGCGTTGTGAGATTCCCTAAGAATCTGGAATTCCTTTTAATTTTAGTCGGTTCGCTAACTTCTGGAAGAGTGTTTTGAATTAATGGCTTGGAATCTGAACATAATGGCAAAGGACGAACTCGAAACACTGAAAAAGGGAGGATACAAAGCCTTTCGCTCAGTCTCTGTTAATAAAAACGGCTAAATGTGAGCGTAGGTGGTGTAAAATGCCATCTGGTGTAACTGTTTTGTACTAAATGAATGATTAATAGACCTTCATTTTGACTGCTATCTTCGAGATCTACATACGGGTAGCAACTGTGTTGGTAATAAAAGTATAGAGACATTACTGGCTCTGTCACAAACATGTTAAATGGGTTTAGGGTCAGAGTGGCGTATGGCGGCGCGAAGAGAGGGAGGCGGGGTCACAGGCCACAGAACGTAGTCTTTGATGACCCCTGATGCAGAACTTCTGCGTTTCCCGTCTTCAGTGTTCCCTGCGTTTATTTATTATTCTCCCCCCCCCCTCAACCAATACGTTTTTTTTCGCATGGTCTGTGACTTTCCCCCAGCTTCCCCCCAAGTTATTTCTGTGTTTCTTTTGGCCTCGACCTGTAAAACTGATGGGGCAGTAAGAATTAGTTCGGGATAACAGGATATTGTAGAGAATGGCAACGCACGATGTGAAACTAACCTTCCCTCTCAAACTGCCATATCTTTTCTTTGGTATCAACCAACTGCAAGTTGATGGTGTCACGGATTTATCAATCTAGCTTTCATTTTGGCTGCTGAGCTGATTGTCGGAATATCGTAATCACATCATGGATCTCAAGTTAAGCAGTTTAGAATTCCCACAGGGCAGATCCCAAACCAGTTTCGTTAGCTGAGAATCTGAGGTATGCTTGTACCCTGGGATGTGAATCAAGCAAGCAACACCGTTAGCTGTATTCAATGACCTTCAGTGATTATCAACAGATGAATGAAGGTTATTGAATAGTCGTTTATTTTATACGGGGTATAACCTGAAAATACAAAACTATTAGATGTAATCAATCACCTAGTTAATGTTTATTTTCAAATAAAGGTAAAGCGAAATTAAAAGTAAACGCTCAAGCAACTGAAATTGAAACAACAGACTTCAGCAATGTTTCGATAAAGGTTTTAAAAGTTTACTTGATCATTCAAATCTGACGTTTGAATTTTTTTTTAATATATATATATATATATATTGAACAAATAATGAGGATTCACTTCTTAGATATTAGGTTCTCTTCTTTTGGATAAACACCACTCATCGGAATTTATCCTGTAGATCTGTTTACAATCCTACAGTCCAAAAATCTCATTAATGTTGCCAAATTCTTTTGTTACTCGACAACGCTGGGTTTCAGTTCTGCCGATGACTGAAGGTGAATTCAGCTATTTAAACACAAACAAGCTTCAGAACACACAGATCCAATTAAAACATTTCTTCCATTTCCTTTTGTCATAAAATATTTAATTTTAGCCTATATGTAGCAGACTAGGTTTTCTACTAACCTGATATTCTCGAGACTCCACGAGTTGCCTATTATTTAAATTATTAAAATGAAACTTTTTTGGAACTTGAAATGAAACTTTGTCTTAAATGGAATGCATGCATAAGCACACTGATGGGAAGGATTGAGCTGAAGACCCCTCCACCAATAGCAGTTTGTTTTAAGGGTGGTACTAAAAAGTTATCTAGTAATAATAATAAAAAAAAAAATAGCTTAATTTTTTTCTTCAATATAGTATATTCTCTTGTTCAACATGTTCTCCATGTTGGTGGGGGGGGGGTAGTCTACGTTCCTATCTTTGAAAAACACATTTACAGCTTCTTTTGGATCGTCATAACTTGAAAATCGATGCCCACGCAGGTGTTTCTTCAGATTTCTGAAGAGGAAATAATCACTAGAGACAGTGATTATTTCCTCTTCAGAATTGCGGATTCAATATAAAATTGAATACTCCGTGCGTAGGAGCTGCATAGGTCTGGACTGTAGGGTTGTGTTTAACCCCTGGAATCCGCAGACTACTGATTGCTTTATGGGACTTGTGTACAGGAGCACTGTTACGTAGAAGAAGCAAGACACCTCGTATTAATCCTGTCGATGACGAGAGGAATTTTATGCCATTTTTAAGACGTGGCTGAGTTAGTCGGTCTCAGGCGAGGGTAGTATGGTTTTATCCCTGAAAATTGGGTTTTTCGTCCATCAAAACTAACCTCAAAACCCACGCAATTTACAGACAATATACACTGAGCAATATGGCCTTAGTCCTAAAACCCAACAACTTGATATCAATTTCAGTCTTCTCTGCTCATTTATGGTCTCTCTTATATTTTTGAGAACAGCAGCATGGGCATCTCCAGCGATTGTTTTCTTATGTAGCAACCAAGCTTGTCCCTCATGAGTAGCATAGTACAGTTGGTATAAACAAATAAATAAATTCTGTTTATACTCCGGGACGACTACTCGGCCAGAGGAGTTTACAAGATAAAGAGAATACAAGAAAAGTACCGTATTCAGGTCACGGGCTTGAACCTCGGTCATTCAATGCACGCGTACTTATGCAATCCCTCGCCTGACCACTCGGCTACTATAATCGCCGCCCTCCCCACACCGCGAGGTAAAAACCTGAGTTCGAATCCCCTTAATGATGCGAGTAACTTTTATGGTCTTTTTGACAACGTGGCTGAGTTATTCGGTGTCAGGCAAGGGTAGCTTGGGTTTTTTGTCCAGCAAACCGGCCACGGAAAACACGAAATTTACAGACATGTTATGTACGTTGTAATATGGCCTAAGTTGTCGATGAGCCTAAAACCCTACAGTAACCAACCATGCAGGCTTCAAAAGAATTCCATAACACAAAAAAATCGGTGGCCATGATCTTCCTGCAAAAAAGTTGTCATGAATTTTTTTTGGGTGGTGTTGATCTATGGTGTGTGTGTTTCCATTGCACGGATTCCTCTTTTGTTTCATGGTTACAGAGAAGCATTCATGTTTCGTCACCAGTTAAAATTCTTGAAAGAAAACCTTGCGGATCATGCATGTGTAAATTTTCATCACAAGTTTGGCTGTTGTGAGCATTATTGACACCCGGCAAGAACTGGCCTTACTTCTCTAAGTGTTCGCAGTCGGTACCCACTCCTCAGAAATATTACATTGTCTGGAAACTATCTTTGGCCCATTCCCTTTATCAAAAATTTCATTGGGGCCGATGTTACAATTTTGTGACCTCCATGTTTTTTGTTTTGCTTTGGTTTTGCTACTTTAAATCTCTTCTGTTTTCCTGTACTTACTGTATTGGGCTACACTTAAGCAAATAAGATGGACATTTATGAGAATATGATAAAACTACTTTATGTATCGAGTATTATTGATAGTCAAGTTAGGCAACTTATTGGGCATTTCTCGTACATTATATAATTTTATTGGCTCGTGAGATGCTCTTTAAAAGTTGCCAATATGGAACATAAAAGCTCTCTTCTTCGAAACAATTTCTGGTGTGCGGTTTATTGAAGGGTAAGTGGTACGCGAGGATTTTTACAATTCCAATCGTAAAAATCTTTTAAAAATCATTCGTTTCTTTAAATCGTGGAAAACAATGTGTATTACTCTGGTTTGAATGCCGGAAACAGTCGTTTTGATAGCTGCACACCCTGCAGGCAACATATAGTAACCTTTTCTTGATGTACAATTTCAAATTATTTTTTTTTATAACGATTTTAAATAAGAGCAACTCCAAAAATCAGGGCATCCAGTAGGGTTGAATTTTCACTTATTTCCCTATGCTGTAAATGCAAGCTAATGTTCGACTGTGTGTTTGTGTAGAATGGGTTGAAAACAAGAGGTTTAAAGGACACCGTGGAAGAGATAAGAATAGTAGAGTGGTTTAGATACTTAAGGGGAACATTTTCGCTTCGGGGAACGTTAGTGGGTGATGCGGGACACGGGATCAGAGTGGACTGGACTAAATGGAGAATGATTGCAAGGGGGTGCCTGATAAGCAGGTGGCAGTGAAGACGAAATCCGAAGTGTACGAGGCAGTAATTAGATCCGCAGTAGAGGCAGAGAAGTGAGGAACGTCCCTTAAATGTGGGGGAAATTCGGTTAAGATGGAAAGGGCATGGGAATGGAAGTAGAAGGAATGACAAAATGGTTAAACCTATAAGGGTTGCAGGAAGTCATACCTCAAGAGATAGGTTGGAGCTGCGCTCTGTTCACGTGGGATTATAATTTTCTGCTATGACGTCACTATCATGTGATCACTAACCACAGTGTCGTCTCCTGTATCTTTCAATTCATAAAACAAGTGTCGGAAAATTTATTATTTAAGAGCCTTAAAATGAATAAAGCATTTATTAATAAAGAAATTAACTTATTAGTTAAAAAGGTTTTTATAAATAAAAATCATTTTTGTTTAGGCAGAAAACAAATCACTCTGTTCGGTTAAGTACTCTGTTGGAGTTTATCTTGAAGAGTAAAATAAAAGTTGTTTTAAAAATGCTAGCTATTTTTCAATTTCCCATGTACTAGAAAAGACAGTGAAATATAGCTAGTTTTATCTTCCCAAATAGTACTACAGCTCTGGATTATATTCAAAGCCGAGTACTGTGGGGACCAAGGAAGAAGCTTTATACAGTTGGAGTTCTTTCAAAACTGTAGCTGCGCAGTAGTATTGTCACCCTTGGAATATTCTATTACTATCCGAGTAAACGTCAACCATTTAGTATGGGCTTGGTACGAAACAATACTTGAGTATACCCGAGCATTTTGATGGTGAGAAGCTCAGTACCGTGTCACAGAAACACCTCACACGAACAGTGGCTTTGGACAATGGACACGATACGCTTCAGCTTCCTTGTCCACCACTCTTTTACGCGTCCTTGACAGCAAACACCAAAACTATTTCTTTTAATAGATTAGCCAAAATGGTGAGCAAATACTACTTAAATTTGCAGCAGTGATGTCGTTGGTTTTAAGTCATATTTAAGTTAGTAGGATGTATTATGGCCTAAAATCCACCAGTGTTCATAGGACCAAGTGCATATTTTATGCTGTTTATATCTTCAATAAATTTTAAGTACTGTAATACAAATAGAATTTTCTCTACCTTCTGACTTCATGCCATAATCATGGGAAACATGGATGATGGTATGGATTTCTGCTGCTAGAATGAGCACAGTATCTTCTTGAATACTTATTCGACAATTCCACGTCAGTCGGGCTCTTTTATTGCCCCAGTGTTAAGTATTTCTGAGTAAGACTGTTTCAGTGTTTTATTCCAATGACTCATTTGAAAGTCCAACCAGTTTCAAAGAGCCAAAATGTTAATTCGCACTTGTACAAAGGGATCAAAGCATCTATGGGACATTGTCTACCTCAAACGTTCAGGAAAATCGTTCTGGGGATGGCCTGTTACATAATGACAAATCAAATGAGAAAACACGTCCGTTCACACCATCCTCTGGGCAAAAATTACCTTGGTCTGTACGCCCTCCAATTCAACAGATCTAGCTGCTTGTGAAATCGAGAGGCACTACAAGAAATACGGAAACAGGTCCAGATGTGTCAGCAATGGCATAATCGCTGGACAAGATGTCACCTTGGAAGAGGGGGGGATGTCACTATTATCTGGTTTTTACAGTAAACCTTTGACAGTACCAAGGCAGTACAGCTCTACTCGGAGGTACGCAAATTTCAAAATATCACTAAATAATAGGATACATACTCCATTTATATTTATCAGGAGGCGTTTCCACATTGGGATGTATGATTGTATATTATATTGGTAGGCTTTTGTATATAAGAACGTTTGTTTTTTTTTTTTTTTTCGTTTCAGGAGAACATTGAGGATGGGCAGTTCAAGAGAGTATAAGATATGTTCATTACCACGTTGGTTGTACGAAAATATACACTAAGTTGCCACTTTATTGGGTACACCGAATTAATAACAGTCCCCTTAGTCCTTAGAGCCTAGATTCGTCGTAGGGCCGACTCAATGAGATTGTCGAAATATTAAAGTGATGCTCGTCCGTGTAACTGAATTGCTTCCCCTACAGTCGTTGCCCATTGGATGGTTGCGGATCTCTACTCCAAAAGAGCTTGTTTCATATAATCGCACAGGTGCTCAATTGGATTGAGACCTGTTTATTGAGGAGGCCAACAGTAGTAAGCCAAATTCACCCTCGTGTTCCTAGAACCAGTTCTGTTCAATTTTGGCCGTGCTGCTTTGCGTATTATTCTGTTGGAACAACCCATTCCCAGATGTTTACATTTTAGTCAGGAAGGGGGATGTGTTTGGTCTCTACTGAGATCAAGGGATCCAATATGTAACTGAAACACTCTCCACACTGCCACCACCACCACGCTGCACTGACACCTGGCAGGACTGGGTATATGAACTCATGTTTTTGACATTTTGTGTGAAAGAGCAGGAACAGGGATCCGTGAGACCACAACTTTTCTCCAATCCTTCACTGTCCAGCGTTCTTTCTGACCCTACTGTAACTGTATCTTCTTGTTTTTTTCCTAGTTCGGTTGTCAGCTGCGATACCCTCATCTGTGACTATGATGCGACGAGCATTAAAAGTTATTTTACTTACTGTAGTCTTTCTGTTACCCTGCACAATTCTTGTCAGCCTCCGTTGGCTCATCTGATTCCGACCGCATTAGCGCCATTTTAAGTTGTATATTATTGGACCAATCTCGATACACCCAAGATATAATCGAACGTGAAAATCCCAAGCATGATTACAATTTCCGAGATACTCATTTGGTGCGTGTGGCGCTGTATGCCATGCTACGTTCAAAGTCAATCTATTGTGTTCACTCTTGTATTGAATTACACACATACGTTAGTATCTGCTCACCTGCCTTATGCTCATGGCACAACACGTGATGCCCTCGTGGGTACCAAATTGGTAAAATCGCCACCCTTCCCACTCCGAGTGCAAAAGATCTGAGTTCGAATCCTGTCAATGAAGCGGGCAAATTTTATGGGTCTTTTTCACAACGTCGTTATGTTAGTCAGTCCGGTTTTCCCCTCCTGGAAACTCCAGGTTTTCGTCCAGAAAACAGCAAATCGACCATATGGAATATACCAATTTACAAACATTATTTATACGGCGCAATATGGTCTAAGTTGCTGATGCGCTTAAACTCAACGAAAAGAAAACGAACAGTGATACTGTTGCTGAAGGACCGCTACATTTCATGAAAAGGGTAGATGTACCTAATAAAGTGGCCACTCAGAATATTTCACTCTCATATTTGAGTTCGACATTTTGATGTTACGCAAATGTCATATACCCCTTATTTAGTTGAAAGTGGCTCATTTTGTTTTGAGAACTGAAATTGCACGTTGAGCAACAGACCTGGAGTAAATGTTGATAAAAGGAAAACACTTCCCATTTATTCCACATCGTAGAACAATCAGCAGTAACCACCGTGGAAGCTCTCTTATGACCAGAGACTGCGCACGGGCAAGCACTGAGGGAAGCTGATTAAGATCCATTGCGTCATCAACGGATTTAACAACGCGTGTTTCCTTCGGCACACTCCAACCACTTGGAGTGATGTCAGTTGAAATAAATATCAGAAGCTAAAAAGGAGGTTAACGAAAAACATTGGTAAAATAATATTCCATGATGGCAACCTCAGTTGCACGCTTCCTTATGAAGATTAAAACGGAGATTCCATTTTAACTCGAAATTCAAGGAATGGATTTTACGAAGGCCATCGCTTTTCACCTTCGGGGTAAAAACTTCGTTTAGGAAGAAAGTTGAAATGCACTAAAGGAGGTGGTGAATTACATGAAGCGAATTCGTTTTTCCCTCTTTGTTCTTGGTGTGTCTTGATGCCCACAGCTCTCAGAATACGTTGAGCATCTTGTGTGTTTTATTCAACAGCACTCGGATTCTTGAACAGATAACGTTTTAGTTGCTTCACGCAGTATTAATAATAATGCTTCATCACCAGGCTGTTGTTGATGACATTTCGGTGAATCTCTTGTTTTATCAAATTTTAAGAGCATTCTGTTTCAAGTTTCCTCGATGTTGACAACTTGACTTCTGAACTTCCTGTCTAAATGTTCCCGAAATTTTACAGTTGTAATCATAAAGTGATTTTTGGGAACGTTGGATCACCACTTTCTGTCCTTCCAAATTGTGTTTTGCAAACATCAGATCTCCTGCGTCTTCCTGAAAAGTGTTGGTGTGAACACCTTTAAGCCTTGGTATATTGCACTAGCCAGTAATATGTCCACTTAGAACACTGCCAATACGAAAGTAACGCGTGGTTTTTCTATTGTACCAAATTGCGGTCCTCGCCATTACACTGAAATTACCTTATTTAAATCTGCAAGTATGCTTGGTTGCAAAGCCAGACTGAACAGTGTGTGGTACCTCGGCGGGTAGCATGGTGTTTATGGTCACTCTTTTTCCATCGTACAGAAAAGACCGCGGTTCGAATTCAGTCAAAAACCGACGGAATTTTTAGAAGGGGGCTTTTTTCACACCTTAGCCGAGTTGGTTCGTTTCAGAAGAGGGTGGCACGATCCCCAAAAATTCAATTTTTCATCTAGAAAAACAGGCAGATCGATCATAGAATATATGCAATTTATAGATGGAATTATTGATGCCTCATACCCACGTTACTTTGGTGAAAAACAAACAAGGGGAGTGGAGCGTGGTTAACTTTAAGCGTTTACATGATACGATGGTCTGCTTCTTGGCTACATTTTGCCTTTCTGCAGTTGTTTTGAAAGTGGTTTCAAATGTCAGGTACCACAATTCTTCCTTTTTGTAGCGTGATGCTAGATGGTGGCCCGAGATGATGTTTAAATCTCTGATATTCACTTAAAAATGAACGATGATTGCTATATACATACCCATTTTGACTGCTTTCGGCACGGGTAAACACAAAATTTTATGTATATCTCGTGCATCAATTGAAAGTCGTGTTGTAAACAGCATTAGTATTTGCATCAAGACACTGTTTATAACCGATGTATATTCTTCCATTATTTTCAGGGAGAGGTTGATCATTTTTAAAGGACATTAACAATCCACCCCCCTTACCTGAGAAAATACACTTTATTAGTTTTTAATTTTAGGCACATTCCAAGGATTCGGGACTCATTGAGTTTGACAGAGTTCTGGGACAGTCAGAAAAGACTAATCAACTTTTTCCCCCAGAGGACTTCCCAAGTTTTTAACTGTAAGAAAGGTTTGAGACCATTGGGCTTTAAAACTTCGGTTTTGCCCTTGTTAATAATAGTAAATAAAGTAGAAGAAAAGAGTAGAGATTCATACGAGACGGACCAATATAACCTTGAGACATTGACTTCATTATCGATTAGTTCTAGACCTTTTTTTATTTTGTGATTGGATTTCAAAACCAGGTTGTCCTTCGATTCCTTTCTTTGTTATCCTGATTGAAGTGAACTATTTCCATATTTATGTAACTTGTATGAAAATGTATGGTGCTTCTTAAAGTTAGGGTGTATCGTAAACCTGTGGTACGACAGTGTATATATGTGCTTCAGTCTTGACTTATTGACATTGAACTACTGGAATCAAATCTTCTTAGTCTGGCGTTTCCCAGTGGAGTTTGCGGAGATCAGCCAACACAGTCTGGGGTGGGATGGGGGGATTAAGGGGATACACGGGCGATACGAAATTATGAATTCGGCAATCGCCGACTCATTAAGCGCAGGTGGCCGTCCAACGTGGAGTTATTGCAAGACGTGGCGAGAAGGGTAATGTCAAGGAAGCCATCATCTGCTCCTGGCCAGCCTGGCGACTGATAGGTTTCGGATCACCAAAGAACGGCGTGTGTCAGGTCCTCCTTGACTGTCAGGAGAAATTGATCGCAGCGGGAGGCCAGCACATCAGAAGGGAGTGTCGCCAGCATCTTTCTGCGGTGAGGGGTTAGTGCGTTGTTGATGAGGAAATAGAAAAAAAGAAGCCTGCGCTGAAGTAGGCTGAATATCGTGGCCGACTGAAATTAAACAGATGTCTTTCTCCCGCCCGTACGAAAAGAGGTCTTACGCCAGATCAATAGAAGGATATCATATTGCGCGTGCCTTTGTATTCCAGGGTTTGAACTCCCAGTTATAAATTTACTCTCTCCGGGTGAGATAGATGCAGCAAGGTATGAAGCTGTCGCATTGTGCAGCGATCACAAGAGCGGAGTTCATTTCGCATCTCCTCCCTCCCTTTCGTTTGTGTCTTCCCCTTTCCCCCCTCATTCCTCTGTCTAACAACAAGGGCGCTTCCATCATTCTCTCGTGCCAGATGAACTGCCGCAATGAACGTAAGCATGTTGTCACGTGCTGTCTTGTGTCCCCAGATATTTGTTCATTGCTTCACTCTGCCGCTACTGAATAACCCCAGAGCCTTCTCGGCAGTTGTGGAATGCTCTGGGTACCTGTCCCGCGCTTATGACAAAACATTGGCCTCTGTTTGTAGAAGGGGATTCCTCTATCGCAGAAAGAAATGTTTGTTGTGGTGGAAACAAAGGACGCTCTCATTCGAGAATCATTACGTGGATTCCTCTTCGGTTGTAGGACCGTAGTGACTGTGAGGCGTAATTTATCAAAAAAAAAAAGTATTATCCTAAAAAAAAATGAATTATAGGCACATAATTACTGTTTAAGTAAAACTCTGCGAAAATCCATTGTTTGAAGTAGGCCTCTGCCTAATTATTGGATTTTGGCTTCGAACAGCAGTGAACAGACGAATTCTCTATTTTTCGACAATCTCACCAAACATCGACTACGAAGTACGTTTTTTTCCTTCATTCATTACATCTTTCTTACGATAGTCAACCTATAGGTACCCCTGATCCATCGTTATAGAAATCTTGATGGAGTTTCCAAATGGATGTTTGCTCTCTAGTCTTTTTCCGTTGGCTTTGAGAGGACAACGCACTCAGACACATTGATAACCCATTTCCATACATTCCCTTAATGCGATTCTAAAGTATTCCTGTTATGTTCCAGCGTCCACAATGGTGGTGATTTCTAAAGTGTTGTACGAAAACTGCCGTGTGGTTTGTGAATGTGAAATTACTGTGTTGTGTAAGGACCAACGATCATTATAATTAACGATTTATGATTTTGCTTGTGAACTGCTGGTGGGGCGTATTTGCAACTCCAGCGCTGAAAGATCATTAACCAAACGCATTTGACAAAGTAATTAATTGGTTACATCCGCCATTGATTATCAATTAGAACAGAGGTTTGCTCACTCGGAGAGTTACAGCTACATTACTATCGAATATTCTAAATATAACGCTTTCCAATGTTAGTAATGAGAACGGTTGTTTAAACTGTACAAATAATACAAAATAAACGAAAATTTGGGGAAGGTGGTATGAAACTGCTGTTTCTCCTGTGAAGTTAGTTTTCCAGCTTTAACTCGGGTACTTATCATAACTCTTACGCTGGCAATCTCTTGAAATATGAAGGCAGGCGAGTTGATGTTAGCTGTGTACGCCACAAAATACATTTGCACGTGCAGGATAATGCACTTAAATTAGCAGAAGCGATATCTATGTATAACAACATTTGTTTGCACATTCTGAAACTCAGATTCACATCCTGCAAAATAGTTTGTTGTGCTTGTTAACTTAGCAACAACGCTGAGTTTCATAATATTTTTCCACTAATTGTACACAGACGACATTTCTTACTCCAGCGGTGGCACGGATAATATTTTCAGTGGTCGTGCTCTTGGAAATCAAGTTCAAGATCACTTGCTTTCTTTTACTCTAATCTTGTCTTGTGCCAACGAAGATGACAGCCCCCCCCTTTTTTTTTCTTCCCTTCGTTTCTGCCAAAACAAATAAGCCGTTGAAGTGACCTTTGGCATCTGTACTGTGTTTTTGTCGCTAATTCACAAGGTTTGCTGGTCTCGAGTGGAACGCCGTTGAGTGCTAATGTAATGAGCCTATGGGGACTGCGTTGTGGGTGGTCATTCTCTATAAATATCTAAAATATCCAGACTTTCCATCACTAGTGATGGATTTCATATCAAGCGATTTTCTTTAGGCATGAACCCGTGGTCTTAAGACCAAAATGTTGCTGCCTTCTGTATATAAAATTCTTTAATAATTGAGAGAGAGTGCTCGCTTCAACAACCTTAAATTATAATTTTGTTTTGAGAATGTATTTTATTATTATATTTCAACTTTTAAGTTCTAATCTACTATTGTGTCCATTCTAAAAGAGAGGAAAAACATTGTGGAACTTCACGGGAATCGAATCCAGTCCACAAGAGGGATGCAAGGAGCAAATCCGCAATACCTAATTTAGCTAAAGTTTTAATGTACGAGAGCGAGTCAATAAAGAGGTGAATTTAAAAAAAAAAAAAATTATCGGTACGTCTACCCATAACGACCGGTGAGCCAAAACTGAATTCTGTGATTAAAATTAGTAATACTGGCGCTTATTCGAAACAACCAACAGTTAGAGGGCCAAAACGGAATTGTCTATTTTGAGATTAGAAAAGAACAAACGTCGAGAAACAAGGTACTTGCAAATGGATTTAATCCGCACTGCTTCAGAGAATTTTCCAAAGGACGCACCTTTTAAAAAGTTACGATGCTGGAATTCTGGACTTGTGCTGGACATACAATACTCCTAAGTGTAAGGAGTGTAATCAACTGAGTGTGAAGTAACGAGGAAGTTGCAGTGCACTGCGACTTCATAGGCGGACCAAGCAAATTTTGGGCAGAAGATTCATCCTAAGACCGCTGTAGAGCATTATTATACGGGAAGGAGAATTGGTAGAATTGCCGTCTTCCACACACACGTTGGAAAAGACCTGAGTTTGAATCCCGTCGACGACTCAAGGAATTATGGGCATTTTTCACTCTGTGGGCGAGTTATTCTCAGCTAAGATGACAAGGTTTTTTCCTCCAGGAATTGAGTTTTTGCTCCAGCAAAACAGGAAACACTAACCATAGGACACGCGCAATTTATGTACATAATACACATAGATTGATGAGGCTGTTGATTCTAATATAACAATTCTTTTGTACAAGAAGGACAAAGTCCAATTTTATATCTAGCAGTGAACAGACTATCTACTTAATGCATCGTCCTCATATTGTAGAGGCTTTTCGAATTGAGTTGCCTTGGTATTATATTACACTAAATAAAAAGCACCGCTCCAAGAAAGAAGTGTATTGTTATTTATTTAGCGTATGCCATAACCGATGAAGTCCCATGCCTTTTTTTGGAGCTCCATCAGTGGGTAAATAGGTACCACAAAGACTTGAATATCCTAGTGATTGAGATATGGGTGGAGAAGCATCCAAATTTGTGATATTGACAATAATGAGCGGGGAAAAAAAAGGGGGAAAAAAACCGGTTAGGTGTTAGTGACCAAAGAAAATTGATCATTCCGAACAGCTGTTTCCAACGGATGCGATTTCTGGTATGTTTCGAAGCTGATGTAGAGTTTCCACTCGATACGGTTTGAAGCACTTTTCTACTTAAGTGATATGGTTTGTTTCCTGTACTTCATTTTGATATTAAAACTTCAACCGTGAATCACATGTACGAAGATTGTGGAGAAAGTAAGCGCTACCTGTTGGTTTTGAAAGAACTGTGTATTTGCTAAACCGCGACAAACGAATGAGTCTGAGAGCAGTGTTATATTTGAAAGTTGTCCCTATGAAGGTCACGTAACTAGGAATCATTTATTGAGAACTCTTACCAGAGGTGGAATCCATTTTATCTTTCTTTTGGCTTAGAATACTTTGAATTAATACACAGGACTCGCTAACCAGAAGGCAAGTGGCTTCTGGTTATAAAAGTTTGAGTTCAATTCCCCCAGGTAGATAAGAGTGGCTTACTGTGACTTGTGAGAGTGGAAACTTCTAAAATGGTTTTAGTGGTGGTTGCCTTCGTCGCAAAATGCCTGAATTCGATTTCCATTGTAGACGAGCGGAAATTTTATAACCTTTTTTTTTTTAACCGTAGCTGATGGCATTAATTTGGCCAAATGTTGCAAGGAATTGGATCTTTTTCTATATTACTCAAAAAATAAAATAAAGCAATATCGCTATTCATACTGTTCCTATTTGCCACAAGACAACCATAGAATTCTGCTGTGAATTCAGCCAGACTCACTGACTCTGTTACACCGAGAGGCAGTTTATTCCAGTGTTCGATACTCACTTGCCCATGGGTGAACTTCAAGAAATCTGATTTTCTGTTATTCTCTGAGATTTTATATTTATGTCCCCTGGTTCTTGTTATCTGCAAGGAAAAATAACTGACTTTTCTCATTCATTTTACTCAAACCTTTCAGCACTTTATGGACGTCAAAAAGCTCTTTTTCTTAGATCTTTGGTTGTCAAACTTTTCAGTTCACACCTTCTAAGCCGTTCTTCTTATCTACATTACTTTGTACTCATCACTAATTTGTCTATCTTCTGTGAACGCTCACCAGAAGTTTTATTTCTGTTTTCGGTGACGGTATCCACACCTGAATACAATATTCCAAATGTGATCTAGCCGTCATCTTGTATGGAGGGATAATGGTGTCCTTCCCCATACTACAAAAGGTCCTTTAAATAATGGGCAGGATACCATGTGTCTTCCTGTTTATACTGCATGAAAAATTTCGTGTCACATTGAATCTAAAACTAAAGTCCTTTTCGTCTTGGACCACTCGTAGCTTCTCTACCCCTAGCTTATACGTGACTCCCAGATTTCTATTCCCCAAATGCATTGTCCTCCATGAAACTGGTGTTTGATACGGCAAAACAGGAAAATAGAATTCGTGAGATTTTCTGACGATACATTGACGCCTCATAGTTTTAGTTAAATAAATAATTGGTGGTGAAGTTAGTTGGTGTGAGACAGAGCTTCAGTGTTCGTTAATTGCTGGAAGCGTGGGTTTTTCATCCCAAAACAGTTACAGTAACTGTTTGACTGTTAACAGTCAAACCTTTCCTTGACTAGAATCATTCTCTTGATAACTGTAGGAGTAATTGGAGAAAGTGTATGCAGATAACCCCACTCTTGTAAGATTAAATTAGCATTAATATGATGACAAACTTGATTTAGCACTTTTCCCAGTGTCTGAATATCGCAAGGTTTGTACAAAACAGGACTTGCATACTCAGAAATAGAAAGACGGAAAAAGGAATGTTGGGAAGGACGACCCTGTTTTGATAGAATCAGTTTTCGAAACTTTTTGTGGATATTAAATTTTCCTTCGATTTACAGATTTTTACAAGTCGTACAGTGAAGTATTACTGTAAGTAAAATAAATTTGGTTGTCGCAATATCTGTTCTCTTTTAAGTCACGCATGATCATAGAATTGGTGGCACGACATATTCACTCGCTATACGTTTTAACATTGAGTTCCTTAAAAATATATAAGTCCGTTGAACACCTTAATAAAGGCTAAATGTAAATATCAGCTTATTTTTGCTTAGGGTTTATTTTGACCCACAAATGGTCCTCCCAAGTATTTCAACCTGGGGCCCAAAAATGTAAATTTGCTGATAATGCATTAAGTGATCGAGAACTGTGGTCAAGGTAATAAGAATGACAAGAAATTACTTTTAAACTGGTTCAGCCAAGTCAAATGAATTACTTCTTCTTTGGGGCACTTCACAGGCTTCGGTATAGATGCATCTGACGAATTCTGTGATCATTAATGATCTTCACAATTTAAGCAACCAACCACTCTGCTTGTCTGCAGAATTGGCGTGAAGACAGTTAAAGCCTGGGATACCCAACGAGATATTCAGGTTGAATCGACAAATCCCACTTTTTTGAATTATTTGAATTCGCTGACGAATTCCTCTGTAAATGCGGAACATTTTTCTCTTCCTTACATGCAGCCAAAACCTGAAGACTACACTGATAGAGGTCTTTAGATTTTGTATGGTTATGGATTATTTCTTGAACATGAAGGAGTTTAATTATGCATGGGTAATGCACGCTCATCATTTCTGCTACCAAAGTGGTTTTAATGCATCGTTTTAATTATATCTCATATTCTTAACAACGAGTTGCTATGGTATTGCACTACCTCGAATAAGTAATGCTTCACCTGTGGAGAAGACTAATGTTACTTATTCTCCGCGGATACCAACACCCAGACGGAACTGTTTCAAGGCTTTTTGTCCCCTTTCAGTGGGCGGGTAGGTACCCTGTTGTTGCAATAGTGACAACCCAGTTATGAAGTATAACGCCACAATATGAGAGATGCCTGATGGTGTGCGTGGTTTAATCTAAAAGATTTTTTAGATTTCTTGAACATGTTCCAAGCTGACCTCTTCCATTTTTCACGTTAAGTTGGTCACTTCTACCCTTTGTTGTTTTTTTTTTTTTTTTTTCAGACTCTGCTGTGGTAGGAACTTTATACGTGATTATTGTTAACTTCGAAAAGGATTTGATTAATGATGGCTTGTTACGTTAGATCCATGTCAATTCAGAACATAAGAACTAAGCTCTGCCAAACGGCATTTTAAGAGGGCTGAACAAAAATGATTGAGGAAAATTTAAGTTAAAATTTTAAAAAAGTTTTATTGAGCATCTAATAGTTATTTCTTTCATTATACTGCTTACATCTCTCCACCCCACTTCCTGAGTGACTCAGATGTCGTTTGAAAGACTAAGATATTTATTAATTTCGTATCTGGTGGAAAATGTTGACCTTTATTTCACACTCGAGCTTAAGAAATAGAACAAAAAAGTCGCAGGGGGCAAAATCTAAATTATAGGGAGTGTGGGGGAATTGTTTTGATGTTTATTGCTTGTAGGGTTTCCTCAATGATTGAAGCTTTGTAGACGTTGCATTACTGTAATTGTAGCCATCCAGCGCTTTCAAATCAGATATTTTCTTATTCCATTTTTTCGAACCTCACTGTAATATTGTCTAGTTACTGCTCAGCGCCTTTCCCCGGTATGAGTATAAATAATGCTTTTCATATTGAAAGAGGTAATGATTGTACATTTTCCAGCAGACTTCAAAAGGCAGAGATCTGTTATGTTTCCACTGCGAACTGGATATTTTGATTGGGTTGCAGTGCTTAGGATTCATCTTCAGGGATTATTCTACTTAAGTCACTTTCTGATATTGGTAGGTGTTTTTGAAGCGAACAAGAATGTCAACCGTAACCTTCATTTGTTCAGGATTAAAGAAGTCGATGGATCTAACGCGAATTCCTAGGTGTCAGTCCTAAATGATCCTTCGAAACGTTTTGTTTGTTCTAAGTAATATCTAAAGACTTTGCGAGTTGTCTGAATGTAATTCATCTCTGTTGAAGAAAACAGATACTATTCATAGTCACATCAGTAATTGATGTCAATGGACGTCCTAGGAATGGGGTCATTCTGTGCTGGCTCTTCCATCTTTTAACCATGTATACTATCCAAATACAGTGTATCTGGAGGCAGACTCTTCAGGCGCTTTTTTGAAAAAGTTCTTTCTGCTGATATTTTTTTCACTAGGACACAGAACTTCACATTGATTTGTGCTATTCGCTCTCCACATCCTTGATGCTGGTTTTCAGAAATTATTGCGAACCTGCAAAGACAAAAATAATATGCTAGAGATGAATATCTGGTAATCGTAAATGTATATAATTTCATTTTAATAATCATTCTCCATTTTGGAGAATGATTAGTCTTAATATTATCTTATTTTTGATAAACCCTCGTATGTCTATATACTAGTGGTTTGCATTCCGTTGATTACAAGTCGTAATAAGAGCCACAGAACTAAAAAATGTCGTGGCTGAACCAGAGAAGTGAAATTCACTTCAAGAAGATTGTTCCGCTTGTGTCCTGACTCTCGTATACTACAGAGTTTTGGAAATGGCATTCTCAGTAGCCCTTCATTTGTGCACAAGTGACATAGTTAAATGGTAGAGGACTAATGGTGTAGGGAAGAACAGCAGTGAGCTACCATAGAGACCACTGCATCTCCACAAACGGATAAAATTTACAGGTATTAAATATTGTGACCAATAGTCGTCTGTCCTCTCGGTAGTACAGTGATCATAATTACTGCCCTTCCGTCCCCACCCGGTAAAAAAGGCCTGAGTTCGGATCCCATCAATGATCGAGGGTTTTTATGGACGTTTTCATAACATGGTTGAGTTAGTTGGGCTCAGGCAAGGGTTGCATGGGTTTTTGTCCGTAAAACCGACCAGAGTATACGCATTTACAGATATGAGATGCTGCTGCCTCATAGCCTTAGTTGCTTTGGCATATAATGCATTTCTAACCAATATTCTCCTCTTTATGCACTATAGAAATGAAAAAAAGGTTTTGCTTCCACGAATGTTGCCCTACCATGGCTGGGCGCCAAGATTCTGAATGAACAGACTGTCTTCACATGACCTTAATCCGATTGAGTACGTATGAAACACTGTAGAGATGTATTGCGGCCAGACTGACACCTCCCGTGACAATCTAGCAGCCGAAGAATACTTTCAATCAACCCTGCAAAATGTAAAACTTGTTTACCGGTGGCAATTGATTACACATACAGGGATCCAGTTTCTTTTTTTTTCTTCATAAATTCCATTTTCCCAGGCTTTTTTTCCTTCCGTAAATTGTTTACTGAAGAAGAAAAGAAGGGAAGTCGATCTGAAAGACTAATTTTTTTGAGAAGTGTGTTTAATAAAGGCGTTATAGTACAAGTTGGACATGTTCTCATTGTGAAAAATGTAGTGACGAGATACTGTACTGCCACATTATTAGGTACACCTACCTAGTAGCGTGTTGAGCCTTCAAAACAGCCTGAATTCGTCTAGGCATGGATTGAACAAGATGCTGAAAATGTTGTGCAGGAATTGGAGTACCATGCAGACATGAGTGTGTCACTCAGTTCCGTGAGATTCGACGGAGGTGTAGGCCTGCAGCGAGCAGCCGTTTCCAGCTCATCCCAAAGATGTTCAATGGGATTAAGATTCGACGACTGAATGGGCCACTGCAGCAAAGAAAAGTCATTGTCATGTTAATGGAACCATTCCATAGTGATTCGGGCTTTGTGCACCGGCGCATTATCCTGCTGGAAGTAACCATCAGACTGAGGATAAACTGTCAACATGAACGGATGCATTTGGTCAGCAACGATGTTTAGGTACGATGTGCCATTCACACGTGAATCTATGGGTATCAGTGGACCCAACGTGTGCCAAGAAAACATTCCCCACACCATAACACTACCCCCCACTACCTTGCACATTAGTCGTCAGACATGACGGTTCCATGGATTCATGTTGTTTTCGCCAAATTCTGAGCCTTCCATCTACATGATGCACCAAGAACTTCGACATGTCAGACCAAGCAACTGTTTTCCGATCCTCGATAGTCCAGTGCTGGTGTTGCTGTGCCCACAGGAGGCGTGCTCTCTTGTGGTTTTCATTGATAACAAAGATACGCGAAGTGACCGTCGGCTGTTCTAGCCCATTCGCGACAAAGTGCGACTAGTGGTCCGTTGTGATATTTTGTTCTGCGCACCAAGGTTGTATTCTGACGTTATGTGCGACATTGTGGCCCGTCTGTTTGCTTGCACAATTCTAGCCATCCTCCTCTGACCTCTCTCATCAACAAGCGATTTTCTTCCACAGGAGTGCCGTTGAGAGGATGTTTTCTGTTCGTTGTACCATTATCGATACACCCTTGAAACTGTGGTGCGTGAAAAGTTCAGGAGAACTGGCGTTTCAGAGATGCTTTGTCCAGCACGTCTTGCATCTACTACCATGCCACTTTAGACGGCTCCTTTTCCTCATTCTTGCTACTGTTTGTACGCTTAACTGATATTAGAAAGGTTGTTCTGCTGCATTTATATACACAACTGTGGTCATGTGACTTGCAACGTTGTGGGACAAGCCATTTGTGTGCATAGCAGGAGTGTACCTAATAAAGTGGCAGCACAATGTATATCCTCAGTATTAGGTATTAGGTATGTTCGGGGTCTGACGGCACCTGGGATTTCTCCCATCTCCGCGTATGTTCTCTGTATCGGACAAGCCAGAGATTTAAAAGTGTGTGGGATATGTACTGTGTAGTTTGTTGTGCCCATTGTTCGTCCGGCCTGTTAGCCGCCGGGCCTCTAGTGAGACCCGACGTTACCAATACCTGCCACAGGGAGGCCGGCCGGGTGTTACCAATATTTGTACTCTGGCTGGTCTTGCCACTTACTTTCCTGGGATTTTAGTGGCTAGGACCAAAAAAAAAAAAAAAAAAAAATCGAGGTTGATATTAGTGATACTTTACAAGTTAGTATTAATATTGCGCGACGTGGGGCTGTGCGGTGAAAGTGAGTTTTAAAAACCAAATAGGTTCGGGCAAGAATTTTGATGTTCTCTTTTGATTTTGACATGTAGGGCTAAACGCTGTGCAAGACAAAAGTTTGGGGGGAAGAAATTGGAAATAAGGGGCCGACAGAGTAGATGGCCCCTGCAGATAGTGAGGCATGCCCGTGCCCCACCAGAGTGAAAAAATTGGGGAGGCAAGGAGAGGCAAGCCTCTCCTCCTCAGGAGTTTGGAAAGAAAGATCCGCTCAAGAGAGTGCGGATTTGGGTCGCCAATAGGCTGTTCCGGCGGGAGAGTGCCACGTATGTCGTCTCCATCAGTTTGCAGGCCCTAAAAAATTGGCCGTTGAGTCTCATCTAGTTGGGACACTAATATGGGGTTAAATCTGGATGTCATCCTTCCAGACTGCATGTGGTCTGGGGCTTATTTTCTGGTCATTATCTTGGGGTCATAATCAAGTCAACTGGCTGTCATTATGGGGTTTTATCCCTTCCGTGATGTTTGCTAGTCCTTACACTACCTTTTGTCATTATGTAGTGGGTCTATGCTGCAAGGTCTTGGGGCAGTGTCCCTTTGTTCTGATGTCACGACTATTTAAAGGTGTTTTTTCGCTTCTATTGGCGGTAATCATGACTCTTGTAGTTCGACAATCTATTGTCACTTGTCTTTTCCTAGTGCATTTTGTAGTCAGTCCAAGGTCTGTATAGTCGGTTCCTCTGTGTCGTCTCGCTGCTATTTGCAGTTTTGTTTTGTCTCATTCCGTTAAGGTCTTCGGTATATGGCGGCTAGTGTTTGGCGCCTGCTAAATAATCCCTGGGCAAAATCAGTTAAGGCTAAATATTCTTCTTGTGTATCTAGTAGATGTGACTCGAGATCCCTCGGTAAATAGTGAACTCTAGTTATTAGTCTGCATCTAAGGTCTTCGTATTGGACACACTCAAACATAATGTGCACCCAGCTTTCTTGTTCCCCGCAAGTACAACGCGGATCCTCCACTATTCCCAATGCTGTAAGCTTTGCATTGAAAGCCCCATGACCCGTAAGGAGGTAGGTCGTGTAAAGTCCGGGTTGCAGCCAGGTTGGATATGTGAGATCGTATAGCAGGTAAGTCGTGTTCAGGTCTTCAGTTGCATGACTGCCCAAGGAGGAAACCCACAGGCAAGGTCCAAACCGCGGTCTAGGTAGTGGCATTACATTTTAAATAAACATCAATATACTTCTCCACTGGAGCAGTGCATTTTATTTAGAGCAGTGAGAATTCCATGGTAACTCGTGGTGAAGTGCACCCTCAATGTGTGTTCTATGCGCTAAGTAGAAAACCAAGTTTGATAATTTCTATAACTCTCGTGACATGAAGCTTTTGCTCTGAATTACTTGAGTTTGAAGGCGCCATAATAATATCAAGAATTCTGATATCTTCAAAATGTTCTGAAACCCCAGAAAAATGACCCCCGCCCTAAAAGTGTAAATTGATTAATTTATCTGAGTTTTAGTACAAACAAGCAAGAATTGATCAATACATTTGAACAAAAGAAACTTAATTTAATACTGAAAACCAGCATACATCAGTACGCTGCATGTGTTCGCTTCCGAAGAGTAAACCTTATACAGTACTGTTGAATTAATAGTGTGGTGCATTTCCTGAAAAGATTACATTATGAACCTTCGCGGATAGGCCTGGGTTAGAATCTCGTCGAGACGGTGGAGAGGGAGGTTATGAGCTTTTTCATACCTTGGCCAAGTTAATCGGGTTTCTCATCCATCAAAAAACCATCCGACCATGGTATAGAAGTAATTTACAGAAGAAATACATTTAGTTCCCCTTAGCCGCTTTGGCACAAAAGCAAAATGCACCCATAAATATGTTCTATGATTAGTCTAACGCATTTTGCTTTCCACAATTTCTTCATTCAAAACACTTCCTTTATCATCAAGAACCTCATCGAGAACAAACGGATGGAACGTCATCGAGGAATATGCAGCCGGTTTCAACTTTTACTGGACCAAGAAGGGCATTGAAATTGAGCAGCTAACTAGAGAAATCTATGCTTATTGGTTTCTACGTTGGCATAGCACAATCGATTGTTCCTGTATCATGTTTCATGAGTTCTTATATGCTGGACTCCCTGCTCTTTGTAAATATGGAGTTCTGCCCTATACGTGCATGTATTGACAACAATGCTTTCTGAATGCTTGAAAATCTTTTTTTAAGTTTTGTACTTTAAATATAGTGCCACCTGGTGTTTTGAAAGTGGAATGTTTAAGACCACTAAAGAATATTACATACTTTGGAGCTTTCGAAGCATTTTAAATAAGGATTCACTTAACCCACGTGTTGATAACAGTTGTTATCGACACGTAGGTTAAGTGTATCCTCTTTAATCTTCATCTGCTAGCATGGCTTCTGACAGACTCCACTTTTTTAAATTTTTGCTTTATTATTATTTTTTTTTAAATCTGGAAATCAAATCCTCTCGTGTACCCTTTTCTCCACCAATATTTCCTAACTGGTTATACTGTATTTTCCGCTTTTATTTCGATATACTATGAATTAGTACACTGAATTTTTGTTTGGCGTGTAACAGACGCCAGGTGAGCAAAAGCGTCCGCCTTTAGTGTAGGCAATGTCATTCCCGCGTGGTGTTTGTGAAACGCCAGCGAGAGGTGTCTAATCTTTTCTTACTGCTTTCGCGAACTAAACGCGAATAGCTCACAAAAATACGTTCACTTTGCGTCTGTCAGACGCCATGCGAGCATTTGAGTTTCGATATGGGTGAACAGTAAAATTTAAATTCTGAAAAAAAGTACGATAAAATCTTATTGTTATTATTAGTTTCTCCCATTTATTTTCGTTCGATATTTTGGACATATTATAATACACCACCGTGTTAAATTCAGTAAAAAAGCTAAAAATTAATTTTTTTATATTAAAACCAAAAGGGGATTAAATAACACCACGCGAATGCCCTTGCTGCAATTGAAGGAATGATTTATTTCTTTCAGTTTGTATTCATTTTAATTTGAGATTTGAATTCCATTCACGATATATTGGTCATAGAAGTACAGTGCTATGCATTTGTTCAAATCATAGAATTAATATTCCAATATGAAAGTTCGTTGATTTTTCCTTTTCTTTAATTTTTAAGTCCATCTTCTCTTTGTGATCATTAAAACACGATCAGAATTATGAATGTTGGGCGCAGTTCTTTGACCGACAAGCATCAATTTCCAGTTCAGTGACTTAAAGTTGCCTCTAATTGAACATTTCCTCTGCAAGCTCAGATTGCTGTCCTTTCCATTTTAATTCGGCATAAAGCGTCCTTTTTGCTTACCTTTATTTATATCAAAGTCAATGAAATATTCTGCATCTGAAAAATCGTTAAGGGCTGTTAGCACTTGTTATCATCGTAACAAATCCTACAACAGATCATTTGAAGTTGCGAATGTTTTCTATCTGTCATTCTGTTTAGCATGCGCCATTTAATCACAGCGAAGAACTTAATGTCTCCACTAATTTTGCCTATTTTGCATTTTGTGGTCGTTTTCGAGTAGCGATGAATCCTTCGTGCGGGGTCCTCTGTTGTTTGCGTATCTCACGATGCATTTATTACACTGCATGCATTATACAAGACAGCCACTTAACAGCGATTTCACTTTTCCTTTCTTCTGGCTCCCTTGGAAGCGTTAGCACCAACCAGTCTGCACGTTGCCAAACCTTAAAAAAAAGGGGGGAAAAAGAGCCTAAACTGTGAGAAATGTCTCGATAAATATCTGTTTTACGTCTCTTTTTTTCCCCTTTGGCGTTGTAAACAGTGTTGAAAAAAAATTAAGATTCTTCGAGTTTCTTAAAACGAAAGAGAAAGAAATAGGACAAGAAAGGGAGGTGTAAAAAAAAACCTACCAGCTACCTTGCTCTTTTTTTTTCTATATTTTCTTTTTTTAATTTTCAACGAGTTGGTTATTAGGCGTGTGTGCTCAAGGGAGCGTAGCTTTCTCCCCCGTACTTACTTCTTTACCACAAGTAAGAGCGCCAACATTAATAATCACCCTTTATGGTTTCCGTGAATTTTATCGCATAAAATGATCATTAACGAAAGGTGTTCGGTCATTGCCGCAAAGGAAAAAAAAAAAAGAGGAAAGAACCTATTCAACACCAAGATGGATATTTTTTATGTGTCCCTTCCAGTTCCTAACTTCTCGAAAAGTCATTTGACCACGGAAAAAACTTCTCGAGAGAGTAGCCCGAAGGAATTTGTAATACTCCTGGCATTTATACCTTTTATATAAATTCCATAACAAGAGGCAACACACACTTCAGAAATACCCCATCTATAAAGTCGAAAGCATGAGCCAGGTGCTTATTTGCAACCACGGAAAACACGCCTGATTTCCTTCAGATCAGCGTTTCCAGTCAAAAGTCGGAGGAAACCTGGACCAAGCAGCCCTGATCACCTTAACGATAATGTGATTGAAAGTGAGCGTTGCTCAATATTCTCCCGTAAGATATCACTCCTACCGTTATTCGATGGTCGAACGCTACAGAAACTATGCTATAACACACGCGCCACAGCCCACTAGAGTGAGCCAATGTAGAACACTGCTAGGAGGATTCTATCGATTACAAATTTGGTACCCAAATTCAATATTAAAGGGCAACTCAAGGTTTGGAGCTATGAAAGAATGAATAGGTCTTTGTTTTTGTACAACATTTCGAAATGTCTAAGCTACTTCGGCACAACTTCATTGAATGTTTGTGTTTGTGCTTTCTAGACGAAGGAAAGAAAGCGTTGGAATAAAACGAGTCTATGAATAATACAGAAAGTTTAAGTTAAAAACAGAGGAATAAAAAGTGGGCAGTGCGTTTTGCGTGTGTCCCTTGTACGCGCACGTGCCAGAATGATTGGGTTAGGGGTCCGAAACGTTGACGATATTATGCGAGAAGCTCGATTAATTTGAATTTCAAAATCTGAATTACAAATTCTAAAAATGGAATTTCATAAAATGCGATTTTTAGAATTTGAATGTTTTTTTTTGTTTGACAAAATTTTTGTCATTTTTCCTGCTGAATGTTGTATTTTTTTTTGTTTATTTTTATTTGTAATTTTAAACCTATTCTTTAAATTTGAAATTTTTTTGGACTGTTTTGTAATTTTTCGATCTCCAAAATCGAAAGTTTTGTGTCTGCGATTTTCGATCTTCAAATTCAGCTATTTTATCCTTTTTCAGCCAGCCACTTTCAAGTTTTTGATACTTTTATTTCAATATTTCCTTTTATTTTACTATTCATAATTTATTCTATATATCGTTTATACTCCAGTACGACCACAAGGTCAGATTCCACGAAATATTGAGTGTTCACGTTGACTACTAAATACAGTAATATCTGGGATAATTTAAGAAAAAAAAAATGTATTAATCATTTGAGGGTAAACTTCGTTTAAAAGACAACAATATGTTGGAGCAGAAGATTCATTCATTAGAACATCCAAGTGATAGCTGTGAAACTTCGGCTGTGATGTGTTCAAAGGCTGCACTGTCATATAAACACCAACCGCTATTTACTGAAGATTTTCTGCGAATTGTTGATTATATTGGAACAACAGAAATCTTTCTCTAATTGTGTATCAATTGAATTTATTGTAAAAACTTCGTTAGAATACCACCGGACATTTCTATTTTGAATTGAAATGGCTCACTGGATCTCCTTACATCTCTTCTCATTGCCACTTTTATCGCCTTTGTGTTAATATGGCCACGAAATACTTAATTTCGTGTCTGTTGTCGTATATTTAATAAAATTAAACCTTTCCGGTCTAGCGACTTGCATGCCTTTAAAATATTCGGTTTCATTCAGCTGAAGCCGGCAGCTCATTGGTCAAAACAAAACCACGCAAAGTTGAGTCTCATGAATGGAGGTAGTGACAGTCAGTCACGAGTATGGAATAGGTTTTTCTGGAGTTTCCGCCCAGACATAAATTTTGTTTTAAGGGGAGAATTACCATCGGAAAAATTGATAAATCTTTTAACTGGGTCCGAAGTTACTTAAATATTAATATTAAATCTCACTTGATTTTTTAGAAATATTTATTTGAGAATAAATTATGGAGAATCTTCTCCGATTAAGTTAGTACCAACGCATATTACCAATTTGGATGTGCTAATCGGAACTGAAGTCATGAAGACGCTGTTATGAATCTAAGAGAAAACATTTATGGAATAAATAACGTTGAGGTCAGCCTTACTTTCTGTATATTGAGTTACTCCTACTTGCTCTCTTATTCATGGCTGTAAACCCCAGTTCAATCCCGGATAATGACGAGGACTTAAGAGTTCCATCTTAATATTCTTGGGCAGAAAATACTGATTTAGGAGCAGAATATGAGGCTTCAGATTAAATTTTAAAATGTTTTTGTGAATTTTCTTTGTAGAGCATTATGGGAAAGGTTTGTATTCTTTGGCAAGATTGTTATTGGCTACATCGACAGTTTCCCAAACTGTAGACTGTGGTACAATTCTCCTTCCTCCATGGGGAGAACAAGCAATTAAGGGACGCTCGAACTGTTAGGGGGAAAACGGAATAAAAAATGATTTTGTTCATTGAGCTTTATTACAAATTTTAAATAAAACACAAAAATGTCAAGCTTTTTAAATTCCAAGTAGCGCATAAACAAAAGTTAACTAGCTTTGGTCTTAGCAAACAATGTCCTTTATATCTCTACCAATAATGAAATAAAAGTTGATTTATTATTGGATATACTTGTTTGACATTAACTTTCGTTGATTTGCTTCTAGATTCAAGATGGCCACTTGCAATTTTTGCCCAATAGTTGTTCATACGTGGATTATTTTTTATATATCCCGAAGACCAATTAACTGGCCATTGGGCAAGGACTGCTTGGTTTTATCTTCTGTAAACTGAGTTTTACCCACACGCAGTTTAAATGGAATAAATAACGGAGGGGATTTCCACAAATATATACATTTTATTTTCGAATTATTAATAGTTTATTTTATTTATTTTTTTTTTGTCGGATGCACACATCTAATAGGAGGTAATGCGGCCTTTTTCTGACAAACATCTCCGGTGTTTATTCTTTGCATTTAAACTGCGCTACGAAATTTCTCCTCGAAAAATAGTGTGTCGCAAATTTAAGGAGATGGCGTTTTAAACACTGTTGGAATGCGTGATGACTTTGCACGCAAAAACTGTCACCTCTTCACGAGAAAGACGCTTCTGAAAGCGTTTCCTTTTGAAATATCTCGAATTTTGTCATACGGTGGAGAAAGACTTCTCATAGGGAAGTTTATTGCACTATTGGTGAACGTTTTTCATCCACGAGCGATCAAAGGTTTTCAGTCTTTTTCAAACACCTCTCCAATATATATGTCGGCCCGCTCCTGCCAAGCCATCCATCTTATACCGTGGCTTAGGACACCAAATAAGGAGGTCCAGCGGCGGGCTCATGCATTTTAATATACGTCCTTTCGATAGAGTACAGGAGAGTACATTATGGCGACGCTGGACGAAAGATTAAAAAGTTATTTAAGTTTGTGCCACGTCTGAAATTGCTTTCTCCGTCAGTGATGATCGGACCACGCAGATGGAATACCAGCAGAATGTAGATGGGAAATATTGCGTCCAACACGAACTGCGAGGTTTTCGGTAAGCGCGGGGGATTTCCACAAAATTGGGAGTGGCGTTCAACCGTGTGTGCCCCAGGATTTAGGGGGAGTGCAGCAGCAAGAGGTGCTCGCCTGTACAGAGCGCAAGAAGGGCGCTTCGATCTGGGGGAAGGCCACGGCAAACAAGGCGTGCGCTGATGTAGGAGCACGAACCATCGCTACACAGAAACGCCGAGGAGGATCGAAGCCCCGGCGTCGATGCAAGAAAGAAGGGGCGAAGAGAACGCGCCAGAGCCTCGGATTTGACGTGAAAGCTGGATATCACTTAAGCTGGGCACGGATATCAATCTTCAGTGGTTCCCTATTGACAGGGCCTTCTTTCGTGTCTTAGCAGGGGAACGCTGTCTTCCCGTCTGCCTGTCTGCAGTCCTCACGAACAAAGGATTCGAGTCTTGTGTGTAGCGCCGGGGCCAGAATTATCTGATTTCGATTCTCTTCGACCCTTTTTTTTTTTCTTTTCTTTCTCATACACTTCCGTCAAAACTGCTCAGCTTTACAGAAAGTTGGGAGCAAGAAATTAGTTCTAGCCACGCTGCGTTTTTTTCTTTATTGAAGTATGCCAGAGTGTGGCCTAGTATTTCGTGTGTGTGGATGGAAAGAAAAAAGTGTAAAAAGAGCATTCCTGCCAATCATCCTTGGAAGAGAGATGGGATAGCAACAGAACTCATAAAAATAAACGTCAGTTAAAAAAAAACAACAACACAAAGATAAGAACCAATAATCAGTCCCAATAAATTATTTTACACGAAATGTTTTTAAGAAATGAATAACTTAAGACCATTCTGTTAATTATTTAATTTAAGTGAGTGACTACGAAACTGTATAGATAATGAAGGCCAAGTGACCAATTTCTGTCATGTCATTAAGGGAGATTACAGACCTCTGAATTCTTATTACAGATCGGTTTCAGAGCGCATTGCGCTGGATTATATTTTTATAGTAAAGGTGTTTCTTTCTTATTATGATAACTGTGAAAAAAGACTTATTCTTGAGCAGAAAAGTTAATCAATTTTTAATTAAAATGGAGCTTTCTTGCGATTTTAAAATATTTGCTGAAGGTCGCACTAATCAAATGTTAAAATAATCTGATACAATGGTGATGTTCTGCTTTAAAGCATGATGGATTGTGGATTCTAAGCACGGAATTACTGGATTCATGGTTGTGTATGTTTTAACAAATTCTTGTTTTCCAAGAATTTGTTAAAACATTGGGACATCCCAATAAGTTTTACATTGAGCAGCGTTGACCTGTTCATCTCTTTGAGGTTGCGCATGCATTTTGTTCCCTCCCCCTTCATATTTATGTCGCATAATTTTCTCAACTTGAATTAAGGCAGTGGGACTGAAAGCCAATTTTCCATTCACTTTCCAGAACAACAGTTGTTCGATCTTTAATGACCTTTCTCCTTTTATCGGTTAATTTTAAAATACGGATCATTCCTTTCTTTTCAAGTATAAGGATGTTTTCTTATCCAACTGGATTAACTTCGGATGTACTTATCTCAGGAAGCTGCCTCTAAAATTATGTCTAGTCAAACATTTTCTTTATATATTTATATAAAAAGATGAGGGGGGGGTTAAAAGTCCCGTCACGTTATGTTTGTCAAATGATCCCCTCTTCTGCTGTCAATCAACTTTCCCCCAGTCTGTAAAAGACCAAACAGCTCAGGGAAATCTAACAAAACCCTGTTTCCCTCATTTTTCATCGGGATATTTCCGTTTTGTACGTTGTATTTCCTGACAACACTAAAGCATCCCCGCCTATTTTAACAATTTACCTCCAAGCCCATATCATTCAGTTTCCTCCACATTGCCTTTCTACACGTGTTCGCATTAAAGCTTTCTGCCAGTCTGAGAGCAGAAAGAGGTCTTCTGTTTACCAAGGATTCACTTATCTACCTTTCTTGTCACCATAAATAAAAAGAGAATTGTATTTTAACCCTTTTTTTTCTCTCTGTCTCTCTCTCTCGAAGTCATTCCTACGCTCGTGCATTTATATGGCAAGGGCGAATGATAATATCCAACCCATTAGTAATGTAAACAACGTCTGAAGCCGAAATAATATCTCTGATGGCGTTGCCATGACTACGAATCACGCGTATTGAATTTTCGTGATTTCGAAACTTCTTAAATAGTAAGGTCTCTATCTTAAAAATGTAAAGCTTCCATTCCACCAATAGATTTAAAAAAAAAAAAAAAGGTTGAATGATTCTTCTTTAGCTCAATTGAAAATTTTCTTAGTTGCAGATTCGTAATCCTTAGAACATTCTTGTCATAGATAAGATAATAATCTTAAATAAATGCTGGATTGAGAAATGAGGATTTACTTGTATTCCTTCTCATAGTTATGGAATTCTTAGTCATTTATTCCATTCAGAATGTCACTGATAAGATCGCATATTTCTGTATGTGGTCCGGTCCGAGTAAAGTTGTCCTCCCACTGGTTGGACCACCGCGTCTTAGTCATGGGCGTTGGTGAGTGGCTCAGAAACTTCCAGACAGTAAATTCAAATTAAATACAATAGAGCTGAACATGAATCCTCATGGTCACCTTTAGGATTCATGCCACTTTGAATGACCTTGGTAATTCAAAGTGGCATGAATCCGAGTAGAGTTATCCTCCCACTGGTTGGACCACCGCGTGTTAGTTATGTTAGTCATGGGCGTTGGTGACTCGCTCAGAAACTTCTATCCAGTAAATTCTAATTAAATACAATAGAGCTGAACATGAATCCTCATGGTCATTCAAATGACATGAATCCTTAAGTTTGAATGACCTTGGTCATTCAAAGAGGCAGAAGCATAAGGCGAAGTACCACTAAAATGAAAAAAAAAGTAATACTAAATATCAGGCTACCAGACAGAAATTAAATTTAGATCACTAGTAATGGAATAAAATAAGAATAGTTTAAAAGAAACTGCAAAGCATCTCTGAAACTTGGCTTTTTATGAGGCTAGCGTATTAAATTCTCCAAACTTTTAAAAATCAATTATAAAATATAGCCTTTTTACAGAAGTAACAATTCTTTGTAAATTATATCTTTCCTGCTCTTTTCTTTTAGAAAGAATAGAATTGCTTCATAAATCTTCTGATTGATTACAGTGATCAAGGCCGTGTTCATATGTGCTGTGGCTTGCATCCTTTGCCTAACCCAGAAACGGGAAAAAATGTACTGTTTTTTTTAACCTGGCTTAGAAATCAAGTTGATATGGTGTTCCTGGGATGCAGGTACTAAAGAAAATATGGAGAACGGAATAAAATATTCAGAAAAAATTACGAAAAACACAAAAAAGCTCTATCTTATAAAATAAACTCCCTGAAAAGTATCTCAGAACATCTGGTGCATAATAACGCTACAATTTGGCTGTCCAATATTATATAATTGCATAAAAACAAGTAATTCGAAAATAGGTGTAATTTAATTGATGCTTATTTAAATATTAATCAATTAAACTTCTTTTATAGTTTTACCAACGAACTGATTAATAGAATAGTTAGCTTCGGATGCTGTACGTCATTATTATACTTATACCATGCCTATGACGTGCTTAAAATAATTTTAAACATATCAGTGATTGACTTCCATATTGAAAAACCAAGGTTTCGGTTGTTGGTTGGGATAACTAGTCGCAGTGCATGAAGAAAAGGACAGGCTTTACACAATTCAGACTTCTCAAGCTCCTTTTAAGTAAAGTCTCCTTGATCTTAAGAGTTTTTAATCGATCAAACGTGCTTCAAATCCTGGGTAGACTTCTAAGATTGTTCCTTTGGAACCTGGAAAGCAAACTTTCAAGAATGGATTGTAGAACGATGGTGCTTGCCGTTGGAGAGTTTTTCTTAGCTGAAATGCAAAAAAGATTAAAGTTTAAAAATGCAAAGATTAAAGATTGCTAATATACAGTATTTATTTCAGATCAGATATATGGTTTATTGTCCAGCTTCATTTTTAAGTGTAATATTGGAATATAAACAATATTACTGTATATGATAAGGTTGGAACTCTCCCCCTCGGAAGAGGGGAGAATTTCCCAATCCTTTGATGTCACATGCAATTCGGTTTTCAATTGATAATAAGCTGCAACGTTGCGCATTCTTTAGTTGTAAATTGTTCACTGAATAAAGTTTACTTATTTATAATATCGTGGTGCTTTGGTAGATTATACAGTAGGACCTCAAAATACTCGAACTTTGAAAAACATCAGCAATATCAATCCTTTCGTTAGGATCCACGTGGGCTAATTATTGAAGAGCTTACGATTACTCCCGCAGCAGTCGGATATCACCGGAACTCTGTGCCCTCTCTGCTACCTGTCATCTGCTGGTAGTGAACACCTTCCAACGATGTTGTTGCACCATAATGCAAGACCGCTTCCGACAGTGGTTGGGCTTTGTATTAACGGAAAAATTGCCACAATTTCCGGTATTGTCAGTGTTGTCATAATTTTCCTTTAGCTGACAACACAACAGTTTTTCCTCGAGTGCGTGCCACGCTACGAAATTCTAGATCGAAAGGGTGGTCAACGTGCGAGTTCCAGGCTCATATCGTAACACGTTGCTGACGTGATTTTTCCCAGTGCCGGTGAACTGTGATTAAGATAGTTCCTACGTGATAAATAGCGACTGAAATGATTATGGAAATTGCGTATGCGTATATAAACATTGGTTGCCAATTTTACATTTGATAACAGGGTATTGCAAACGCTGGATCAGAGTTCTTATCACAATACATCAAAACCATTTTGAAAATTACTCCTGTTCACATTTTCCATTTTTTTCAAGTCGAGTCTTTCTGATTCAAATCTTAATTCGGAATTTAAATCCCAACTCAACAACGGTTTCGAAGGTTAAAGTGGCATAACTGAAGTATGAGTCATTTAAAATGTTACAAAGTTAATGATCTTGAGCTGTGTACGTATTGCTTGTATACAGTGAATTTCTAAAAGTGTCCAGAGACCTAGATATTTTAAAGAACCATTATTCATACAATATTTTTATCGCTTAGCTTACCTTTAGGATTAATATCTTTGTCGTTAGATGCCGAACCATTTTTGACAACAGGAAGGTGATATTTTGGCCATTCTTCCAATCCTCCTACAACAGTTAGTTCAGCTACTGATTGGGTGCGTTATTAGTTTGGCTCGAAGCACGTTCTATTTCATCCTAAAGGCGTTCAGTCGGAGTTCTAGATAGGCCAATGAAGCTATTGCACGCCCATGTCTTCAATTCGCTATTAGCTGCGTATTATGACATGGTGCATTGTCGCACTGAAACAGAAACTTATCCTTCCAGTACTGTTTGCCACAGTGTAGGAAGAGTGGAATTGTCCAGAATGTCAATGGATTTCATACCATTCAAACAACGTTCAATGGTCAAGCCCAGAAACCACGAGAAACAATCTCATACCTCACAATTGGGGCGGCACAGTCAGGTATATAATATCCTCTGAGCACCCAAACACGCCATCAGATCGGAAACCCAGCATTCCCATCCCATAACTCTGCATTCCAATAGCCAGCTACGATGGTTTGTGGTACCAGACAAGACAACGATGTTTTTTGCCTCCAAAACTTTGGTTTTGAGTCCAGCAGGCAAATCGACCACAAAACGCACGCTGTTTATAGACAATATATATATTGCGCAATAATGTCTAAGTAACTGAGATATGCCTGTTACAAACAACCGCTTCTATTTGGTAATTATGTCAAGCATGGTTGATGTAGGGTGCTGCGTTAGCACGAATAGCTTAATTGACATATGGCATTTTTTGATTACTCCACGTTGGAAGTCGTTGAAGCCAACCATCTCGACTCATCTACTGTATTTAGTTGATCTTATTTCTAGCATGAATACAGTTGCTTTTATACATGTTCCTGGTACATGGAGATGGCTGGTATGGTTCTTTTTTTTCCCAACTGCTAGGTGTGTTCGGATACTTTGGCAATACAGTGTATTTATGGTGGGCACGATATTTTAGTTGACGATCTAGATTTTATTAAGAGAGACATTGTACTGTTTTATGTGGGTTTCAGCGGTTGGACGTTTAAAAATATATAAATATTGTTTATCCTTGTACCATATAAAATTGAAAAAGATTAATTTGAAATTAGAATATAACGACATCCTCTAGAATCGGGTCGTGGAGGGACCTTAACTTTCAAAAGTTAGAGTGGCTGTGGGATAGCTTCGAAAATAATACAAGACAAAGAAGAAAAAAACTTATCTCGAATATGTTATCTGTAGACTCTGTGTATTGTCTCTAGTGGGAATGCAAATTAATTAATGCACTTCTGGGCGACCATAAGTATAGCGTAGTCTATTGGCCACAACGTATCCGGATATTTCAACAGGGGTTGCGGTGAATGTTTTATTCAGTTCGCATCAGTTAGAGAAATATGGATGGTTGCAGAAAAAAAGTTGTTCCCCTTCAAGCGAAAGCCACATAAATCGATTAAGATTCAGCGTTGAGATACAAGCAGCAAAAGATGAAACGTATACTTTGTTATTATGGACTTGAACCATTATCCTTCACTGGGGCTTGCCTAAATGCACTCTTTATTATTCCATCTCCCATGTCTCAGCGTGTAATTTCCTAACATTACAATCCTGTTGGCAGCCCAAGAAAGTTGCATTTCGGCACTTTTGAACTAGTCTAGAAATGTAGATTTATTATTCCGTTAAATTGTGAAAAATTATTTGTGCTGGAACTTCTCGGAAGTCTTATAAACGATGGAGTAGCTACATAGTGTGGGTATGCTGTTCATTTATAACATATTATTCTCAAATGAATCTATCTTGAAACTTGGACCTCACCTCCAATTTCTCTGTAGCATTAAATTCTGTAGATCAACTGGAGAACAATGATTTTTCATCAGAAAATTCGTGTATTTTCACCTGCTTCAATTGTACTGTAGATCTCTTATTTTAATTCGTTTTATTGATGTATTAGTGTATTGTATTATTGTGACCGTCCGAAGTACAGATGAGTAATGATTGTAATGTTTGGATACATTGTATTATCAAAAGTACAGGGGCACTAACGAATAACTTTTTATGAAAGTTATGTATGCAAATATTACAGTGGACAATGCAGTTGAACTGCCCTCTGATATTTGCATAGCATTTGAAATCCGAGATGCATCCCTATTTCTTCTACTGGCCTTGATACCTCTAAGCGAATTCGGGATTCCACAGACTTGGCGTACGGCTGGTTTGGAAGCTTTTCGTTATTCCGATCTCCTCTTGAAATTTCTCACGCAAGTTTCCTTTAGACATGGCAGAGTTAAACGTCGACCAGGAAACGGTGATGTAATATGACAACAGTGGACCTTGGAACAGTTGATATGCTCCCCAGGAAAAATCATGTCCAAATGTTCCAGATTTCTTAAGAAGTTCACAAATGTACAGGAACAGTTGTTAATGAGATTGTAGAGTAGTGTATCAAGAGCAGTTCTACAGATGACTTCCATGAAATGGGGTTCATCTGTGGAGCCTCTGGCGAAGGGTAAACGGATTCTCTGGCGTTGACAATCTCGGTATATACTGTTCTAATGAGATGAATGATTTGAGTGTGGTACTAACAGGAGAAGTCTTTGGAAAGGACTGAATCGTTCCATCAAATGCACCCGATCCAATTTTGGTGTGACTGAGCTTAGCCATCACTTGGCCGGTTAGGAAAAAAGAATCCAAAAACATCGCTGTGCGCATACGTGGATCATTTTCTATGTGGAAGCAATGACAGCTAGTTTAGAGTGGCACATGGCTTCGTTTTTGTTGGCTTATGAGTTAACTACATCAAGTAACATTTAATCATTTATAACATCATTTATAAATGCAAAATATATACAAAACGTGTTCACTTTTATTTGTTTTCAGTGGAACGATGTCAATGCACCAAGAAAATCCTCAAAACGACAGTCATCATCCACTGTAAATCCTGGCCACAGTACTACTGACCATAGTACAGAGTATCTACTCAAAATTCAACTTACTTTTACAATACATCAGAATATTATTAAAAACGAAAGTAGCACTTAATTAAAACCGTTACAGAATGTGCTGGAGGTAGCCTCCTTGCTCTTATAGATAGGAAATTACTAATGCGTTTAGCTCAATTCTACGAAAAATGTATTCATCAATAGTGCGAATACAGCTCTACTTTTGCTTCATTTTGGATATCTAATTACTTAGTGGTTCTTGGCATTGCAAAAATGCTATGATCCAAAATAAGCACACCTTCTTGATGGGGGAAACTCATCTTGCTCAACATAATGGTGTGAATGCTGTACTGACCTTTTCACTGTGACAACACAGAAACTGTTGTCACTGTAAAACTGCCTGAATCCACCTGTCTGAAAATATCTCACTCCATATCCAGTGGCATCGCGTTGATACAGTGGATTGCGTTATAATTTGGGAATCCTGTGTAATATGCACTTTCTTGCTTGTTTAACAGACGTTGAACAAATAATTAGATTATCCGCGAACGTTATCCGATTCATCATCAGCCCTTTTCAATCCATTGCAGGATGAAGGCCTCTCCAGCAACTTTCCAGTTCCTTCTGTTTTGTGCAATGACCATCCATTTACTACCCACGAACACTTCAGTTTCATCTGTCCATCTCCGTTGTTGTCTTCAAGGTTTTCTTCTAGCTCCTCTTGGGTACCATTCTGTTATTTTCTTAGTCCATCTGTCATCATGTCTTCGAGCGATGTGTCCTGCTCAAGACCATTTTAGTTCTTTAGTTTTGATAAGAATGTCCTTTACTTGAGTTTGCTGCCTAATTCTTGTGTTTCTCTTCTTATTTAACCGTCTGATTCATAATATAATTCGTTCCATTCTTCGCTGTGTCGTTCTCAGCTTCTCTTCCATTCTTTTGGTGAGTGCCCAAGTTTCACTTCCATAAGTCATGGTGGGGAGTATACATTGGTTCATTATTTTACGTTTCAGACAAACTGGGATATTGCTCTTCAGTATGTGACTATATTTCCTGAATGCTATCCATTCAAAATTTATTCTTCTTTTGACTTCCAGCCATTTATCATTATTACAGCTAATAACTTGTCCCAGATAAGTATATGACTCCACCTTTTAAATTACTGCTCCTTCAATTATTATTTCCCTTTCTGTGGCATACTTGTTCATCATTACTTTTGTTTTAGCCATATTCATCTTTAGTCCAAAATCTTTACTAACTGTGCATAACTGATTAAGATTTTCCTCTAATTCTTTGGGATCGTGGCTTATGACCACAATGTCATCTGCAAATCGTAAATGGTTTAGGTACTCTCCGTTCACATTGACTCCTTTCTGCGACCAATCCAGTCTGATTATTAACCACTACTCCTTAAATGCCTTCTGAAACTCATTCTTTTTTTATATTTCCATCAAGAAGGGATCTGTTTCGTCTACATCTTTTCGTAAATTAACCTCATCTTCTAACCTTCGTACAGATCTCGTGTGCTTTCTACCATGAAATACTATTCTACATATGGATTTCTTTCTCTTCCAAGCCGACCGGGCTAGCCGAGTGGGTAAAGTACCTGCCCGGCAACCCAAAGGTCGCGGGTTCGATTCCCGCCTCGGGCTTGGATCAAAGTACTGCAAAAACCTTGGGAGGTGCAATATGGCCACAGAAGCCGATGCGCCAACAACTACTAAATCAAATCAAATCTTTCTCTTCCAAAGTTCCTTTTTAAGACATTCAGCTCCTGCTGCATATGCCTTCCCAGAAACAGATTTATGTAACGCTTCAACAAGCCACAGGTATTAAAGCCCAAAAGGAAGAAAAAGCATATTTATAAATGTATATACAAATATAAGATTATGTATTTAAATCAATATTTTCATATACTGGAAATATAAAATGGTTGAGCAGAGTAATTTTAATCTTTTTTGTGTTAAAAAGAGCATTATTTATTATTAATAATTAATAAAATTACTGAATAATTGGATTACTCCCGAATAAAAGATGGTTGGTGTGAGCAAATGATCTGAATAATTACGGTTATGGTAAATTTTGTTGGACAACTAAAGCTCAGAAGAGAAAACGATCCAGGCGCATAAATTGCACCTGTAACTAATTTTATTCAAGAATATATGATAACGCCCTCACACTCTGCTTCAACCTTGTTTCTTATCGTCGAATGCTTTACGTATTCTTAGAATACCGCAAGTCCTTAAAGCCCTTGTAATGGTTCCAGCTACGTAGAATTTAACAACAGCAGTGTAATACTGGACAGTCTTACACACGCAAAAAAATCTTTAACAGAACGGTATATAGTTCCTAAATCTATATTTATAAATCTGTATTTATATTCGCAGTCCTCTACGAATAGTAAATTAAGATGAGGTGTCCGAAACGATCCTTCACTACCGCTTCTAGTAAGAGCGGCTCAAAGGTGAATGCTGAATGCCTACGAACAGAAGAATGATCTAGAAACCTTCTCCTTCCTGATAAGAGTTAACAGAACCTTAACCATCCAACCACATTAAGCAGCGCAGTTCAAGCAGTAATTTCATAGTGTGTAATTATTTCAATTTGTGGAACAGTTTGCCACAACTTGTGGCAGATCCATCTACTTAGTTTCCATTAATATTTCCTACACATTGTCCTTTTTTGCTTAGAGATTCGCTAAAACTGCCAAAAATCTTTTGCTTTTTATAAATCTCCTTTATAATTTTCATGTTTTCCCTCATCCTAAGCCTTTCTTCATCAGAAAAATCACTGATCTCTTCAAGTTTCGGATTTGACATTATGATCACTTCTAAATGTTTTTTTTTTCTCCTTCCATTCCTCCCAGATATGCGAATATTGATTTAAAAGAGTCGTATATTAACTGGCTCTAGCCCGAGTGTTCCTTTCAGGAAATAGTGCGCTTCTGGATTGTGAACTGCAACTTCTGTGGGTCTCGCAATGCGGCTGCTTGCTATCCCCATCCGTAACGAATTCTTCTCATTAGATGCATTTGTGTCAATACCTTCTACTTCAGTCCCTTTTCCTTTTCTAACTCATTTCATTCCCATTTCGCTATTTTTTGTCTTTTCCCTTCCTTCAATCTTCTTCTTTCACCCTAGTTGCTTCATCCTACCTCTTCTTCCATCACTTGCATCCAAGAAGGCCGAAATGAAAGAAACCTTTACACTTATCTCCAAAGAGCCACATCCATACATCATCAGGCCAGGCGACAGCTAGAGGAGAAGAGTGGGGCTGAGCAACGTCCTTTACTTCGAGCCGTGCCATTCTCCGATGCAATTTATTGACGTTTTATACAGAACATAACCACTCTGCGATTCAAGGCAAACAAAGAATCTGCAGCTGTCCTAGCCTCCACTCTCACACTCGTTTGTTCTAAGCTACGGAGAGCGCTGCATTTATGGTTTGAACCAATTTTTGAAAATGTCAAAGAGATATTGCTTTATTTTTACCCCACAAAACTGTAATCAGATTCTCCACAAAACTTTTCTTGAAAAAGATTCCCAGAACGTGAAAGAGGCATCATTGAGAAATCTGTTTTTAAAAAAAGGTGCATCATATTTAAGAAGAGCATCGTTAACTGGTTCAGAACGATCATTTTCTCTAGTACGAACCTAATTCAACGTCAGTATATGGAAATCACTCTTGTTATCTTCATAAAACTTTTAAATCTTTGTAGAGAAAATAACCTCCAACAAGAGAAGACCATAAATCACTGGAGAATTATACAAACATGTTTAAGTGGAGAGTAAGTCAATTTAAAATCATTGAAAGAATGTTATGGTGCCTCCATTCCACTCTAATATTTATTTATAATTCTAAACTCTTCAAAACAGCTTACGCTACCCATAAAGACATTTTCTTGATGTAAAAACAAACAGTACTTGTAGTGATTTGCATTGAATTGCTTCTGGCTCTTAAAAGAGGGTCTATCAGTTCACGTAGTTGTTTAGGAAACAATAATTATAAAATATTGAAATCAATTAATGTATGAATTCTGTGCAATTAGTCTCTTTCTTTTATTTCCTTTATTTGTCCGTATTTCTAGATCAGACCGAGGTGGCAGTATTCGACTCCTTAAAATGTTCATCTGCAAGGTCTGTTTTTGTGCTTTCCAAAAACAAAAGTGACATCGCTACACCTCCACGCTAAACCCTACACCTACCCAAAAGGATTCAAATTTCAAAATGGGTGGAAAGTGAATGACAAATCCATGGAAGCCATTTACATTTCAAATAATGACTACGCTGCCATTTGCATTGGAATCCCTTTCGTCATATTTATTTAGCATAATAATTAGGACAAGTTATTCCTGTAGGAAACGCCCTCCTTTGTTGATAAGCATAGCGAATACGATTGACAACTTGGATGTTAACACCAGCTTTTATAACTTGTAAAAGAAAATGCAATCACGAAGTTCTGACAGGTTCGTGATTGTATAGACACGCCGAAGCAGGATAGAATATCCTTCCTGAAATTTGTGATTTATAATAATTATAACAATATTCAGTTTACAAAGATTTACACGCATCATTGTGGCATTCAGAACCCTTAAGTTAGACCCATGGTGGACTGCTCAAAGTCCATAGAGATAGAGGTATATAAAGCAAGAAACGAGCAAAATAAACAGCAGTTACATCTATATAAGGTAAACATTGGAAAAACCTTGACAAAAACCTTGCTAGTTAGTCTCCATTATTCCTTGTTCAATTTGAAAGAAGGAACTTAGCTTGTTATACGGGTGTTCATTATTAGTCCTGAACATTTAGGATTAATTGTAATAACTTTCCTATTTTTCTCAGTGATGCTGATTGTTATTATTTCTGGAACAATATTTAGATCCCAGGATAAAATAGTTCTTATTCCCTTAAATAAAGCCATTCTCCTCAAACAACGTTATGATTTGTGTCCTTTTTTTCAATCAAAACATGGAAGTAAACAAAATCTGTATCACAATTTTGATCGAGTTGTTTGTTTGTCGCCGCTTGGAAATGTGATCTGAGACTTATGATGAATTTTATGTACGTCAAAGGTAGGAGGAGAGAAGGGGGGATGGGCACCCAAAAAAAAAATTACCGCATCGCTCTTTTAGAGCATCCAAAGTAACTTAAACCTTTTGTCGCAACCACAGACGCATCAATAATGCCTCACGAAGAAAATAACCCTTCCAATAAACACGACAGTAATAGAACGCTATTTTTAGAAATGCCTACCCCTTTTTAAGACTGACAGTCAGAGATCATGTGAAAGTTCAGAGCACCCGTTTGTCTTTCCAGTTAGACTTTAGAGCAATCATCCAGGAATGAAAGAAACAAGATTGTACTTCCGTAAACATTTTGGATTCGTCTTTCAAAGGTGAACAAATGCAGACATTAAGTTAGTGAAATGTATGTTTGGTTCCAGAAAATGAAAAAGATATTAAATCATCAGTGATGCCTTTGATTTATAAGGTAATTGTTAATTTGAAGCAATCATCTTTACAATTATTTCTGTTTAATTCGCTGGTGATTGCAACACTTAAGTCCGATGACTTCTGGGCAGTTTTTGAAATATATAACGGGAATTTTTAACCTATTTCAACCTCACCAGACTTGCACAGAAACAAAAACAGCCTTTTACTTATTGTGCCACTATACGAAGACATTTTAGAATGGGAGAAAGTGATTTAACGTGGAATGGCTGTTAGCCTAAAGTGTGTAAAATTTGGTGTCAAAGAATTCAACACCGTGTTATGGAATTAAATAGCCTTTGCCAAATGCCACTCTGTCATCTGGAGATCTGCCAAAGGGATAATTTACTTCGCACAGAACTCCCGGGAAGAGTAATATCCACCTATTCTTAACGATATATTTTCTTCCGAAGGGAAGAAACACGAAAACCTACTAAACAGGCTAATTTGTTACTGGAATGAGAAATTAAAGGTTTGAAATGAGAATAAGTGGAAGATCTTTTGCCACTCATTGGACACTTAAACAATAGTTCTGTAGGGCTTTGGCTCCAAGTAGAGCATTGGGATTTTCATCCAGATAAAACAGTTTCCCGAATTCCTGACAACTGCAAATTTACTTTGTCCCCCCCATCCTTCCCCATACTTAAGTTTTGAGTATAAAAACATAAAGCGTATTCACTCAAAATGCTTGTTCAAAATCCTTGTCGTTTCTGCTTTAAAAAATACGATTCTCAGGGATCTTAAAAATTGGTAGAAACCTGGTTTGCGTTTGTTTCATTTCTGTTTCCTTCCAACAAACACTCATTGGATAAACATCGGAAATAAGACCAAAAAAATTATGGGTTCCCGTCATAAAGCTGATGGACAGAAAAATATTAGGCAATTTCAGCGTTTTCTTCCCACTTCATGGGCAGTCTTCTTTTTTGGTCTTGTTCCTTATTGCAGTAGCCATGTTTATTGGTGAACGATGCGTCTTTCATCTGTCTGTTGAGATGTAAGGATCACCATATCTGCCCGTATAAAATGGTGTTGAGAGATGCCACGCTGAGATTACTACGAATGGGTTTATTTTGATTCTTTGTTCCTTTTCAGTTTGTGCTCTGTTTTGTCGATAGTGTATTTCCATAGCCTTGAGGCCGAGTCTCTTAGTTAATTGTAGTCTAAGGCTCGTAGTTGTAAATTAAAGCTGGAAAGATCAGTTGAATTCTACAATTAATAATTTGTTCTTTTATTAATCTTCTTAGAAACGGATCCTCGATTTTTGGCATTGTTATAATCTTCCTATTCGTGATTTCTAATATTACAGATACAGAAAGATTCATATCCTCAATTTCTTCATGAAGATCTGCCACCGCTATTTATAATCGTACCCAAATAATTAGAATTCTGCCTTCTTTCAAAAGATTGCATTCTAATTGTATTGAGCACTAGTTTTGTAGTTATTAGGTTTTTAGGCGCATCAGCGACTTGGACCATGTGGTAACATTGCTTATTATGTCTGTAGGAGAGTGTTTTGGTTTGTTTGCTCGTTGTTCCGGCTGAAAACCAAAAATAGCCAGCGGGGGAACTCTATCCCATTCACCCGAAATTGATTAACTACAGCCTCGATTGAAGAAGTCTTTAGAAATTCCTCTAGGGACTCGAACCCGGACTTTTCTCCAAAAGAGTTTGTTATTACAAGACAAGAAAAGAACGTGGCTATTGCAAGAGAAACTAATAGTTTTGTTCCAACTTATCTTATGATCTTTCTATACTCTTCCAGTCATTCAAATTTAATTATGAACTCTCTCTCCCCTGATTTTGCTATCAACACATCATTCTTAAACACTGATCTTATTTTCCATTTCTCCACCACTCTTTTCTCTCTCTTTTGTTGTGCTTACGTTTTTGCTTTCGTCCCAAAGAATGTTGACTAATTTTAAGTGTTATCGTGAATAGGCTGCCACGATTTCTGCATTCAACTTACCTCTCATGGACAGCTGCACAGACCCCGTTACTTCCTCCATAGTTGATTTGTGATCCTTCCTCGTACCGTTTCATGAAATTCTCTTTTGGTCGCATTATTTCTTCTTTAATTTTCTCAATGCCATTTTCAGTTGTGAGGTTTTGGTGCAGCCCCTTTTCCAATGCGCGTTATAAATTCCGCGGTCTGTCCAAAGTTCGATGTTTTTAGCTTTCTGAATTCCGATATTTTTCCGAATTTGTGCAAAATGCTTTATGAATGCGTCCCAGTGCTCTCTTAAATTGCCCGTCATTGCTTGGCTTTCGTCCAGAACCGTTTTAATCTGCTTTTCGATTTCTGTGTCCTTTAATAACGTTCTGTTCAATCACAACCCCCACCCACCCTTTATCCTGCCAACTTCCACATCGTTTGAGCCAGTAAGTCTTGCGGCTAAGAACTGTGTAGTATTCTTTTGGCCAATGCAGCTCCATAGTAACTAATTCTATTAATGATGACCTAAGAGTCCATCAGTAGTCTGTTGACTTATGAAGTTTTTATTCCCTTAGCATTCATCCATGTTTTTGTCATTTTTGGTGTAATCTGCGTTTAATAGTCTGTGGAGTTCTCTTTTTCTTTTTAATCCTTGATCTATATAACTTTAAGAAAAATAATACAAAATACAGTTCTCCTACCTCGCTTTTGGTATACTTTTACTTTCCCTCGACGAAACCCTAGCGTTTCTTCACATCTGACTTAGTGAACAACTCCTAAACATCTATTTCCATCATTTGTAGCTTGTCTGTTGTCTTCGGGGCAGAGGAAAATTTCTAATTAAATATTGCCTAACTGGCAAAACACAAACATATGTCTATTAGTACAACAATAAAAGAACAATTAGGAATCAGCGATGTGTACTTAATAATTTAAATCTGGTTTGAAGTATTTATTTTAAATAAGGTTAGAGAATCTGATCCTATTCCGATTCGATTTTTTTTAAGGTCCAGAGAACAAACCAGCTGGTATTAAATTTCAACTCAGCAGCGCGTTGTAAATTATGCTGCTGAATTAAGATTATTGAGAAGACAGAAAACGAATAAATTTTATAATGCATTGTAATAAGAATATTAAATAATTGTAAAAAAATAAAAATGATTACGATGTGTGTGCGTGCTTGTGCGCTCACACACGTTTCCTGTAGCAGTTGCCAATCATTTTCCAACTCTACTTGTATTGTTAGTCAACGTCTACATCTCCATGTTCGCAGGGAGTATGTGACTAGTCAGCGAAGAAACCCATCAGTAGACCGGTAGGTAGCGGGTCGAAATATTTTACATTCCACAGCTCTATTCATTAATCATCATACTTTAATTAGAGAAACGAGTGTCGCGTGGAGACCAGCTAAAAATACTGTCCGGGTCCTCTTCCTTCCGAGCACCAATGCCACTTGTCATGTGAGTATTGAGTGAGCGCTGCAGTTAAGTGCAGCAAGTCACTGAAAAAAGCAATCTTAATGTAATACGAAACTTAAGTTTCAGCTACTTTACAAAGATGGCCGCCATCAAACGAAATTCAGTATTTAAACTATGTAAAACACAGCTTCAGCTGTTGCCAAACGATGGCGATTTTGATTTATCGTTGCCAAACGATGGCGATTTTTGATTTATCGTTGCCAAACGATGACCCATTTCAATTTATTGTTGCCAGCTTATGAGTTCTTAATTATTGACGATTGATTCATACATTCAATGCACGGAAAATTTTATCCTTACTTTCTTTCTCCTTTCGATGCTTTCTTTAAAAGGAAATATTTTTGTCGGCTGATTTTACATAATGCACATTGCTGGTGCGCAGTTATGCTATCACAATATGGCGTCCTGCTCCAAAAATCTTTAGTAGAAATTTATATTCATTATATTTTCTTTTATATCTATCTATATTTCAGCTGATCGTTTCGGCGAAATGTCCTCAGTTATGACAAGTGGAAGTGCATTTTCTGAAAATGGCCTAATATTGTATCCGTCAACTGGGTCGCCCACTACTCTACCTGGTGGAGACTTTTGTACGTATCCGCGTGATGAAGCAACGATTTAATCGCTGTGTCATGCACGACTACTTCCATTTCACACAATTATGGATATTAGGGAAACTGCGCGGGGTTTTCTTCCCCTTTTCCAACTGTCTTAAAAGAATCACGGGGAGGTCTTCAGTCCCTATCGTTACCAATGTCTCCTTGGGATGAGGGTATTGTAACACGAGACTTATGGCGATCGGATAGGCTTCGCAAGAGGCAGCGTTAGTATATACGGCAAGGGTAATGTTGTGTAGACTACCATTAGACACAACAGACGCTCATGGCCCCATACATCTTCCGGCGAGTGATAAAAGATCGCGCGCACCGTTAGAATATTGGCGCACAGCTTCTCTTCCAGTACTCGACACCACGTGCCCCGGGTATTTATTAAGGCCATAAATTTATTGTAAAGTTCACGCCTAAGTGCTAGCACGTGAGCTTCCACGTGGCCCTACGCCAAACACGTGGGATTCTTGTTTATTAAGGGTTTGTTTTCGGTTTCGAGCCAATGTCTTGCGAGTTCTCATTCCGACTTCATTTGTTCCACCGGCTGAGAAGTTGGATGATGCGTGTCGACTGATGGCTTGATTAACCGTTGCAAGCTGATGGGCAGTTTTAGGGACGATGCCGATTTGCCATTTTCAACGTTCCTTGATTGAAACTGTTGTTAACAGGCTTAATTTGTCACGTGTTTAATTGGTGACATTTTGTTCATTGATTTATAACGAAACTTAGCAATTTTTTTTCCCCATAAAAAAAGGCTACTAACATTCGATGGATAATACTTGCAATTATATCCCCTTTTTTGTTTTGCCAACACGAATATTTTTGGGAACAGAGAAATTTTATACATTAAATAAAGTTGTTTAAATATAAGATAGCTTATATCTTTTTATAGGAAATATCTTCACTTAACACTCACATCAAATTGATCCAGTTAATATATAATATAAAAGATCCAAGTTTGTAACGATAATGTCCATATTTAAACCCATCAGCAATGATAGACTAAACACAGAAGACAATCGTCAAATTATATTAAAAACTACTAAAATATTTTAGACTAGACTTCTTTGTAGATTAAGTTATTTCGGTTATGAACCGTGCTCACAAGAAGTAGTGACACATTAAACAATATCCACTCTCTTATAATTTAAAATTAATGTACACGGCTACAAGATTATTTTTGTTAACCAATGTGTTAACAAAAACTAATCTTTCAGAAAAGTATTAAGCCTAATACTTTGCATTAATTGTGGATTTGTTAAGAACTACATCGTTATGAGGTTCTTAACCATATATTGAACACTTCTGCCCAACTATAAACAGGCCTTTACCAGCATATGACCATTTAGATGAAAAATCTCATTCAATTCTCATCTTAGGTACTCAAAATCAACCACCCTGTGGATATTTTTCTTGCTTTCAGCTAAACCTAATTTATCTTTCACTTTCAACAATTTCATTTAGTGGCTTGCTCAACATCGTGTAATATAGCTAGAAGTATTTTTATTTGTTGAGAGATCCAAGTTTGTGGTGAAGAACAAATGCTAAACGTATCTTTCATTCATGGGAAATTAATCCACTCTGAAATCGAATACAGCTTCCAAAATTTTATATCAGTAAAGGATAATAACTTATGCAAATATACCTAAGCTTTTTATGCATGCCGGTTGGCCGATGATTTTTCACTCTGTCATATTGTATGGAAGTTATTGTCAAGGCCAACAGTATAACTCGTAGTAATCAGGAACAAAAGAGGCATGGTTTAATCGGCATAATAAAGCGTGAAATAATAGGGCATGGGACTTAGAGGTACCATACTACTGTTTGATACGTGAGAGAGACACGAGAAGGGCCCGAAGGATTTGGATTCTTGGAAAAGTGTATATGTGCAGCACATTAATCCGGTTATGACGTTGATATATTAATAAGCCAGTTGTGACCTTTAACCCTCAGAGTCCGATAATAATCACGCATGCCAAAAACCGTCCGAGATGGAGTACACCGCCAAAGTTTTCTTAATTATATAATTACAGGCGCTGTCATCACCACCTATGAAATATGTAACCAGTGCAAGAATTTGGGGTAAATACCCATGTACTCCTGCTATCTATCTGCACCCCTCCCCCTAATAATATCTTGTGTTATTCATGTTTTAATGACTTTTTTTTTTTCGTTTCGAAGTTGAGGACTGTGTACTGCTATTTGACCCGAAAACAATCAATGCGTTCAGTAGGTCTGGATGCTTTGCTAAAAGCTGACGGTCGATGACTTTAGAGGCACCAGCTAAGAGAGAGAGAGGGAGAGAGAGGGAGAGAGAGAACGCTGCAGCGCTGTTCGTTCTGACGTCATCTGCTTGGCGGCAGGGAGAGGTTCTGTATCCTTCGTATGACTGATGGCTCTCCGGAGACTTGCTCTTCTCTTGCAGCTCCAGCAAGTCCTCAGTCAGCCAACGTGATGGAAGTCAGGGAACATTCTACAGAAAAAAAGAAAAAAAAAAAAAGAAAAGTTGAGCTTCGGGGTTGCAGGCTGGCCTACAGTATTAGGTTGATTAATGTAGCCAACCTACATAGAGACTTGAGGGAGGCGCGGATTGAGGAATTACATAACAAGCTTTTGCATTATTTCACACCGTAATTGGCAAAAGTAGACGCGAAAAATTGAGTCGTAAACGACTCGTTGCTCTTTATAACCATTTTCTTCACAGAGTTCCTTCCGAAATGTGGTAGGGCGGTCCAATGACGCCTTTTTATATATAAAGGTAGAAATCGTGACGACATTTATTGTGCCACGATATTTATGTGGGAAAAATCGGCTACGTTTATGAATTTGCGGCTACAGTTACGCTGATTTAAGCCCATTGCGTGGAATAAAGTATTTAAATTGTTTTTTAGAGCCTTTGCTCATCTCCAGTTCAGTTCATCCTCGAATTTTTATTTTATTTTTTCATAAAAGCGGAATCCACGAAATTCAAGAGTATTTGAATTATGCACTTCCATTAGAATTTCTTTCTAGTTATTATTTATTCCCGAACAGTTAAAAACATGAAATAGTTCAAAACATGAAATGACAAAGTTGTCATTTCATGTTTTGAACTAAGTCATTTGAAAAATTTTTCATGTTTTGACAACCTGTGAAATATAAAATATTCTTCGTATCAACTTTCGAAGAAATTCTCGAAATCCCAATGATTTTATTATTCTATCACAGTTATTCAGAAATAACTTTGGTAGTTAAGCAACTGGATTGTAAGAAGGCTTCAGATATCAATATTTTTGGCAGTTTTAAGCATTTTATTGTAAATAATTATGGATACCTTTTTTGTTTTCTTTTCACAAAATTAGAAGAAATTATATTTAAAAAGAAAAATGAGTTTTCAGAAGAAATTACAGCATAACTTTATTACGCTGATAGTTTTATTACTTTGAAACAAAAGAAATATGATAGTTCAGTCTAATACAGGCTACATGATTTAATTATTGTTATTTTGAACTAAAACTTGAACTCTGTAAATTAGATTTTCGAGGTAAATTTACATCATGAATTATCTGCTGATTGATTGAGGAATGACAGAACTTTATTCTTAACATACTGCCATATTATTGATTAAAATGATACCAGACATGATAATCACACGTTATCTTAAAATATTTTTCGATTTTGATGGGTGTTTTTCCCCTTTATAACATTAAAGTACAGTTATTACATTTAAATTATTCGACTTCCCGTCCAGCAAGACTACATGATATAAAAATCAAAATTAAGCACTTTTAAAAAGAGAATATTCTGTTCTCTCTCGATTATTATTATTATTATTATACCAACAAAAAAAGGTTTCTTATGTGTATTCTGTGTGCGAAATCCAACGGTATTATTGGGTTTCCTCTAGTGTCAGTATTTTGGTGGCATTGAAGCCCATTTTGGAATGGCTGTGAGTGATGAAGACAAGTTGTGGGCACCTTATTTATGCATTAGTAGTAGCAGATCAGCATTAGAAGGTTGATTTCCTAGTAAAGTGCTTACTTTTGCTATGCTTCGAATACGAAAAGAGGCCACAAACTACCATGACTGCTGCTTTTGTATGGTGGATATATCAAACTTTAAAAAGTCTGCAGATCAGAACGCTGTGGTGTATCCCAACATACCATCCTCTATTGCTTGTGCCACTCAATGAAGATTTGCCAATTCCAAATCCACCCTTTAGAGAAGAATCCTAAAAATTGGTTGATGAATGTGGTGAACAGGATAATTGGGATTATAACTCAAAGGGTCTACTGAAGTAAAGCACCACATTTCCATAATTAGCAAGAGTTGAATGGCTTAGTGAGGAACTTGGATCTAACCAAATCTTGTGGAGAGTTCTTGATGTCTCATTTAAACGAATGGAATCTACTGGATCCTAGCTGCTAGACTTGAGAAATCTCTGTACAGTTGTTTTGATTAGTGGTCTTTATTTAAACATTGGTAATAACAATTCCAAATAGTGGCATCTTTTCATAGACAGTTTGAGTAAAAGTTTTAAAGCCGCATTGCAATCGATATATTAAAGAAGACTAACGGAATGTGAAGGATGTGTTAGAGAAGATAAGTTACGACCAGTATAAATAGGATATCTGCGAGGACTTCAAGACGTTGAGGTTACTTTTGGATTTGCATAGATGTTTCATTAAGTTCCCTTGCTTTCTCTGCCTCTGGGACAGAAGGGAAATAGATTAGCGCTACAGAAGATATTGGTTTGCTAGAATTGAGTTCCAGCCTGGCAAACAGTGTAGTAAAAAACAAAAAAGTCTTACCTCTTCTACTTCATATCAAGCCAGGGCTAGATAAATGATTTATAAAAACATTATATTTTCAAGATGACACCTTCAAACCTATACAATTTACGTTTCCTTTGTCTGATGTTAAAAGTGAAAGAAGGCATGTTTATTTGTCCCAATGCTAAGCAGATGTTACGAGAACTGGAAGGCTGAATGACTGATGGTGAGCGAAATACTTCGCAGTTGTGTCGCCTTGTAGTGAATATTGTTCTTGGTGACAATAAAATTAAAGAAATAGTTGACGAGTTGATTAAAAAATAAAGGAAAAATGAATGCAGAATGCCAATCAGGCTCCATTACTTTCACTCTTGCCTGGATTGTTTGAGACTAAATTTGGCCGATTTATGCGAAGAGCATGGGGAGGGATTTCACCAGGACATACAGTCAATGGAGAAAAGGTACCAAGGAAGGTGGGATGAAGATGGGCGACTATATCTGGTTCTTGGTTTCGGAACTGTACAAGCAGATATTGACACTGACCTCAAAATAAACGTTCAAATGTACGTTTTCAAGATTTTTTTTTTTGTTTTATTAACCCAAAGAGTTTGTACGTCCTAATTTGCAATTTTTAGCTTGTTGTTTACTTGTAACAAAGATAAATACTTCATCTATACTGAAATTAAATACTGTTAATAAATCTGATATAGTATTATTATGTATTTTCTTTTCTTCCATATATGGAAAAACCATCGATTCTATGCAAAAACTAAAGTCATTCGAAATCAGAATATCTAAATTCATAACATAATTCAAGCACCAAGAAATAGATAAGCCTTTTCTAAAGTTTATTACATATTGTTATCTATATAACCCTATGTAGGTGTGTAACATTTGTTACGTAGGCATTTGTCTTTTCATATTCATTCATCGAACAGCGATATTATTAAATACTGTCTTTTGAACGCACTCCTCAATTGCAGATAATCTGAATTTTATTTCTTTTTTGACAACTGACAGAATATCCTTACTATTAATGTCCGGGCACCTTCCCTTGGTACAATATGTGACAGTGTAATCTAATTAGGCTTCGAATTTGTTGTTGCTGTCCCACTGAGTTCTTAATTATTATTATTATTATATTAAATTTACTACTTTTGTTATTATATAATTACTTTCCCTCACGTATGTGCTGTAATTTGGTTCTGTGTAATGCATTTCTGTTTTAATGAAATAATATTAAAAATAAAATAAATTTATCGTCTATCATCAGGTTTTCTGAGCGTTGATATATTTTTGTTTGCTTAGATCCGCAAACATGCTGCATCAGAATGCCTCGTATGAATGAGAGAGAGAGGGAGAAAGAGATGACTTTGTGTGGCGATGGTTAGAGAAAATTTAAGCGAAGACAATGGCATCTAAATCTTGAAGTAAGTCCTCTCCTGCAGGCTGGTGGAAAACAACAAAAGTTCATTGTCTTTCCCCTCGTTTTTCTCTCTCTCCTTTGTATATGACTTCTTTTCTTCCCGAATTCTAAATATAGCTCGGTGAAACCACCGCATAATGCATTTTTTCTCCCCTGGAACCTACCTCGAAAAAACTTCGCTTAATGCACGTGTTTCAAATCGTTTCCTTATTCACAAGGAGAAGGGTTCAGTTTCCTTGCGGCATCTTTGCTTACCGTCTGTGTCACAAGATGACCTTTTACTAGTGAAAGAGGTGCCATAAATTAAACGCACCTCCTGTGTCACAAACAACGTAGTAAAAAGCCCCACATGGAAACAGTGTTTTGCTCAAAATACTTCCGGAAAGTTAGGGGAAGGTCCTCAGTCTTACACCCACCCACTCCCATTTTGGCCACATGTTTTCCCTCCGGTTAATTAAAAATAGGTTCTGGCTTCTTTGCTAACCGCGAAAAGAATTCCAAGTTTATTGTCTCAATCTACGTGCGGATGGTCGTTGTTCAAATGAAGACACTGTTTTAACATTTAGAAACATTGAGACTACTGTAAGATTTATATATTTATTCCGTCATCATATTCTGTATTAAGAATTATAAATTGGATGTTAGTTACACCTGGTAAAATTTGTGGTAATCATTGATGGCATTGTTCTGTTTCTCCGGACCATGAAATATTGCTTTATGGAAACATGCAAGAATTGGATTAGTCTACTGATGGCTATTGAAATTCAGATAATTTGGACTTTGGTTAAAAGTTATGGTAATGGCAGTATCTAGGGCAAGTGTTTGGCTGATTTAAAAACAGGAAAGATACTAATGGTGAACAACTCATATGATCAATAAAAATGTTTTCAGTTAGAGAAAGATCTGATACTCAGATAAACCGGTAAATTTGCCTTTAATTGATAATATTAAATTATGCTCATTTTGAGGGAACCCTGAGTATGAGGAAGATTTTATCAAGAAGGTCCAGAAATTGGGTTAATGTCCGTTGACTCAAAATATCGGGATTCTCAGGTTTGTCCCCACGAAACTTCTTTTTTCACTTCTAAGTTAAAATAAGTGAAAGTGTTAAAATAATTTTACAGAACTATGAAATTTTTAAGGAAATATTACTTCTGTCACATCCACTAAAGGAGGATTAGAAATCATTTAAACAGTGTATTGCTTAATAAGAAAAGGATTGGAAATAAGTTCACTGATCGGCATTAATAAAGGTATGTTTATTATAAAGTTAGGCCCGTCACTTTCTAGTCGCACCTCATGTTAATCTGAATAACATAGAAATTTATATATGGACTTAATTTCAAAAGAAACTGGAAAAATATGTTATTAAAACGGTCAGCTATTTCACATAAAGGATCTTTCCCATTTAATTATGAAAAAATAATTTTACATTGTAGATAAATGCTATCTACAATTGCTGTTATAACACCGCTATAATTTACTTAATTATTTTTTAATTAAATGCAAATTTGTATAAAAGACATTGCATAGTGAAAAAGTAAGAACCCCTTATAGATTGAATGGAATAATACTGTTATTTTTGGAATTCTTATATAAATTTGATTTAGCGCCTTTTGTTTTATATTTATATAGGTTATATATAGGTATAATAGATATAATCAACTTAGCCATTAGTTTTTGTTGAAAATATAATTAATTTTTATATTCTTATTATTAAAATGGAACAGTTGGCTTATACTATTGTTTTTTAGCTTATTGGCTTTTGCTCTGAATTTACACGAGTTTATTTTAGCTTTTATCATAAAAAAAAAACAACATTCAGAGCAAATTTTCACTGTTTGTACTGATATAATTCGTAATATAGAAAGTACACAAAAGACAAATGCATTAACTTCTAAAAAATCAATAAAACTTTAATTTAATAAATATTTCTGATTAAAAGTATCATTTATAAAAATCTATATTTAATAACTTTCGTAGTTTCATATATCAGTTGAAAGCAAACCTAGGCTAATCCAAAATAAACTTTAGGCTATCTAAATACTTTTTTCTTGTTGTGTCTTAATTTACTTAATCATGAAAGACATGAAGTAAAATCTTGTACATAGAGCAGATTGAGCAAATCAAAATTTGAATTTTGATTACTACTTGAAAGAAATTTGCCCTCATTATTTAATAATTCAAATCAATATATTTGTATTAAAATTATATATAAAACAAATCAAAATTTATGAATGCTACTAAATTTTAAAAATCGATAAATTGTTCTGAAAATATACCTCGTGGAAATATCCCTGTAGTCGGAACCACTGAGCAAATCAAGTCATCTGTATGAAGTGTCAACTTTAGTCTTAAGACTAAGAGATAAATTTTTTTGTAGTGCCTATAAATCTTGCGACTTTCTACCTCTCTACTAATAAACTTCACTGTTTGCCGAAACCACACGACATACGATTTAAAAAAAAAAAAAAGAAAAGAAAGAAAAGTCGCTCTCCCATTTCTTCCTTCAAAAAGTTTACCTTACAAGGCTTTTTAATCACTTCTAAATTAACTCCTCTTCCTCGAACGCGGTGTTTAACATAAAAATTACAACCGATCCTCTCTGTGTTTACATAAAAAGTAAAGATCGTTTCTGCTGTTTACAGTAACATTCGTCATTGTCTATTTGTCTTTAATGTAATCTGTTCGTGCCTCCTTTTCCAAGCGTACCCTATAACAGTAGCGGTGGATATTAGAGACTTCAACGCCGGATGATCCAAAACGATGTAGGCTCTTGATGCTATCTTAAACGAGGACAGAGAAACTTAATTTACTGCCTCCTTAGTATTCTTTAAGAGCTGCACGAAAAATCGCCGCTTCGGCTCGCTTCGATTGCTCCACACCGCAGGCCTTGTAAGCAAAGAGAAGTAGTGACACCAACATAAAAAAAAATAAATAAAAAAAAAATTCAAAATGGCGTCACACCCAAACATTAACCGTCGCCATATTGGATTTTCACTTTCATCGTCTGGCGAGTGAAGGACAATGATTTGGAACGAAAAATATAAACGTCTGTATTAGTTATGGACATTTTTAACAGGATGGTAAAGTTTAGAATACGTTCTATACGTGTATCTAATTTTTGTAAGAGTTGCGTTTATGGCTTATGCAAGGTAAGGCCGCAAAAATCGGCTTGTCACACAAAGAAAGAGGCTACGGCGACGGCATTGACTAAGCGGAGAGAGAGAGCGTGCGTCTTCATCTGTTGTCGGCTTCATGAGATGCAATCAGAAAGAACAAGTTTTTTTTTTTTTTTTCAAGGGGCCTGAAGAGAAAACCGAATATCGTGTGAGTATTTTACTAATGTTTATCGTTAATAACTAGTTCTTTAGATCCACTTTTTTTTTTTCCTGCTTCTAGAAAATCAAATACTCTTTCAAGATAATATATTAGCTATTCTCTTAATAATAAGGAATTTTTTCTATAAAATATCGATGGAATTGTAATTATATATTGATAATTAAACGAAAATTGATACTTTTAGTTCATATGAATTGTAGCAAAAGATTACGTAAACTCCAATGATTTTTTTTTTTAATTTAAAAGTTTTATATTATTGAGCAAGAGAAAATTTGATTTTTTTTTTTTTGGTTGAAATTACTTTTTAAATTAAGAACGTGTTTAAAAACAACGTAAACTTCTTGTTCAGATATAAAGGAAAACATAAACCAGATTCGACGAAAAAATATAATTTTTATGTTTAGAATAATTCACTGTTTATGCTAATAGTTCCTTCATACAGGCTTCTGTGATTAAATTATGATACCTGAATAAGTCAAACAGCATCATTCAACCGATAGTTTTAAATAATCTTTTATATTTCTCATGTTCTAATATATTATGTTGTGATCACTTCATATTTATGCTGTCAATTGACTTTTACATTGCACGAAAAATCGCCTTATCATGTACGAAAAATCGTACATGATAAGAGCGACATCATGTACACTTCATACAAAAATTACATAAAATAATGCAAAAAAAGTGTATTATTGTACGAAGTTTTTGAGAAACGTCAGTTATTATCAACACATCTGTATGATATGGAAATGAGAAAGCTGCATACATTTTTAAAAATACTTTTCCAATGCCATTTGTTTTTGTATCCTAAAAATCAAATTGAGTGTTGTACACACGTACAACATAAAGATATCTTTCACCGCACTAATGATAATATAAAATTAAACATATCAAACTAGAAACATTACGATTTAGTATAATTTCAGGATTTTGCATCATTCCTCAAGTCATACCACAGTAGCCAAGTATGCATTCTGTTGTAACATAGTAAAATACACAAATCTAATTAAGATATTCAGTTCTTATTCAATTGTAAGCCTTTTGGAAAGTATTAATTCGATTTATGACATTAAAGCAATGTTTTGTTTCTTATAACATACCTGGGCAACCCAAAATAGTATAATGGGAGTGGGGATGCTTTTTAGCACATTTTTAAAAGATAAACGAAGAATCAAGACACATTATTTTGCACTAAAATTTATCCAGTTCAGAAATTGATTCACAGATGTATTTTTTTTTTTAAATCAAATACAGAGGATATGAGAAGAGTCACTTTAACTTAATGTGTTCTGTGGCCTCAAATTCCGAAATGGTCGCTGTATTTTCTGGTTTAAACACATACAAATCTTATATTCCAGTGGCCATATCTCCAAGGCAGCTACCGAAAATTTTCTAACAAACAATTTAAAAAATTTATTGCACAAACTTGTATTCCCTAACATATAACCCTAGTATAGATGCTATTTAAAGTGATATATCCATCCTTTCTCCCTAATTTTAAAGAAAACCCCCTTACATACGAAAGCAAGTGGATGATTTGTTTATTAAAATTACTATTTGATAGCCAAATGAATGGTTTTCTTATCAATACAGTGGCTCTTAATAAAATAAAATCTCAAAAATCATAAAATGAATACATATAAAAGTTTCAGCTCTCATGAAGAATTTATATTCAAAGTTTGTGTAGACCCAGAAAAAATATAGATGTATCGGCCTCTGCAGACTTTAAATAAATAATAATAATAAAAAGTTTATTTCCAAGATCAAATTGCAGGTATATAGTGTCAACTAATTTTCATTACCCTACTCAAGGGGGTTTACAATTCAACGGATAATTGTAATGTTTGGTTAAGTCACATTTTAAAATTAGTAAAGCAACGAGACTGACACCCTTGTGGTAAAATGCACCAAGAGGAATGCAAAATAATACGCGTTCTCAATATCAGCTTTGTCTTATAAACCCTCCTTGTTTACAGGTATACCTTTATATAAACTACATAATGTACCAATTTTTTTAAGTAATTATAAAGGATTGACTGTAATTTGTCACTGTATGAGTTGGCAAAAGCCTCAGTTATGTGGCAAAAAGCAAATAAGCTACAGAATGAGTATCTCATGTTGCGAAGCAAATCTCCACAAGTTGCTTCGGTGTTATCCTTACACTTCAAATAAAAAGAGCACTGCTCTAAATAGCTATAAATAACAGCATACTTTTATTTGAAGTGTTGGTGCAAAACCGAAGAAACTCATGTTGAATTGCTTCGCAATATGAGATCAATGCATTTTTAGCAGACTTTGTTCTTTGCTATGTCCTCTATCAACCCATGTTTAATAATGTTTTATACTTCATACACTTCAAACGGTTGCTCTGAATTGACTTAAATTTCTTTTAATACTTGTATCCTGTGAAACTACTGCTAACAGTATATAAATTTTGAATATATAAACAATATACATTTCCATTTTTATAAAAAAACAAACATAAATGCGTTTAAAATGCATTGTGATGATATAGGAAGGCTATCTCAATGTTTTAAGTGTACAGTGACTGGGTTTTATCATAGACTGAGCCTCAAAGAGAAGCTCGCCTACATATTGTCAGTGACTATTAAAATTTGATTATAAAAGTATTCGTGGAAAAATTTTAAGGTAATTATATCATAGATTTCTGAACTGAAAATAACATCAATATAAATGCCCTAATGGTATTGATTGATTGATTGATTTGGTAGTTGTTGGCGCATCGGCTTCTGTGGCCATATTGCACCTCCCAAGGTTTTTGCAGTACTTTGATCCAAGCCCGAGGCGGGAATCGAACCCGCGACCTTTGGGTTGCCGGGCAGGTACTTTACCCACTCGGCTAGCCCGGTCGGCGCCCTAATGGTATTAAAATATATATTACCAGTTAGAATTATTCTAGTAATACCTATTGGATTAGATGCCGCGAAAATAAGGGCAGAGTAGTTCATTATGATTGCAAATATTTAGAACAAAAAAGCAAATACAATTACGAGAATCAGTAGACTGTTGGCATGCCACAAATTTCAAAATAATATTGAATTAGGACTTGTTTTTATAAAATAAATTATCTAGATTAAAAGGATAAAATATAATATACCTATATGCTTTTATTATACACACGAAAATATGATTTCAAAAAACAAACAGAAAATGGGGGGAAAAAAAGAAATGAAGACAGTTGTTAAAATTGAACACCAATATGGAAAGTGAAATTTTATTCAGGTGAAACAAATAGTAAATTTGTGTGTAATAGGAGTTATTATTACAATCAACTGTATAAACGAAGAGAAAATTCACTATGCATCAATTTGTTTGTCTCACAGCCTATTTCTGAATACTACATTAGAAGGAAATCTGTTCTTAACTTAATTCTTTTTTATATATCTATAAAAGCTGGCATTCAGTTAAACAGATATCCTTTTCTTTCGCTGTTCATTCTGACACTTTTTCTTAGCAGCTAACTAACTGTACTGCTCAGTGGAAAGGTATTCAGACTGACAGCTATCGAATTTCATGTTCTAATGGGTTTTCAGTTGTTAAAGATAACATATTATACTCTTGCTTTTCCTCCCGATCCGAAAGCAATACCTCAGATTGAAAGGACGTAATATTGAAAAAGCTTCACGTCATAGGTTAGATGTGCTGCAAATGAAAAACACGGTCCCTGTAAGTAATCCTCCCCTCCACTCCAACCTCAGGTGAGGCTCACTTCGGATCTCTGTGTGCTCGAAAGCATCTTTGCTTCAGTTTGGTAGATGAAACTGGCTTGAATCTGACACGTTCGAACTGGCATCATGAAGAATTCAAGGCCTGTTGCTCTCCGGAGTATAACATATTTTAATTACCGCATGCAGCGGCGGAGGTTGAACAGAGCCCGCTAGCGCGCCATTCGCAAAGAGCACGGCTACCGCTCTCGGTGGCCGTAAATAAATTACAACGCCATATCCTGACAGAGATTTCTGCTACGTGCATGACTCCGATCTGGACGAATCGAAAAGGGAGGGAGCTTCCTGGTTAGTGCTCGGGCTGAAGTCTAGAAGGACTAGCTGAGCGTCAAGGTACACTCTTGTTTCGATGGCAGAGTAAATCCCCACATGAACTTCAACTGAGTTCTTGTTATGGAGTAATTTGCAGAGAAAATATTGCTTTCAGACACACGATGAGATTGGCACAGTCGTAAGGCATAGTTGTAAATGATTTCTTGTCGGGCCCTTCATCGCATTATCACATTTACCTTGTGTTTTATGTCGCCACATCCTTGCCAAGAATAATGTAAAAAATATTTAAAAAGAAAAAGCCATTTATTGCTAGATTACCTGTACGAAGTAACCAAGAATATTTGAAAGAAATTTATAAGAGCTGCTATGTTATAATCACCAATACTTAAACATAAAGGTAATTATTGCAGTGGGACTTGTATTTATTATTCTTCTCTTTCAAGAAAATTACTCTCAAAGATCAGATATCTCAAATAAAATTAATTTATGATTTATTATTTTTTTCCCTTCATGTTGATGTTCTAATTGATTTTTCTTAATTTTCTATTACGATTAATTGTTTATGATACTTTTCATTTAAGATGCATCTCACAATCCTGCCTGAAACGAAAAAAAATTAATGTCATTTAGAGCATTCTGATCTGTTTGGATCAGATTTGGATAATGAAAATATTGTTGCACTGGTATAATTTCAAAAAGCAAAAACTCCTTTGTTTTTTGAAATTATAATTGTATCACTTTCTTTTTTCTACAAATAGCAATTATATTTTTATTTTGTAATTATTATATCTTTATTCTTCATTGCAAAATATTAATTTTTTTTGGTTTAATCACAATTCTTTTTTATCTTAATTAATTCACCTTTTTCTGTTGTCCGAATTATCAATTAAATATTATTTTGGAAGAGTATTTGTTGATTTTCGTAAAGTCCAGAACAGCTAACAAATGTTGGTTATGGTAAATAGATAAATATCACGTGCTGGGTTTGAAAGGTCAAGGATGGTATTTTCAAGAACCTGCCATATTTTTAGTTTACATCTATAAGTTAACACCACTAATATAATATGGAGCCAGTATATAAGGTTCTTCAGCTACATCCCTCCTAAAAATATGCACTTATCTATTCAAAGATGTTTTTTTTATGTCATCAGAGAAACTCTTCTGACCCTATGTGACCATCCCAGAGTATAAACAGAAAATTTATTTAAGAAAATAAAACTATTTCTGGTGAATGGTAGAACTCAGAAAATGAGCTGCCATTTTTAGCACTTACTGGTAAATTTTCTAGCCTATTGTGATTCTCACATTTTATTCTCCATATTAGTGATTCTCCACATTTTTCATGTAATAGCATCACTCGAGAATTACAATACAAGATCGTTGTTAGCTGACACGAATAGAAGGATATAAATTATGTACAGTTTCATAACTTGTGGTCCATACTTTCAGGACCTGAAAACAATGAAAAAAGTTCATATAAACATGCGTCAAATTCCGAATTCAAGCTGCTATGGACGTTTGAATTAAAAAAAGAAAAGAAAAAGTGGATATGCAGTTGGCTATGAGCTCTCCATTGAAGACCCCATATCCTTTTTTTTTTTTAAATGGCTATGGAGTCTCCAGTGGAGAGAAATGCTCCAATACAGGAATAAATACCAGTTTGTGTTTATCGTATATTATGAAAGATTGTGTAGATGCTGTATTGATACTATATAAGCGTGTGTTCAATGATGGTTTCTATGACTGCAGACCATCGGAATACTTCAGAAAACTTTTCCAAACAAATGATGATCCTTGAAACCACTAATCCGCCACGGTGGACTTGGATGGTAATATTGCATTTAATTCTGACTGACTGCCCAACACAAATTTAAAACTAGTGTAAATGTTGCATTAATTGTAGATTATAGTAGAATGCTTCACACTTTTATTAATTAATGATCTGTATTTCATAATAATATTAAAACGATAAAAATGTTTATAAAATCCTAAAAACTGCAGGTACTTAAGATGGATTAATGTGGTTAGTAGTCCTATATGCAATTTGTTTTCATTTAGAATTGCTTTTTTCCTGTAACCTAATCGGAATTACTTTCCTTGTCATTCTACACTTTCTGCTGAAACAACAAAAAAAGCTTTCTCTCAATGTGGTCGGGTGCTATTTCTAACCTTAATTACTCTTGATGTTTGAGTCTTCCATGTACTCCTTTAGAGTGGAATGTTTTTCCAAGGCCTCCGCGTATGGGGCTATACATCCATGCCAATTATTGCTTAATTGTTTCTTCAAAGAAAAACAGAAGTCTTTACTCCGATTACGAAACCTTAAATAACTCACACCCTGAGCTATTACTTCAGAGGTGTATATGCCGAGCAACAAGTGAGAAACCTGAAGAAAATCAAACTGTTTTAGCGCATAAATTGTATTAGATACAGATTTTATATCATTTGTTTTTCATCGTATGTTTTTTTACCACCACAGTTTTTTGTACATTTAAAAAAGGGAAACGTAAGTCACAAAAACTGCCAAAATAAATCACTAGCACTACTTTAAAGAAAACGAGACGTCTAAGGCATTGAAAGTCAGTGATGTGTCAATTTTCGGAATCCGGACTACTTGAGAAAGTGTTATTCAGGAAAGAATTGTCTGACCTTCTGGCAAACAAACGCTGACACATCAGATGGCGATGTCCATCTAATAAATAAACGAATCTTGGATGCATGGCCATGAACGCAGTCTATTTTCTTTTCCTAACATAGTTTATCCTCAGAACGCATTCTGGCTATCGTGGGTCTTCAGGCAATTGACTATTGAAATGCATGGTCACTTCGATTGGCAGACCGGGATGACACAATCCCTTTGGGCTACAGGCCGGAGCATGCACGTAGAAAGAAATCCGATGGATGCCGTATTTAGAACGGGCGAATGCAGAAGACTACCAAAAAAGCGACGAATCGATCGGTCTGGATACGGTTAATGGGTATTCTGTTCCGTTACAGTGACTAGAAATTAATAAAGGTATCGCTCGAGCCAGAGGGCAGCAGTGGGACAACCTACTACCATTTCCCTGCTGAGAGAGAGTGAGAGAGAGATTGGCGTCAGAGCTGCAAACGTGGAATAGGTTTGTGGGGCATCCATTGACTGATGAGTAGGATGCATAGGGACTAGCATGGATGACCGGCTGAGCAGCGGGACTGTGAAATCTGCTGATTACAGAGGCTCAAGTTCCGGAATGATATCGGCCACTGTCAAGCTAGATATTTACTTCTTTGGGAAGGCGGGTGGGAATGGGGCCAAGGGGAGGGCAACTGGAAAAGGCGAGTGGGATTTCTGCCACATTTCGAATAATCTTTTTAAGTGGATCCGTTCGCGTGTTACTTTGGGGGTATAAATGAACCAGTGGATGTGTGTGCCTGTTCATTATTTAATCCGCGACGTCAAAAGAACAGTTTTTGTATTTTTTTTTTTTTTTTTTTTAATCAAAGAAAGCTTAATTTTCTACATTAATAAAGAAGATTATTAAAAACTTTGCGCTATATTTTTCAGGGCTATTTGTGAAGATTAACTTAAAGATAAACATTACCCTAACATACTGTAGCTTGAGTTTCAAATATCGCAAAGGGAAATTTTCACTCTAGCTAGAATTAATCCATGTTCTCTCAAGCCCCATGTGACTCTAAAATCTGTTTGTTAAATCTTTAGATGCAATCAGCAGGATTAAAAAGAAAACCAAATATGATGATTGTACAAAGAATAGCGCAGGACATGATGTGGGAGAATTGGGCTGTAGCAGTTAGGTATGGAAAACAAACTATTTTATTATAGGATATGCCAACAGAGGGCCACCAGTATTATTTGTATGCTGTACTTTATGGATTTAAAAAGATAACAGAAGCCAATCAGAATGAGATCTATGCTTTTTTGGTCACATATCGAAAATTCTTTCCAAGTTTTATTCATTGGCAACAAAGTATTCATATCCAAGACTTGTTATATTTCATCGTGTAGTAGAACCCATTTCTTTATTATCTTACTCACGCTTTATAATATAAATTAAAAATAAAATAAACTGTGTTTCTCTCATCTCTATCCAGCTGTAACCTTTCAATTTCACTTTTATTCTCTACCCTCAAGTAGTTGGTACATCAGTTGACGCGCCTTGATTAATCCAACGGTAGTCATCTCTTTGCATGGGTCTACCTGATCCATTCCCTGGGCTCCGATTATAGAGGGCCATGTAAAATAGATACTCTAGTTGACGGTTAAGCGGGCTAGCTAATCTAGCGATTGTCCAATGAGTAGGTGTTTTGAGAGGTCACTTAGCCAGAAAATATGCATTTCATGTTAATGCCTTCAAAGATCATAAGATATCGTTTATAATCCTTCAGATCGTTCATGGATGCCCTGTATACACACGTTTTAATGTCTGTTATTATAATAATATGTATTGTAATTATTAATAAAAATAACACTTCATTGGAAATTTTTAAAACTGCATACAGGTTATCAGAGTAGAGCTAAAAGAGAGCTTTATAAAGATAAATGAAGTTGTCAAACGTTAATTTAAAATAAGAGGACTCTCCAAAGGTTCTGGGTGGTGGAGACTTCTGATAGAATGAAAATAGCCCTACCCACATGATCGTTCTTGTGGTTCTCGATTGTTCCCCATCTCCCCACTCAATATCAGTTGTACTTGGCATAAGTTTATCAATGTTTTATTTCGCAAAACATTATCATCACAGATAGCATTAAAACAAGCCCCTCTGACTATTACATCTAGAAATGTACTTAAATTTATGTATGCAGAATGCTACAAATCAGATTCGAATCATAGAGCCTTAACTACTCTTTCTCACATCTTCAAGAAGCTTTTGAGTCCTCAGAGTTCTCCCACTACCCCAGAACGTTTACCTATCGGGATACACAATGGTTATCACTGCAAGCCCCATCGGAAAATCCAGGTTCTTCCACTCAGCAAAACATAAAACCTATCATAGAATATGCACAGTCCAACAGAAACCTTTAAGTCCTGATTGGTCATGAAAAAGTGGAATAATTCCATCGTATTCTTCCTTAGCCAATACAGATGTCCAGGTTATGAAGACAGATTTCTATTGGAACAGAGATACATGGTGTTCCAATAGAACATTATGCTTAAAGCGGATGAAGTTTTATTGCAGAAGTAACGCTATTTCTTAATATTAGTGATTCCCAATTTGTGCCCGATGAATAATTATATGAAGTGGAATTCAAGACAATAAATTGTTATAATTAACCTGTTTTAAATTAGTTTTCTTAAATGAAGGTGTTTCAAAAGAACAAAATGCAGTTACATGTAACTGCTTGTCATATACTACAAGCATAATACGAATAATATTATTGACTAATAGATTTAAATAAAAACAAAGGGGAATTATTGTTGCTGTTTATTAGAATCATAGAATGCGATTTAATTATTAAATTTATATTCAATAATTATTACCTATTTTTCAAATTATGATTTCAAATTATAACTTAATTTACAGACTCCAAAGCCTTTTTTGTTAGTACACCATATTGTGTTTTATATGCATTTGTGAAACAGCCAAAATTTTGAAACGTAGATAAAATTTTGTAAATTGTTTGCCAAAGTAATGTTTTTGTTATGGAAAAATTAACAGCAGCACTTGATGCTAATATCAGTACGTTTTCATACTCCATATTAATTTTTAGTTTAAACGTATTCCCTCTAAATAGTTAAGAGTAATGATTTGTTTATGATTAGAGCCATTATCTCCAGTATAATCTGCTAGATTATTCTAGAGATAGCTTATTATAATGTTAGGTTGTTGCTTATATTACAAGTACATTAACCAGTAATTAGCCAACTGACTATTAGCCATTTATTGATGTAATAATTTATGAAGGGCTGGATTTAAGTATAAATAGAACAAGTCAATGCTTGGGCCCCATTCGTCGAGGGGCCTTCCATTTCTTTTCTGAAGATAAAATGTATAAAAACATTGTTTGGGGACTTCATGTTTAAATCCAACCATTCGTGCGAATGCTATTTGATTAATATTAAAATATTTATAGTTTTATTTATTTTATTTTTCTGCTTTCTGCAGTACGAAGCAAATAGCCATTTGTTACCGTGTGGTAACTAGAATTAATTCACAATATTTAGGGTCACCATGAAATTGTAATTTAACTTTCAGAATATCTATTGGATAGAAGGAAAATTGTCGGCCTCTGATTGGATAATACTTTAGCATAATCGTTTGGTCTTGGAATATGTTTCGTTTGCTCTTTTTGTGTCTGCTGTTTTTAAAATTTTACTGTAATTCAATTATCCTCTTTCTTTCTTGGACCCAAAATATATAAACATATAAAGACGTAAAAATACATTTTTTTATTAAATAAAATGTTTACAATACAAATGCATTCTTGGTTGGTAGTGTTAAACTATATCAATGATATTAGTTTAAAAATGATAGAACGGATATTTATGGTTTTATATTGAACAATTCCATTGTTTTTTCTTCATTATTTCCATATTATTATTAATATTCAATGTTGTAAAGAAGGAAGAGTCGCCGAACGTCTCTCTCATTGTACTGTTTCTTACGCCATGTTCCCGAGAGGGGTAAAAACTCTAGTTTGCTGATGAATAAAGCTGATCCCTTCAAGCAATACCAATAACGCATTTCTGTTAGCAGAAAAAAGGCTGACTAACTTACAAGACACGAAAAAAAAAGTGTCGCCTCCAGCAAAATAAATATGCTTATGTCATAATAGGATAACTTTTTTTTCCCCTTTCAAGTGCGTTGTTTTTTTATTCCGTGCTTTACAAATCGCTCTTCTAAACCGTGTTGAAAATCATGCTCGGGACCTTGTCATACAGCGTTTCAAATTAACGCAAACAAAGATTAAGTGCTCGGATCACCAGATTTTATAACATATGGGAAGTTCAGGATCAAAGCTGTACAAGAGATTTAGTGGTGGAACAAGTGTTTTCTCTCTTCACTATTTCCATATTATTATTAATAAGAAACGTTGTAGCAGGTGATACAGCAACGCACAACCCCAGCCTTAGATGTTTCTTGACTAATTTGTGTCGGCTAAGCTTACCCCGAAACCGCGGGCTTACACGATCACGTGACTTGTGTTAACCACCCCGTCTGAGCTTTGACCACATTGTGCATACTTTTGGAGTATTAATCACGACTCTTGTTCGTTGCATAGAAGATGAGAAATAAGAAAGTTGTCGGTGCCATGAATGCAGACTAGTTGGTGGCGGGATCGCAGCCTACAGGAAGGTCTATGTGTGCCTATGGGATATCAATCAGTTATAATGACACACGGCTATACATCATGGATGGCAGTTAGCCAACCACCTCTGTCTGCTCTTCATTCCGCTCAGACATCTATATTAATCTGACATTACATGCTTCGACGTTTTAAAATTTTTATGTTAAAAAGTATGTTTCCAATCATAAGAGACAGTGTTGCAGTAATCTAATAAATCATTTATCACGCTGTGTTTTCCTCCATTCTCTAGCCTTTCTGTCTTCCCCTGGGAGGGTGGAGTAAGAGGAGGGCACACTTGCCAGCCCTGCTTGTTCTCGGAGTTTCTAATATTTGAGATGAATGGGTAAAAGAATTACGGTTTCAAGATTGATGGGCGTCCGAACTGTATTTGTGGTTATCCTGCCAATAATCTTTCTAATTCACTTTATTAAGGAAATTGTTCCTGCTGGTTTTCAGTTTTATATTAATCTTTTTACATAATATGATGTTGCACACGTGTGTGTACAATTTATGCTTCTAGTCTGTAGAAGACAAAGACAGCTAAAAAAACAATCCATAATGATACGCATTTGTTTCTAAATTTAAAAATCTCTGTTTAGAAATGAGCCCCTTCAAACTATGCCTTCTTCGTGTTATTTAAAGCTTAAATAATGAGATGTAACTTGTTAAAATACTATTGTTATTCACTGTAATACATAATTTCAGAACAAATCTTGACAATCCATCTTAAGTGGATGGAGTAAAGTGTGTGTTAAGCAACTAAGGCTGTGAGGTGATATACTGTCGGTAAATTGTGTATTCTGGATGAAAAACCCAAGTTTCGGGGTTTCTCGATGCATTAAATGCAACCCTACTTTGAGATCAACTAACTCAGCCACTTTGTGAAAAATGCCCATAAGAATTCACTGGGCCATTGATGGGATTCAACTCGGGCGTTTCCACCCATGTGAGCAGTGTGGTGCTACAGGACCCGTCTTCAGAGATAATTAGACTAAAATGAAACTAATATTGAACTAGTCATAATGACAAAGCTATACTTTTTTTTTTTTGTACGTTAAACAATATTTTTAGATAGTTCTATCATTTAAAGTTGTATAATCTGAAAAATCTATCTTCCTTTTAAGTTTTTTTTTTGCTTCTTTCCTCCTTTGAGACAGTGTATACAACGGTGAACAGCAATTTATGGTGACAAAGAATTGTATGCTCTTTCGAAATCTCCAAGGCGAGGACATCATTTGTCAATTTTGTGGCTCTTGGAGCTGTAATAAAAGTTCTATAGATTTCAACTAACGTAGCTGTTGCACCCGAGGAAATTCATAAAAGCCAATGTCTGGTGGAAGAACATTCATTTATTCCCTAAGATTCTATTACTGTCTCTTGACGAATAACATTTGTACTTTTATATAGTATAAATGCTGTATTATGTCTGCATTTATAACTTAATTGTGCAAAACAAAAACTTTTTGAAAAATAACGAACTCCAGAGATATAAGGCGTATACATTGATTGGAAGTTATATTATAAATACTGATTTAATTAAAATAGAAAGGTATTAATTAGGAGTAGTTAAACCAATATGAAAGGAGAGAGAGGTGTGGAATGGTAATTTCTTTTGGAAAGAAATTCCTCACTACTTTGAAATTATCCCAATAGTAAATAAATCTTAATTTTCAGTTTAATTGAAAATAATGTCAAATTGTCGGATTACTTTTAGGGCTTATCAGTTGCCTTAATTTTTAAGCTTTATTGCACAGCAGAGGAGAAAAGTTTTCTAGGTCATACGTAGTTGACGGAAAAATCCGTGAACGCTCCAAAATGGCGTTCATAAAATTAACGGGGAATTTTTGTGTGTTTTGGCTTGTTACATTTCGATACATTATCCATCCACGTGTTCATTCAAAAATGTGATTCTCAATGAAAATGTTATTTATCAAGTAACTCGTTCCACAGCTTGTGGCATGGAAGATTGGACCATAAAGTAGAGTGGTTGCCAAGGAGATAAGACATCTAGTCAAAATAGCACACAAGTTTGCTGCTAAGACGGGAGTGATAAAGTATCAACGGGCTATTAATGAAGCCGTGATTTTTCCTGGGGTTTCAATGCAACCTGAAAATGTGCTAGTAAACTGCTCTTCTTGCGCTAATTAAAGTATTCAGCAGTTAGTATTAGATATGCAGTAAAGCGATATAAAGATGCCGTTATAAGTTAAAGAGTGAGCGTGAGTATTATCTCGCAACACACCTAGGTTCTCCATCACAAGTAGCGGTGATGACATGTGCATGATAAAAGGGTGACACCGCCATCTCCCAGTGTGGTAAACGAAGATAAATATATCTTTCCTTAAAATACCCTTGGTGATGAATAAGGCAGGTGAAGAAAATTAATCTTACGTTGGGAAGATGGCCAGAGAATGAACTAAAGGCATTCGTCTATAATAAACGCAACGGAGCAACACGATATCCGCCATTGGACCATATTTCATTCGAGTCCAATGTGTTTCATTTCTGGCTCAAAGTGAAGCTGCCGCTTTCCACTGTTGCTTATCCTTTGTTAGAAGTACACAGGTCAGCGAGCCACTGAGTTGCTCACTGCTTACAAAGCTGAAACATTTGCGAACAAATTATTAGACCCGCTTCCTAATACCACCCCAACGCTCCATCTTCAACCAGCCTATTGTTCTTGGTCACTGAAGTAATTCTGCATTCGCTGGCCGTAACCAGGAGACTAATTTTAAAATGAAGTTACCATTGTGGAAAAATTACCGCGACTCCATGCAGCCAAGACATGCTATTCTTCCCCCGTTTACTGCTAATTACATTTCACACACTGTTATCGACAGTGGAGTGGAAACACCGTTTTCGGTAGACTTGGAGAAGAATGGCTTCTTATTAAAGTTCAGTAAGATGTTATATCAAATTGCTTCATCCCAATGCTTGTTTCTTGGTTCTCACCAAATTAATTTCATACACTTAAAAAAGACAGTTATGAAAATTACTGGGTTTTTTTTATTAGTGTCGGTCGGCTTGGACAGGAAAACAATATCCTGACCAGCAAGAATTAAGATTTATATAACTGAAATTTTATGAAATTTGGTGTATCCTCTTTAAGGATACGCTAATTTTTACTATAGGTGTACACCGGACTTGTACCTAATACTTGACAACATCCTAGAGCCTTCTCAACAAAGGGAACATCTCATTTTTCTATGTTCCCTTAACTATATAGGCTTACACTTTTGAAAAGTTCCTAACAATAACAACAACATTATCAACATCTATAGGATAGCAATAAAACTTGTCATACCCTAAACTTATATCATGATTTAACTTGCATTATAATTCCTCCAAGATAATACCTATAAAATTCTTTGATTAATTAAGTTATAGCAGGAGAGCGAATGGAAGGTGGTCTTTTTAAACATATAAGGATATATATTTTAAATAAGGAATAAAATTAAATTTAATCCAAAAGTAGAGAAATATTTAAGTAGTTTTCAAATGTAGTTTATAAGCGATTTCCTTTGAAATGGTAACTTTTAGTTGCTCTGAATATTTTTCGTGCCACTTCGATGGAAATATAAGTTAGATATAAATAATAGATAGTCCATAGATAGAAATATATAAGCAAGATGATCGAACCAGAATGGAACCATATTGGTTTATGAGCTGAAAATACTAGAAATAATAATTTCGAAATTAATTTTTAATTCCTATACAGTTAATTTATTATAGTAGTCGTAAATATATATTAATATAATTAATTTAGTCTGCGTAAAAATAATATTCACCCTGTATAGTGCATATAGTTGATCAGTATGAAAACTTTGAGATGTATTCGAAGACATGCGCAGTTCTGACAACAGGAAATTACCATAACGCCCCCTATAAAACATTTGTACTCACCTGTGCATTATTATATTGTTGAGCAAATTATTCCGTGCATTTTTCGTATCATAAAAAGCGTTTAACTGTAGAATCTCTCTCAACTAATTCTTTATTATTCTTGCGCATGATTTGTATTTACACCACACCTTACTCGATTACTTCTAGACAACCCTATTACCTCAGGAAATAAAGAGTGTCCTTTAATGTAACTAAAATGCTAATTTCGTTTCCTGTTCTCGCATAAAGAAAACAAAAAAAACTATCTTTTAAGGCTAAACTACAAATATTTCGGGGATGTTAACAGTACACGTGAATTTATGTGTTGCAAAACGCTCTAGAACTGGAAATGTTAAAAAAGCAATTTGCCTCAATCAACCTCGAGTCCCTTAACGAGGACCTACAGCTCGCTCGTGAATCTATCATCGCTGCAGCCCTTCTTCGATCTTTGCTCAAGACACACCACAACGGAACAAATGGGGGCTTTAAACAAACGCACTTTGTCTTGTCTGCCGACGAAGAAGAAAGTGCGGGTTAGAAAGCAAACAAACCTACGTAAAAATAAATAGAATGACTACTTCTCATAATCGAAACAGAAGATAGCTGTGTTTACCTCGGTTGCTTCAATGTACAGGAACAAGGCTTCGGCGGCAGACATATTGACTCCCTGTCCTCTCTCCGTCACGGCCAGCGAGATGCGACGGCTTCGTTCGTGGGTAGGAACGACATAGACGCCATACTCCTTATCTCGCCTTTTCCTTCGGTTCTCTCTCTTCGTGCAACTCTTTTTTTTTTCTTTCTTTTTCTTCTTTTGTTCTTCTACCAAACACACCAAAATCGTTCTTTCTTTTTTCCTCGTTTATCAACTGCTGTCAGTCCCTACATTCTTACTTCAACTGCAATCAGCAAGGTTCGCTACTCCAACGGGTTATATTGAACTCTGTCGTTCTAAGTTTTTAAGGTCGTAAAGAAACCTACCGTCCGTAAGATAGGTTCGTATGACAAATAGGAACCGATATATCGGAAGGCTTTCGAAGTTTTCCTCCCTTCAACGCTGTGGGGTGAAAACACTTATGCCCACCAATCGGTTTTGCACTCTATACCTACAGTTTTGTGCTAAGGGGCGGATCCTTATTTTTCCCCACGGAGATTTATGATATGGTACCTTAATGGTCACCCCGGTGATCACATTATATCTGCCAAACAAGGAGACTTATTATTATCTCCTTGCAACATGCGTTAGGGGAGGTCAACCCTTTCACACGTCACCTCCCCTGTGTTCACCCCATCAGCTGTACATTTCTTTGCAGAAGTAAAATTGCTCCACAAAGTAAGTGGGAGTTGAAAAATCTTATCTCACGCTGCTATTTAATTTAATTACGAATTTTATTTCCTTCTCTATTTTGTTAGACGTAACCGGTAAGCGCAGGAACATACTATGGTGTTCTGTTATTTTGATTTATTTTCCTCTGCTGGTTTGCAGTAGAACAAGACACACACACACACACTGTACAAAAAAAGAGAACGAAATACTTTTTAAAACAGTTCTGTAAAATTTTAGAAATAATTAATCTATAATTTCTGATTTTACAATATAACACACTGCGTTTTTTTTTATCCTTTTTAATGAATTAGATCGTTAAAACTGCAATATATGAACGGTGACCAAACGAATTAATCAAAGCTCGAGTCACGTGGTATCAAATGTTTTTAGCTGGACGATAAACAGGCTTACGTCATTTCCTGTGTATTAGTTCGCAGTACAAGAATACAATGCATAATAATAGAATAAAATTTTATTCCTTTTAAGATTTATTTTAATTTTACTGAATTACATGAGACATCTTTTGGATATGGGGAAGGAGGAGGGTTTACATTATACAGAACTATGGATTATATATAGATTCAGTTAATTTATCTGGCCTGATAATTTTATTGGATCTTTAACTACGAAAGTGTATATTGGTGGACGTATCCTTGGGTGTTACTCGCTGCTAAGACTTATTTCTTCCATAAGAATTTTCATAGGAGGGAGGGGGAGAGGCGTAGCATGCCTGAAATGACCCAGACATCTTTCGCCGATGCCTTGTGTCTATTTTTCGATCTGGTCCCCCTTTTCCATTCTTGAGTTCATTAGTGTATCTCGTTACTAGTAGACAAACGCTGCATTCCTGGACCTGCTGTGGAAAGATTTTCCGGTAGTCATAGTTTGCCTTTGACGATAACTTATATCAACAAGAAGTGTGTTGAAATCTTCGTTAAGTCCATGAAAGATGGAATTCTATCATTTGTAATAATTCTGTTGTTTTTTTGGTTAGATATTACATTTGATTTGATAAGCACCTTATGCTAAAGAAGAGGAAGTAGCACAGTTGCGATAAACCTACTTTAAATTATATGTGGGAGGAGGCAGTGTTTATAAAATTTTGTTTATATATCTGGTCGGCTACATACAGAGCACAAAGATATTGGCATTTGACCACTCGGTTACGGTGCTTTTGATGTGAAGAAATCCAGAAATACTAAAAGCTTTTTGAATTTCGCCTCCTCCAGGGTGTGTTTGGATAATGTTTACAGAATCCAGCACGTCTTAGTTTATCTTAGGATTTACCGCGAAGTTTCCTTTTAGTCTGTTTTGTATTTCTTTTCTAGGGGTATTAAAAGAACGAAAAGAATTGGAAACTCTTACGCAGAAAATATCAATCATGTGCTTAAAGTGGCTTAGACTTCTTGTACTGGTTCTGACAATTTTTAAAATATCGATATATCAAAAGGATAAGACGTTGAACAAAGAAGCAGATTTAAAACAGTTTAATAGTATCTTTAAAGATAGCGGAACGGATGTAAAATTACTTAAGTTTGTTTATATGCAGTTGCTGTTGGTTACTCCCCATTAAAATAAATGTAAAAATAATTTTCTCCGTCTAAAGATTTTTTTACTTTTTTATTTTAGCTATAAATTTGTGCTTGAATTCTTTGGGGAAGGAGATTGTACGGTGCACTTTTCAAGCCAAAGTCGCGAGAACCAGTTTGAGTAATTGCTGAAACTTCCCTAAACCATCATATTTAGATGTATAAAGCTGTCTAAGCATGGCCAAGGCTTAAATTATATCGTATAAGAAATAATGATACAGTATGCGTATATTTATAGCCAGTGTCTTGTCTTAATTCATGATTATGACCTCAAATTTAGCTTATATAGTTAAATGAAGACCTCAAAGTATTAGGTAACTGAGATAAAATTCTGATTTATTGGTGTATCGTACTCCCTGAAAAAGACTGGGGTTGGAAAATCTTTAAAAAAAAAACTAGTCGTGATCGACTGAGGACATTCCATTCTATTAAAATTGTAAACTTAATTAATCTTCATAAGGTAATGCTCAAATTCTCATCGTTAAAGCAGTTTGAGGTCTTGACTTTTGAACTGCTATTTTTCTCTCATTTATTCTAGTTTTTTTTTCTGTTTGGTCCAGCATAAACACTCTGTATATAATGCTATGGGCACCGATGTTTTATGGATTCGTGCAAGGCTAATATATTAGTTTATAAGGGGTTTCAGTAAACTTCATATTTACCCTGAACTCTTCATGACAATCGAAAAAAAAATTAAAAAAAGAAACCATATTAATCATTTTGTACGTGTATCCTAGCTAGAGAGAGATTTCGGCAATGAGTGGATTGCTGAAATCTCTCTCTGAAGTCACTGCGCCATCGCAAGGAAATTTCTTGCCTTCCAAGAAGGGCTTCGATGATGGGAAGAAAGAGGTGTCTGAAGGTACGAGGTCAGGAAAATATACCTGCAACAAACTTTCAACATTGGTTTGCCATCCGTGGCTCATTTAAGTTGTGTGCAATGGTGTTGGCGTGGAGCAACATATAACGCCTTTGGTTAACATCTCTGTTTCTTCTCGACAGCTGCATGCATATTGGGCAGGGGGTTGGAGGCATATCCCGGCGATGATCGTGTTCTTTGAAGATAACCAATGGAGATTTAGTTCTTAGAGAACCGACATAATCAAATTTACAGCAAATTCCTGTTTTCTACAGGGGAAATGACAGAACGTTTCAACCGTCTGGGACGTTCCTTGCTTTCAGAATGAAATATTACCTCAGTCTTATCACCAGTCGTGATAAGAAGTCATTCTGGTTATTGTCGCATGTGGATAGAAGTTGCTCTGCATAATTCTGCCTTGCATCTTCTGAAAAGATGACGGAGTAGTCTTTATGCATGTGCAAACGGTGTTGCACAATCTTTTCCACAGAACCAGTACTCAGACGGGCCACATAAACCAGCTCACGAATTGCTAGATGTGGTGAGTTCCTCTACCTTCTTCACATTGTCTTCTATCATAGCAGTTGTTGAGCACTGTGGAATTTCTGCTTCTTGAACGCTTATACGTCACTGCTTAAATTACTTTATCTACCGCTTTCTGACAATACTGGTGGTGGAGTAACTGTTAATGGTACGAGCAATAGTCATAATTCAATTCCCCGAAAGATCTGAAATTTGAAGGTGGCTCTACCCATTCCAGTACAGACTCATAAACATCTGATTACCACTTGCTCGGACCATTAAACGATGGTACCATTCTTAGACGGTAAAAAATTTCAAAACAGCAAAGGTTTCGAAATCGTGCAATTCCTATTCTAACAACGACCACAAAACTCCTTGGGGAAAAAAAGCATTCGAAAGTTATCAGTAAGATGGAAGAATTGTTTAGATGAAGTGGGAAATAGCTTAAGAAGTAACAATGTTTGTATTATTGGTACTTAGCGCCAAATATAATTTTATAAAAGAAATCTTGGAGAATTATGAGGCATTAAAAAAAAAAAAAATCGGGTTTTTCTACAGTTATAATTTCATTTAGGTGAATATGGATTTTCACCGAATCATCCTTTGGATTTTCCTACTCATGGAACCTGAATTCCTGTTAGAAGAATGCGGCGGAAAAATTCAGAAGCTTCGCTAGGGGAGTGGTTTGCCTTCATCAATACTGACGCTGTTTTTTTCCCCTCCCCCTCTGACTGATCCATCATAAACCTTTCAAGGAAATACTTGTCTAAAAAAAAAATCAATGCATTACGCATACTTTGCCTATTGCTAGACGAATAGTAAAAGAAATAGCTTTTAAAATTCTGCCCACCGATTTTTTTAACCACACAAGAGCAGTCCGTGGTGTATATGACGACAACCTACCGACTCTGTCGTAGGGGGCGGATGCCAGTCATATTTATTAAAGTATGCTTCCTGTATTTTTTTGGGAAAGGTCGAGGGGTGGCAATATCTTGCCTATACAGTAAAAATCCCTCGGGCCGCTACTGTAAATACATCATAATTTTTCCATCAATAACGTCCAGGTATTCATACAGCACTCGACTATGAGTTCTGAGCCTGGATCGATTGTGAAATGCGCATGGCCCTTTTTTTTTTCCATCACCCCTCCGGTCATTGAAACCTTACAGATCCGTAATACATGCGTTGCTGGGTAATTGTGTGATCCAATTCTGTATAAGCCACGGATTCGATTTATCAACAGCCGGAAGAGAATAATTCTCAATAAATAAACCTTTATTTTCGAATCACTATCTAAAATAACTTCTGCTTGTTAGTAAATTGTATCAGATTCTTAAATCGGTTAAATTTATGAAGATTTCCAACTGCTACATCTTAAGTATTAGCAAATTGAAGACGTTAAAGGATAACAAGGTTAACTTTAGAGACCAGGATTAAATCTCTAAGTCGAGCTGCCTGAAGTACTAACCATTAATTTACTGCGATTAAATGTACAGATTGGTTAATAGGTTTTTAAACGTATTCTGCTGGGAATGTGGTCGCTTATGATACATTGCTTTACACCTCTTCATCACTCATATGTCAGTGCTGCTCTTAAAACCTGTTGTGCAGCCAAAACTCCTAATAAAACCACAGCTAGCCCGAAGACACGAAACCGCGAGAGTCATACCCTGGAGGTGGCACGTTTCTCGGTTGCTAGCTTTCCCAGTGGTAGGGCAGGCAAGACAAAATGATCTAAATAGATTAGCTGTAGGTCAAGGGGTTAGCTGTCATAGGTTTTACAAGATAGTGGGCGCTCTACTTGTGATCGTACTTCTCACATTCCGTCATTACAAGGAAACTACCGGACATCACCGAGTGTGTCTCCGGTCCAGCGGATTGGTATTTCAGTGTCGAGAGGACCTGCAGAGAAAATTGGATCACATTGTCGTGTGTCTGTTTGTTTCCAGGCCACTACTGCCGCGCGAGACTTATTCAAGTGTGTAATTAAATTCTTTCTGCAAAGGGGTGGGCTGAAGGGTGATTTATAGCACGCTTCACAACCCAGACTCGGACCAGAGATAGGATGGGAGAGAGAGAGGCACAAGGTGGGGGGGAGGAAGGAATGGAATGAGGGTAAAAGAGCAACTGCCTACCGTCTGTCACGCTGTTTCTCAACTAAAGGGACATCAAGCTTAATCTAGCACGATCGAAATGAGACAGCCTCTGCCCTTTCACATGACTGGGTACAGGTGTCCAGTCTTTTCGGAGGGAGAACTTCAGAAGCGTCGCAGACGGGAGTTGGTTGCGCCTCCATCACTACTGCACCCAAATGCATCCTTAAAATTCCTTTCATTGACGCTGAAAAAAAAAATAGCTGCGAAGAGAAAAAGAAAGAATGGTATCCCCTAGCAACGCACGCAGTTGATGCAGGGCAGGCGAGGCGTTGGAGCATTTGTCTCATTGTCGGCTGAGCGTGAAAGACGGATGGCTATATAGTGACTTCGGAAATTAAAACCTGCCCTTATCAATCAGTTCACTTTACCTTAACGAGTCTCTCTAATGCAGTCCCTGGCGCTATTCTACCTTCCAATATAGTACTCTCCAGCTTCGCCCCTTTTCTCCCTACCTCACGCCTACTGAACATAACATTAAAGCACACTTAAAACCGAGCCTCTCGCGTACAAAAGTAGCGTCAGCCGGCGAGTTTGCTCTCCATCAGAGACTGCACGTCATGCATGTCCACAAAGAACAAATCCCACCGATCCTTGTCCTCTCATTCGTTACCACCGTACTAGCTGTCAGCCACCTAGCTTAGTTTTGCTTCACCGAGAGGGAAAATTTACTTGTTATTTTTTTCCCCAGACGTTTCTCTCTTGGAACTTTTCAAGACACCGTTCGGACGTACAGCTTAGAATTAATCATAAGGATTGAGAAGTAATTTTGCCTTTAGCCATTACGTCGCTTGAGTCTGTATGCTTTACGTGAATTTTAAATCCCAGAAACCTCTTGGGGATGTGGTTTTGTAGTGAAAGTTTTCAGATGGCACGCTGTACTTTATGAAGCTGTTTATCTTTGCATTTTCCATGGTTCCGAAGGCTGGGATTGTGTTAGAAACGCCGCTAATATTTACCTCTCCTTCATGGCCGGTAAACACTCCTAATTACCTTCTCTCTTGCTCCTGTTGGCTTAACGATTTTATGGCCTCTGAAGAGAAGCCTTTACGTTTCTGTAAAGCTTCCAATGCTATAATAACGTAGTTCTCATTGGAAATATTTCGCAGAAACGCATAAGAATGTAGCATCCTCTTAAGGAATTTCCAACACATTCAAAATAGATCAGATTTCTTTAAGGTCCGATGTAGGTGTACTTTAAGCAAAACAAGCAAAGGTACCGTTTACCTTGGAGAAATCTTCCGTGGTAGCTGAAATCTAGCCAGACATCTCGCTTTGGAACCAGCGCTTATTAAAGATAAAGCATTGGGCAAGCCTGGTAATTCTTTACCTTTCTCATGCGCATCAAACGGAGGAAAAAAGTATATCATTCTGAGGGATCTAACCTGCTGACATCACTACATAGTTTACAAGCAGAAACCGGTAAATGCAGGTTGCTGACTTGTAGGTATTTGTGGTCTGAAGGACAACGGGATTTATAAACAAAGCTTTGTTCATGCTATTCTGTAGTTCCGAAAAGTTCCGTTGAGATTCATTCCTGGAAGATCTTTATTTAAATATACATGTATAGTTTATTTTTAAAAAATTCAAAACGAAAATACGTCTGTAATGACTATTTTTCTGAAACACCTCTTCCAAATCCATAAATGTTTTATATTTTCTCAGGTATTTAAAGGATAACTGTGCCAAATTGAAATAGGGAATTTCAATCTTTGTTGTTGATCTATGTTTTCTAACCGATTCTTTTTAATCGATGAAGTTCAAAATCGGTAATGTTATCCTAGCAATATTTTCCACCAACATTCTAAAACCTTTTTCAAAGGTTCGCATCCCCGATCCCTCAATGTCGGGTTGTTGCAATGACCGTATTGACCTTGTTAAGGATTCGTGAAAAATACGAACGATTGGGACAAGTCCTTCACTTGTTCGTTGAAGTTTGAGTTGTAGGATAAACAGTAACGCACATACACACGCACACATTTCGTGACCAAGCGCGGAAACTGTATATTGTAGTAACAAGTGTTAATTTATAACCTTTCACACATAGCGAAGTGATTTATACACCTTCCACCCACCCTTAACGACGGGCCAGTTCGAGGGGGTAAAAAAAAAAAAAGACCTCTTCCGTTTTTGTAGGAGTGGCCCCATAGTGACCTTCGTGACCTACTGCCCCTCCTCTAATCTGCAATCCCCACTACTCTTCTCGGGTGCTTCAACCACACACCAAGGAGGAACCAAAAGGGCAGAGAAAATTGACCAATCTGGGAATGTTTATGATAGAGGCACTGCCCTCTCGCGAAAACAGAACAAGGTGCTGAATTAACTTCTACATTTTAGACACTTTCTTGAAGTTTCAAGGTGTAAATGATAGCGTAAGGTCACCAAAGCCAAGAACATATTTTAATGTGTTTAAAAGATTCTGCTTCTTATCAAAACTACGGAATATGAAGTACTCTTGACCCGATATGCTAATTATTCATTCCAGTTTCTTTTACCTACTTTATTATCATATTTCATTAGTCAAACAGTACCATTCGATACGTTACTGTTATATAAATTAAATAATTTTTATATCGTCTAATTTAAAACTTAATTTTATTTTTTTCTTTAAAAACCTCTCGATACTCCTCTAATGACTATATTCCTGAAACACCTCTTTCAAATTCTCAAATGTTTTTATATTTTATAAGACTTAAATTTATCATTTTAATTTATTTATTATAATTTTTATATATAACTTTATAATAACTTCAATTTTCAATTGTAATGCAGTCGCAACACGAGAAATGATTGAACTGTTTCATGTATATAAAAAAATATTTAGAAATTCCAAAAACGTAACAGTTAAGAAAAAAAATTGTATTTTTAAAAAATATTAAGCTTTTGGTATAAACAAAATATATCTTTATGGAGGTTTCAATTTCTGCAAAAGTTATACAGATATTTTGATTGTCTCCTGAACGAATTGGGAGGGGCCCCCTAAAACTCCTTGGATTGTTTGCTTTTGGAATTTTTCTCAGTTTATTATTGTTTCATTTTATTAATAATAATAATAATTAAAAGGAAGTGAACAGCAGACATATCTTGAATAAGAAAGTTATTTTTAATGAATCTGTATTGAGACACCTTCTAGAGGTTAATAACTACAATTAGTTCTAGAATTGATATACCCTTGAATTGTTTATTCTTTGGATTTTCCTTAATTTATTATTATTATTATGTCATATTTATTATAAATAATAATTAATGATATGAACCGCCGATAAACCTTTCTTAATTCGAGTATCTTGAAGAAGAAAGTTAGATTTAATAAACTGTATTGAGACACCCATCGAGAGGTTAATAACTACGATTAGTAGTTATTAACCTCTCGATGTTTAATAACTACTAATAACTACGATTAGTAGTTATTAACCGATAAAGTTATTAACCAATAAAAATATTGTAAAAATACAAAAGTGGTAACAAAAATAATTTGCATTTTTCCTAAAATACCATGCCTTCGATAACTTTTTTTTTTTAAATAAAAAAAATTCAATTAAAATGTCTGCTGACAAATTTGGATTTTTTGGATTATTGTCATTTTAAATAATAATTAAAATGAACAGTGGATAAACCTTTCTTAATTCAAGGTATGCTGAATAAGAAAGTCACTTAATAAATCTGTATTGAGACACCCATCGAGAGGTTGATAACTACAATTAGTTATAGAAAAGAGATATAAACCAATAATTATGGTAGCCAGCATTTTTTTCGATGTAAAGGGAAGAAAGAACATTTATTACTCTGGCATTTCATTTTTCTTTATCTGGGGAAACAAACGTCGTCTTTGTAATAAATGTTCCACATCTCTGGAATGGCAGGAAAAATTTCATCCATCAACAATACTTTTTCTGCTTTTGTTTCTAAATCTTACTTCGCGCTGGGGAACCAAACCTCGTAGCGTGCACCGTGGTCGATAAACAATGACAAAGGCAAGGTACAAAAAAAGTCAATATCTTTATTATAGTAGCAAGCCCTTCGGATGCTGAATTTGCTCCAGTTCTCCGAACCTTGGAGAAACTTAAAGAAGAAAAAAAGAGAGAAAGAGGAGGAGGAAAAAAAAAAGTACATTCGCCGTAGCTTTCTTTACATTTTCCGAATTTCTTTACAGAAGCTGGCAAAATAAGCTGAACCAGACACACCTTAAGACAAACATTATAAATTTCTCAGGTCTGTAGACTGTTCATCTTGGCTTAGCTGAACACCACAACAAACTACAAGATTCCGAGGATTTTTACATGCAATCTACCGCCCGCTAAAATCGTGTGTTCCGCTTTTAATCGTGTTTTGTAACATCTTCTTACTGGAATTTAAACCACAGTGGGCGGGGTTGAACAAGATAAAATTTACCATTTTTTTTTTACCCATCCTTTTTTTTCTTCTTGAAGGAAAAGTTTCCGAGCAAACAATACGTTGCTTTTTTTTTAAACTACCCACCTTAAAAACCGTTAAGAAACGGGGGAGGGGGAAGAAACGAACAGTAAAAACTTTAGTGTCATTAGTGCATGGTTTTACCATTCTCGCTTGACACTCCCTACCATCGTATTTCATTTCCAGCGTGCAAAAATTTACGATTGCCATAGCGAGAGAAAAAGGGAAAGAAGACATGTATATGGGTGTTTATATATAAAAACTAGAACTGTTGGATGGAAACCCAGTGTTAGAACTGTATGGATATGCCAGTAATGATGTGAGGAATTATCGAGACGAAAATGTGAGTTGGAGAAGGTACACGCCTAGCAGCTGTCGACTACCAGGTATGATAGGCTGAAACACTATTTTTTCCCCACCTACAGGGAAAGGGGAGGGCAGGAAATTACCAACTACGTGAGAACATGAGACGCTGTCATAAAAAGGAAGCGGATAACATCAACACTGTTTTTAGCGAGTGTGACAGTCCATAGTTACATTGTAATGTGATCAGTTAATTTTTATGTCCACTACTGTACATTTTAGTAAATGCGTACTTAACTCCCGGGTTAAGTTGAAAATTAATTATGATGATTATTATTGAAACAAATGTCCAGTCGCTAATTTTTATTAAAATTAAACAGGCATTTCTTTTTCGGAAATTCTTTGAGATTTTGCTTTAGTGTTTTAGAGGAAGATTACTGTCATTACTAGATGGCGCTTTAATCGCTTTATAAATTAATTTTGTATAAGGTTATGAATGTTATGTATTTTTTTTCGGATTTCTTAACTATCATTAAGAGTTAAAAATATAATTACGATGTTTTATTAATTGATGACAAGGATGACTAATTGTTTCAATATAATTATGCTCTTAATTTCAAAGATTATTTTCTCCTCTTGATATTGTCTGTAGTTCCTAATTTTTTTAATAATAATATACGCTACAATATTTTTAAGCTCCTTTTTAGTGTCATAAAAAGAATTACTGTACGTGGATTGGCAAAGGCCTCAGTTGTGTGAGGAATAATGAAGCAAGTCACAGAGTTGCCTTGGTATTGCACCTGTATTATATTATTTTGTTTTGCAATATCGGTAATAGTTCACATTGCAGGCAATAGCAGTATACCTCTTTCGGCAGTAGTGCTTTTTAGTTGAAATGAAAGTGCAGTGCCTCAACAACTCGTGGTGACTTGATTCGCAATAGGGGATCGGTGTATGTTTTAGTAAACTCAGTTTAATCCTTGCTTGTTAAGGTAGTGTAATTAAAAAGAAATAATTTAGAAATTACTTCTGTTTAGGGCCCTAATTGTTCGTTTTATTCACTTCACTTTTTCACTTAATTTTCAAAAACGAACGAAAGGCACATGCGCGTAGGATATCTGGGCGGAGTTAAACCTTACGCATGCCCACTTCAGCTTTATATTATATGAAGTACTGTACAGTACTTCATATAATATAAAGCAACGTAGCCAAAATTTAGAAGGGTTGGAGAGCTCAAAATCCATGTAATCTAAGGGGAGGGGGTAGAAGGTTTATTTAAGTGGGAGCTACTACTTATTTCAATTACTTTATTTAAGCTATATAAACTATTATTTATTAGGTTTTCAGTGGAATTTAGCTTTCTTAGTTGAAGTCTTAAAATTTAGGAAAAAATCATCTGATATTTATAAAAAAAAAAAAAGAAATTAAACTACCTTCTAGGATAAATTAAAAATAATGTTACGATCCGCTTCAAAAAAATATTTAAAAAATAGTAGCCGCGTGGTCAGTGTGGTATTATACACGTTTGAATTGATTTGGTGGAACCTGCGTGACTGCTAAATATGGTAATGTTCTGGTATTCTATATCTTGTAAACTCATCTGACACTATGTGGACTTTACAAGGTATAAACAAACTTTTTACTTTAACAGCATGGATTGTGTGAGACAGTCTCACTAGCCTCTCATGATTAAGCATTAATAATACTTCCGCTGTTTGTCTGATCACCGTGGGTTGGCCTACTTTTTTATTTGCTGATGCCATCTTGGGGAAAGTATTATATTCATCAGATGGGAAAAGAAAAGAGAGAGAAAAAAGGCAACACAGTCGTCTCCCGGTTGATATAAGAAACGCCCTTTGAATTTAATAGAGGGAGATCAAGTGAGACCAGCAGACCGCGTCTAGGTCATCAACCTCCACTCACAGTTACCCATAATTCTGGAAGAATGTACGAAAGGGTACACGACCCAGACCACTAGAATAAATATGTTCAACTTCTACTTTTCTTTGTGCCCTCAGTTCTCTCTTATCTATGGAAACAGATGGCATTGTTCCCTTCTAGAAGTCATATTCAATTCTGCCGTCTCAGTTACATATTGCCACCTGGCTTCCTGTGAGACTCTTTGATCTTACAGTTCCTTTCTCTTAAAGGGTTCTGTCTCCACTATATCGTTCGTGGAAAACGATATCAAATGTTTGCTTTAAACAGTATTTGCAGCACACGGCCATCTTGCTCTTTCCTGGAAAGAACCGTAAAAATTATCTTTCGAAAAGCTTGTATCTCATACCAGTCTTCTTCTTCTTCTTTATATTAATTTTAGCAGTGGTTGACAAAGAAGCTCAAATATTACTTATCTTCCGCTTTGTTTTGTTTTTTGGAGAGCAGGAAAGGGGACTGAACCACCACCATGTTCAAAGTTATCTTTAATCCCTACTGGTTTCAGGAATTCCCGACAGATGGCACACTAATCAGTTTCCATTAGCAGTAGGCTAATTTTCTTCCGAAAAATTGGGCATTGTACTTCTGACTTTTAAAGTACTGTATATCAGTTTTTGCACTGGCTTTAGTAGATAATATTGAAAACAGATTAGCAGATAATAGCTTTCTTCTACTAGGAAACTATATTTTCAAAAATCAGAGCTTAACTATTTATTTTTTCTCTCTAAATAGAATATCTAAGAAATATCGGACATTATGGGAAATCTCAAAGTACTTCCACTAGATGGCATTACTTTATTTTTAAGAGCACCTCTGATGATGATATTACTGTTTATGCTTCTATAAGTTGTAGTAATTAAGTTAGAGGACATGCTAAGGGAAGAGGGAAATCAGATGAATCAATTCCCTTCCCTAAAAATATAAGTTTTGATAGATCGATCCCTAATATTAACATATCTTTATTTCTTCATAAACTTTTCACTCACTGTGTCTGTCTTTGTGTCTTCTGTCTTCCAATTTCAGGGTATTCCCTTGAATTAAGTTATAGAAGCTCAGTTCAGTAATATCTTGATTGATGTTAACATGTAGCTACTCAATAGAAACCAAAGACTTTTATAAGTGATTAGTATTGTTCACTCTTTGTTCATCATTACAGATGGAAAGTGAAGACGAATGGGAGGTCGAACAGAGATTGAAAACAAGAAAAATGAGGGGTTGACAGTAGGCGAAGAACCTTCCTCAGATGACTCCAGTGATGAAAACAGTAAATGGTAATTTTTTTCTTATTAGATCTATAAATAACTACAATAATTCTTTTATCAAAAAGTAGAGTAACTTGAACATCCATCGTAAGTTTAAAAAGAAGGATCATGTAGCTACATCTTATTTAGTTTACTAAGAAATTAGCCAGTAGATTTTTACCTTTTTTTTTTGTTAAATCTGCACCGAAGTCTAAAAGCGACTTCAACATTATGATTAAACTTGACGTTGCTTGCCATTTTATTAGCGAAATATATAAGGTAATAAGGAACATTTTTCGCTGTCGTCTTATAGAACATCGTGACAGATTTTTCTGTGTCATTGAAACACCAGATCTATTCAGCGTGCTTTAAATTGACCCTCTCTTGCTAAAGTGCGAGTTTCTCTCATATGATTCGTTACCTGGGCAAAGCTTAAGCACTCAAATTGCGATTAGAGCGGCTGGAGTATTATGATTTCTCATTAATATTCCCTTCGACAGTGAACTGATATCGTCAGCTAAGTTAGCAGACACGGCTGACGACAAGTCATCAGGATGTTACGGGACTTGAGACGAAGGCTCAGAGAAGATTAGAACGCTCTTAATATCTTATTAGACCTTCCCGTCATTAGTACATTATTAGCTATCGTTAGGGCTTCAAATTAAAGGCAAAGTTCGCACCAAAATATCATTACCGACACCTGCCAAGTGTGCTATAACCTCCTCGTGCCACGCCAGTAGTCAGTCATATGCACGCAGGCAAATCCTTACTGTAGCTCACTCACAAGCACTGTTCGTTATTGTCCGGTAAACAAGCACCACCTTCTTAGAAATACGCAGGAAAGAAAGTTGAAGTGCTGCGATGATTTGGTGTGTTTTACAAACATTCGTCACCTCTGTAACGTTGATGTCACATTAGAATGTGATCTCAACGTTAGAGATGTCAAGCAGTTAATCTAATCAGATAACTGAGAGTATATAAGACTCGACTCGGAATCATTGCCAATCAATATCGCAAAATACGCAGAATCCATCTGTTTCCACTTTTAGAAATTTATTTAAACGTAATTTGTTCTTTTTATATTATGTTGGTGTCCAAAATAAGAAAGAATTCATATTTTTGACCTTGCCTGCTCTTTTCAAAATCTTCTTCGGATCACTAGAATAACTCAATTTTGAGTTATAACGTAGAATAGCTGAAAATTGAATTACTTTAATTTAAGTCATTCGTCTCCTGTGATTTTTCTCCTGATTTTGATAATTTTGGAGACCGATTACTTAAGAAACATTAGTACTGACAATAAAGGAATGCTGAACACTCTGAATCAGTATTATGCACTATTTATACCCACGATAAAACTATATCAACAGGATGTAAACGTTTGCTGAGTGGAATAGTAATTCCAGCCAGTGTGTTGTAAACAATACATTTATATTCATCATAGCTGGAATCTATGCAAAGAAGCACAAATAATTAGACGAAATGGGAGGAAAGCTCTCCTTCGAATGTTTATTATTTACCTTGTGTGCTCCAAATTCTCAACAACTGAGTAATCAATTTAACGTAAGTAGCCTCCACCCGCAAAGAACCTAAATTCTAAAACAATAAAGATAACCGTGTTTTGGTTCTCCACCCTTTTGATCACGACAAGGAGATTATCAAGGTAAGACGGCCACGAGACTAAGTAGCAAGTAGACTCGTGTCGATAGGTCGTGTTTAATTAAATCATTACAGGCGGAGCGAGTTTCTGTCAAATGTTTCACCCTTATGCTCTTTTGCAGTAGTTATAAAGCAAGTGTCAGTCGCATCAGAAAGATATCTAGCCCCCAAACAAATCCCCACCTGTGTATTTTGTATTTTTATTTTAATACTTTGTTTCCTTGTACAGGAATGGGACAGGCCTTGAATGCTATGTACTGGTACTATTAATTCAACTGCAGAGTCAACATGATTAGCCAAGAGCAAATTGCCAATGTCTCCGGATATATGATCCCTTACGTGTATATTTATTAAAACATAATGATAGTTTTGTTTTCGTTAAACGTAACTTCCTCTACATAAAAGAAAAACTTCAAAAAAAAAGTTTGTAAAACCGCTAATACAGTTAAAGATCATTATGAAACGAATTTTCCAGAATTAACATTTTTAATGACGAATTAATCTGCTATTAGGCTTAACTCAATACTAAACAATGAACAGGAGTTAAAAAATTATACACTTCTTATTTATTTGGTTGGTTGTATGGCCAACGAAATAGGCCCTATTCGAGTACCCCAGTTCGAAACCCTAGGCAGCTTTTATCTGAACAATATTAATGCACGCGCAGATTTCTCTCTATAGCCACGTACTGGCGCGCCTATGAGTTCAATGTAATTGACTCGACAGCCATATTTTTACTTGTAAGAAGGAATACGTGAGTTACTCTTACCCTCTGTTCATCGCTTCTCAAGAAGAAAACATGATCCTTTAGGACAATAATAACGAGCCAAAGTGCGGGGCGTGACCTACAAAACTGGATCAGTGAGCACGGAGAGCACTTACCTCATTGGGTATGACACCCCATCATCATGGAATATTAGTGCCGTGAAATTTTAGACGAATCTGAGAGCTTCAACGGGTGGTGACCTGATTTCTTTGATACCTATGCGGACTAAACATTATCAGTAGCTGATGCTGACAGTATCAAGAGCAATAATTCTATTTTAGGGGGGGAAATTATTTCGTAAAGTTTCAATTCTAGCTTAATCGTGGGTGTAGTATTTATATAAATGCATTGGAATTTTGTTTGATTACCGGATTTGCGTTTTCCTATGAAAAATGTAAGCTAAAATTTGCCCCATTTTGATTAAAAATAAATACATAAATTAATTTCTGCTGGTCATCAGTTATCAAGTTTTTGTTTCCTTCTGTCATTGATCAGTTGATGTCATGTGACAAAAGATGTCCTGTTGCTCTTGATACGGTATTTCGTTTTATAACATAGACCATAGATTTTTGAACAGGGTTCTACAAAAATCTATCGAGATTTTTAAGGAATTTTTTAATGTGAGAGAGAAAGAGGAATAATATTACGATTTTTATTATATTTGTTTTCATTTTTTATTGAAAGAATGAAGATAACTTAGAAAGATGTCCGGGATGAGGATTTTTGAGATAAATATTTTAATACGAATTAAGAAATATCCAAGTTACAGAACTGTCCAAGGCAATGATTTGAAGGGGTTCTACTGAATCATGGAGTTTTAAAAAGGGTTCCCAGATGTTCTGAAAACGTTCCTTTATTTTTTATCATTTTTTAAAATTTAATTTATACTCTATTATCGTTTTTAATTCGGTATTAATAAAATCAACTGTTTTTAAATATATTATAGTTCCACGGATGATTTCAATTTTCGAAAGGTTCCAAGTCAGAGAAAAATTTAATCTCTGAAGCAGTGCTTAAATCACTCTAAGATTAATTGTTCAAGGTTATATTTTAAATGAAATTAATAATTATCAATGAAAATGCTGATAATAAATTAAAAATCATTTTATTTATGAGGTTGACAATTTTAAATGAGTAAGATATTCAAAGAACTTTTTTTTTTTTTTTAGGGATATAAATTTAAAGAAGGGAATAATAAATATGGTATATATTCGTATTTAAAAAAAAATTCTATTTTTAAGGACATTATTCTCGTTGAATTTTAATACAATACGTAGTGCTATTATTGTATTTTTAGCGTAACTCCTTAAGATTCGAACAATTATCTTGTCTATAGCCCATATGAATTTTAAAATCGTTTCTTTTAATGTTTTTTGATATTTTTAAAAATTAATAAACGTAAGACTAAGGCAATATTTGTAAAAATCCAAGACTTAGTTCGGGGGGTGATTCAAGTGGCATATAGGCTAGCTTTTGGCTTGCCTTACCCTTGTTTCACTGTTGCTGTTGAGGTATGGAATTGGGGAGAATGACCATAAATCTGCAAGAGTTTTATGCGTTCTGTAATGCTGTGTTTTTGAGCTAGAAGTAACAGGAGAGACTTGAGATCTTCAGAATTACAAAACACCAAAGCATGGGGGGCTGACCATGGCCCAGTGGTAAACTAGTTTCGCGTGTTTCACTCTGCACTGCGCCACAAATGCGATTCCACTTTTCAACCATAAAGAAACTTAGGACAAAGACCTTCCTTCACAAAGGATGGCAGGTCTTTAGCATGCAAAAGTTCAAATGTACTGCGCCCTACCAACATTTTGGAGACTATACTAAACAACGCGTAGGTCTACCTACAGCGCAGTCCTTCGTGGCATGAATTCAGTTGTGTAGAAAGGAGTCCCTCGTGATATTATCCACTTCTTTTCGAGAATGACCTTTGGATTCATCAAATTCGTTGATTTCTGAGACCTGTCAAGAATGAGTTGTTCCAGATGATTCTGCATATTCTTGGTGAGTTCCATGGCCAACGAATCCCCGATGTGCAAGAATGGTATGCGGCATTGTCATCTTGGAACATCGGCAATATGGGATGAATTACTTTGGTGGTAAAAAATGGGTTTCTGCAGTTTGGATGCTGAAAGTTTTAGTTATGGTCTGATTTTTGATTAAATGGCAGGCTAGATATCGGCGGTTGAAGTAAGGTATTCCTTTTCCAATCAGATTTGTTCTCATTGATAGTTTTGTTCCATAGTAACCACTAACTGAAGATTCTAACCCTATATCCGTAGATACAAAGGTGAAGTGTGTGTGCGCTTCTCGTAAGAGTGCTTCATGATCATAGGCTGATAAACACTTAATGATCGTGCTCCATTCGTGAGCGCTCTAATGACTTCATCCTTTCCTATGAACATTTTCAATGACTCTACCAAGATCACAAATTTTGTAGATCTGTTATCCCACTTGACCCAGTAGTGTCACGGGATATTTTATTCGCATGTAACTGGAGGCGTGCGGATATAGGAATGCTGAAGTTTCTAATAAATTGGTAGGGTAATGTGTAAGACCCGAAATGTTAAGATTTTTTCCTTTTATCATTTAAGTCGAACAAAATCTGTTCCTTTCCCCAACACAAACCCTGACTCGTATGCCTTAGTAATTAAGGCATATTTCGAAATTATTTAAAGAATCCACTCTTTATTTCTGTACATCTTAAAGCTGAACGTTTTAAGATTTCGTTAAGGTCAATGTTCGCTCGCTTGTAAAGCCCCTAAGTGATTCGATCTCCTCTTAATTTCCTCTGCAGGGCCGTAATCATCTAAATGCTCAATAAAAAGGGTCGCTTAACAGGAAATCAGCTGCGTACCTGCGCAATATATTATTTCCACACAGAACTTTGTTTTACCCTTAGCTGACGATAGCCGAAAAAATGTCCACAGGGGCGTAACTAAAAATTTATGTACCCTGGACTGAGATGTTATCGAGATTCTCTCCCATTCATTCATTCATTCATTCATTCCCTGACGGAGAAAGCCATTGTGGCACTCCCTCTGAGCAGGCAAACTGGGGATATGTTTCATTTGTCCGCTTTATGCCATTTTACACCCCAAATCCATAATTGGTAATTATTTAAGCTTAAAAATCATTAATGCTCTAAATATCGCCAGTATTTATTTTCTCTTCACATAGCCAGTACTACTGGGGGGGGGGGGGAAGCTATTAAGTGATATGCAGCGCGAAAAAACGTAAATTATGTATGGAGCTTATATACAATCTATTATACGCTCCGCTGATCCTCTATGGGGCTATCACTATATGAAAGACAATATTTCTTTTTTGCCAGCATGCTCTTGGTTATGTGCATAATTCTATTAATTTGGTGTTTAATTAAGCCCTTTTGAATTTTAGTCCTTATGAGTGCCGAGGATATTTACTACGGTATTTTAGATGAGGACTCCAGCGTTCGATAAAAAAAAAAATCTCACTTGGAACTATCAGGGGTTATCAGCCGATGAAAGGCAGCAACGAAAAAGATAAAGAAAGGAAGAGGATCAGAAGAAAATAAAAATGGTCCATCAGAAGAGATATAATGATGGTTCACAACAAAAGAAGAATCGATTTCTGAGGAGGAAATATTACAGAATCTTCTAGATTTGGATAGTTTGTGGTACTTCGATCTATAGAGAGAAAACATAAAGCTGTTAAAAATGAAAGAACAACGTCTGAAGTAGATCTTTTGAAGTTTTTTTTTTTTTTAAATAATGTTTCTCTGTAACCCCACGAGGTGATTCTCTTTTTCAGACTAACATTAAAATTGCACTCACGTGACTAACTTAATGTAACTTATCACAGTTATAAAGGTATTGCGAGTTTCTCACAAAATCAACACTGGATTTATGAGATCTGATTTTTATTTAATTAAATGACAAAATATCAGAGATTTTTGTCTATTCTGCCCAGGTGATAGATAGCTAGAGATGGATAGATAACACGCTTAGTGACTGAAGCAGTTTATTTACTATTCAGTTACTGTCTTGAATGTTGGAGTTTATCTTGATTATAATTAGCTGTTGGAGTGCATACGAAAAGAAACCAAAAAGTATTTGTACGATTTACCTTTTTCTGTATGTGCATGTGGCAAAGTGTGGGTTGTGTGACGTATTGTAAACTGTTCACATTGCGGGCTGAGAATAGAAAACTTTCAACCACAGCGTTCACGGCCCGTTTCCTCTTTGGAAAACTGTCGAATAAGGAGGGCAAGAGATCAATATTTGGACACGTCCATGTCCAGCAAGAGTTACTTCTTGCCTACCAGACTGAAAGATTTTTTCAGTTTCCCTCTCTCTGAATGTCTTACTTCAGAAGGTTTTTTCCCGTCTGCTTCTGTACTTTATAACCTTGATTTATGCTTTCTTTGCCCTCGATATCTCTTTTTGTTTTCCATTCGATTCTTCTTTTTCGCCCTCCCTCAACTTTTTCAATAAGTGATTCATTCCTTTTCATCTGTCTTCGTCCTAAGTATTTTTCTCCTCCCATAGTTTTTTGTCAACTTTTTCTAATTCTTTTAAGTGTTTCCGATTTCTTATTGGTCCTTACATATTTCACCATAACCGAGTCAAGCCCGAAAGCTTATTTTTAAAGAAAATAAACTTGAATTTATAAGAAAGCCTTTTTCCTTTGTTTTATCCAACTTAGAATGCGATATAATTTTCCAGAAAAAAATAGAATAGAAAAGAATTTTCCAGAAAATTCTTTACGGCGTTTGTCCATCTGTATATCCATCAATTCTCTCCTCTTCTATCTATCGTCTATCTATCTATCATTCGGTAAAGAAAACGAGCGGATTCTTACGTCAAAGGAACGCTTAGTCGCAGTGGAAAGGAGAGAAGGAAATTGCTATTGATTAATATGCGCTCTATCGTCATGCTGTAAGCCTGTCTTTGTCCCAAGATGCTAAGCCTGGTGCGAGCCCTTAGAGTGCCAGTAAGAAAGAAGATACCAGCAGGAGCAGGAGGGGAAAAAAAGATTATAATTAGGCAGAAGACCGCCCTGTGATGATCAATCCATCATTGTCAAAGGAAGAGGCTGAAGTATAATTACATGACCTCATGAAAATAAGGTTCTCTTCAGAAATGGGAGACTCCTGCTTTGAGTTCAGGCGATTGAAGGAAAGAAAAAAAGAAAAAAAAAAAGAAAGGAGAGAAAGAGCCAGCGATAGTTCCACCTCTTGCAGCGAGGTGTACCAAATTCCACGCGCACCTTTCGGACACCCGTACAAAATTCTCTGTCAGATAGCAGACGCAGTGGTTTTAACTGCGAGTCTCTGACACGGGAGAGAATATGTGTGCATACCTGCCAGAATTTCTCTTAACGTGCATCCTCAGCATTTCTTAGAGGAAAATGTACGCCTCTTGGTAGGCTGGGTAAGATTTGGCGTCATGCCTTAGAAGGGATTGAGAGCAGGTCACCAGTCTGATTTCTTCGTTGGCATACGCCGAGTTGCACTCTGAAGTTTAACGAGGAAAACGCTAGAGTAGAAACACGTGACTAACCATAATTCTGTGCACGTATATTCTGTCAATATGTGGCCTTCCTATTTTCTTACATTCAGATCTCATTAGTGCTTTTTAATAATTTAAAAAAAAAATCGGAAATTTAAGACATTGGTGCAGAGTAAATTCTATTACATTTGGAAAGGCTTTAGTCCTAAAATTAAATCACGCACAGCGGTGATTCCGTTTGATTCGGTCGATCTTCGTGAGGCGAAATCCGGAAAATAGAGGAAAGATTCTTTTAACAAAACAGTCGAATTATTAGAGAAAGAAAAAGTCAAATCACAAAGGGTGGAGTTTGCAAAAAAAAGAAATAATTGCCGGCAGAAAAATTTTAAATATACACACTGTTATTTTTCTACTATTTGGAAAAAAATTAAATAAATAAAAATATGATGAACTTCTTCACTAACTCGGCATTGTGATGAGTTTCTGGATATATTTTTCAACTGGAGAATTGAACCTGCTGAACAAAAAGTAGCAGTGATATCACTGATACGTGTTCTTCACTAATTATACTTTTATGTATTTCAAAGGCAGATAATTAATTTTTTTTTAGAATTAAAAATAAAATTTATATTTTTTGAAAAGCAGTGTTTATGTTTAAAAAAAATCCTCCATTTTATTTATTTATTTTTTAATTCCACAAAAGTGTTATACGAAAGGTTATAAACTTTTTGAAAAATGGCACAGGTACATGCGCATTCTGTTTTAATAGAAAAAAAAGAAGTAAAATAACCACATTCAATTTGAATTTCAACTGTCATTATTCATGTTTTCACTTAGAAGTGTCGATGGCTGAGCGAAGCGTTGCAACACGACCCCCAGTAGATGTTATAGCCTTCGAAGAAACGGCCAGTGTTTAGGAAAAGTAAGCCATATTACATTTTTATGCCATTTAAAGAAGCTTACTTTAAAAAAAGTACACTTTTTTTATATTTCTATATAGTGCAGTGCTTTTCAAATTAACAGCAAAACTGTTTAATAATCATTAAAACAGTTAGTTTGAAGCATTATTGATTTGGCTGGGGGTGGGTGTTTATTTTATTCAGCTTTTGTTTTACTTAATAATTGAAACTTTAATGGTATATCATCTGTGGCATTCTTTCAGGTAAAAGTTCCTTTTAATTTATTTCCGATTTATTAAGAGCAAGACAGTTTAATAATCATTAAAAGAGTTAACTTTAAACAGTATTGAGTTGAAATGATTGGTGGGTGTTTATTTTATAGCGAGAAAATCCTTTTTTATTTTAATTTAATTTATTTCTGATTTTAGTGAAATTATCAATACTACATTATTAAAACCATAAAGTTTGAATATGTTTGATCTAAAATTCATTGATAATATGGGAATTTGTTTAATATTCTTCTTTCGATACAATACAGCAGTTCACACTCAGAACTGGATCAGTTGAAATTTAAGCAATGGAAAGATCATATTGGCGATTTTTTGGAATTTAGGGATTTACAGACTAATTTTTAAAGAGAAGTAACCCTCTGGATTCCCCGAAAAACTCGTCATCAGGAAGTAAGTGTAGACATTCTTACAACAAAAAAGAAGCAAAAAAGAAAAAAAGGGGCAGTAAAAGTTTCCCTATTACGTCACCACCATATACAGGGTGGTGTTCAAGGTTGACTGCAGTAATTATTACAGGTTAGAAGCAACTACTGACAGCAGGAAATACATTGAAGGATAATAAACAGTGTGCTGGAAAAACAGTAACTCGTTCTTCATAAAATGAAACGTAATTTCAGTGTACGTAACTTCCAGGGGATCGGCAGCCTCTTAGCTGCCCCACCAACACCCATAACTCTGATTGGCGTGTTGATTATTCGAAGGAAATACTACCACTGAGATGAATGACTGACTAAGGAAACTTTCTGTAATGTTTGGCATCTTCAGTGATCCCACTTCATCATTATATATTTATTTAAACTGTTTTAAATGCCGCTTTGTGTATTTCTTTTCTCCTTTACTTACTCTCTTAAAGCACAATAAATAATTTTTTTTTTTGTACTCAACGAACATTCCTTGTGAACTCCTTTGACCCTATGTGATCCCAGAATATACAGTAAAGTTATTTATCGATATAACAAATAAAGAAATATGCAAACCAGCATTTCAGATAGTTTAACTTGAATAATAATAAATATCATTCATCTGTAATACAGAAGGAAATTTCCGAAGAATGCTAATTTGTGGGAAAAGAAAAATCTAATCAACAGAAACATTATTAATAAAATAAAATATTTTTTAAAATTTCAGTCTTGTTTATTTATGAAAACTTGCACCAGTTGGCCCACAGATAAAACACGTAAATAAGCTTCTTACACCCTGTTGTTGCACACCATGTCAAAATATTGATTTATTCCCTTGATTGATTTATAAAAGCTATAAAAAGGACTGATTTGCTAATTAACTTTTCCAAATTACTAATTTAATTGAATAAAATTCAGGGGTACGTTTTGCACAGCTTAGACTACTCTAAATAATTTCTATGCAGCGACAGTCGCCATCTTTGATGTCTTCGTGTTCCTTTTCCCTTCATTATCACCTAAACATGCGAATAGAGCACAAAATGTCCATCGGTTTTAATTTTGTGTACCCTTTAGATGAACGTGAGGCATGGCATGCTTGTCGCATGTAATGAAGCTGACAAAGACTTGTACTGTGTGCTTGCCCACCAGTGGCTATAACAGACGACCCGTTTAGCGAGCTGAGAGTTTTATAATCTTCACGCCCAAGTTTGTTCAGTGAAGTTTTCAACTCATCAAGAGAGCTGTCTTTAAGATCGCGAAGGACACCGAGAACGATCAATACTTAAACTACTTAACAATCGTCGCCAAGAGACAGACGACGTATGACCCTGCATAGCAACCTGGTCGTCAGAAGTTACGGGTCTACCTTTAAGCGCCTGCAGGCAAGTAATCTCAGTAATTTTAAATTCCAGTGTTGGTAGGTGTACCATAGTCTTACCTTACAGCGACTCTAAGTGGAGGCCCTACCTGGGTTCGGCAAATAAAACAAAAGGAGGAAAGGTATGGAACATCCGTGAGAAACAACGAAGGCCTTTCTCGATTTGAATGATGGATAAACTGTATTACAAATGTTTAAGTCAGCCTTAAGAAATATATTGATTAAAATAAGATGTTCAGATTTTAAAGTTAGAAAAATTAGTTATTTTTTAAATAGTTTAAAATTATATTTATCTAGACCGAAAAATAAAGATCCCCGAATTTTATAGGAGTATATATTATTTTTTTTAAATCTCATATTAATTAAATATCATAAATGGAAAGAAATTCTGAATTTCAAAATAAAATGACCTTGATTTTTCTGGAAATACTTTAATGAAACGTGTTATTCTGCAGCATTCCCAAATTTCAAGCTTTTATAAATCTTGAGACAGAATTTATTATATTCTGCAATCACTTGAGCAAAAATCTTTTAAAAGATTTCACTCAGATCGAACAAACTTAATTTCCTAATACAAAGGTTGTACTGTATTATTAAAAAGTGACAGGTAGATTAGTTTGTTTCTGCTTTTGATAGAAATTAATGACAGTGTCGACTTCAGAATGGTCACCCTGTGCAGAATAGCCTGCAAAGAGGGCAAAGTACATTCTGAGTGCATTGCTTTATGCGCCTTCTTCCACCTCATCGTGCACAATTCGATACCGAGATAAACCACATTTCGTGTTCCCAGTACTCTTGAGTACTGTTTCAGTTCTATTCTACTTCAAAATAATTCGCCTGTTCACGAGCTGCTTGCAAATTGCGATACATCTATGTAGAATCGTTGTCCTGAGTTCCCTGCGTGCTTTGCTGGTGGAAATGGATTTCTTGTGCACGATTTTTAAAAGTTTTGGTGATTGTCTGCACTGTTTCCTTCCAGTTTTTCCTATATATGATGGATAGACATATTCAGTCTGGTCGTGGAGTATCTTTTTCGCACCTACCTTCTCGTTTGCTGATTTTTCCTGATGTGGCCATAGATTGAAGGCCCGTTCAGTCTGCTTTCTGTTAGAGTTCCTACGATCAGGTCTCTCTTTAAGGTTGCCGGTGTGGCCTTCCTTTCTCATGATACACATTTAATGACTCCATCTTGATACTGTAGATCTTGGAGGTGTGTCGTGCCACGTGAGCAGCACATCAAACAGTTCATTTACCTAAGACGTGAGGTGCTGGATTTTATAATAAATCGGCAGTGTGATTTAAATACGGGTTAAAAAGAGCGCTTATATTCTTTCTTGTTGTTTTTGAGTTCCAGCTTGCCTTCTACTGTTTAGTTTGTTTTTTTTTTTAACATTTATTATTTTCCGATAAAATAACATTACAATGTTTTGCCTCTGTTATTCATCATCAAAAATTAACATTTCCTTCCGTACAGTTACATTTTTAACTTTTTACCCTTTATCTCAGACTGAAATGGAGATAAACGCCCCAACGTGAATTTTCCAAAATAAGTTCCGAGACAATTAAAGTAATCCAACATTGGTTGTCGTGTCCGACTTTGAGGCAGAATTCATTTTCAAGGGAGAAAAGTCCTACACTTCCTCCAGAGACTAACCCACTTTTTAATCTGTAAACTTGTTTTTAGTTGAATTCAATTAAAACACCACAAAATAATCAAAGAAGACAAAAATACAACAAAAGAGCCTCAGCATTAATATCAGACCTTTATAACATTTAATGTAAGGTGCGTAAATTTTTTTTTATTTTTTTCCAGAAATAAACTAAATAAATAAACTGTTTTCTTTATAATTTTTATTACTATTTAATTTTTATTTTTTTGGAAAAAAGTCCGGTAATTGTAACGATTTTTAATATAAAAATCGAACACGTGTTAATTATTCTTGAAATGATGTTTCTCTCTTCCGAAAAGTCATTTAATTGCAAAATAACTTTTATATGAGAAGAGAATGAAGAACAGAAGGTGTGGTTTCATTTTAATTGGTATCGGCAGAGGTAAGAGGGATGAGTGCAAGTGATACTTTTACAAGCAATTGCCGACTACTAGTCTGTTAAGTGCCGACTGAAAGTCTAAGTAGATAATTGTATCAAAAGTTAGCATCCTGCCAGCCATTTAACTGCACGTTGATCTGTCTGCCAGAAGAGTGGAAATATGTGCGTAATCACTGTGGAATTAATAATGAATTAATTAGTTAATTTCTAAATGTATAAGAGTCGACATTACAGTAGAAACTCACGCCCGATCATCATTAGTATCCCAACTCAAGATGTCTGCCTAATTTAACGGCCTAATTAATAATTATGGAAAGCAAATGTGATTTTTGAAATGTCGGCAATAAATAATCGAGAAAGATAGTGCACGGGCCCAAGCTCATTAATAACAATATTAATTCTGTTCGATTTTACTTGGTTATCGAGATTGAAAAGGAATTAAAACAATTATCGGCGAATGGCAATTCATAATGATTATGAAAGCGGTTAAGAGCAACCCCACCCCCTCCCCCGTCTTGAAGCTACTGAAATATCGTGTAAACAATTTCGCAATTCAATAATGCGGAATTTAAAATTCCTAACACAGCATTTTATTTATTTGTTTTGCATGTATTTCAAGCAATTTTATACCACAAATTTTACAGAATGAAATGGTGTATTTTACGATATTTTTAAATATATTAAAGCTTCTGTTTTTAAACCCATCAGTAAAGGTATAAACATTATTTGGTATGAAGTTACAAAATCGCATTTCTTGGATATTTAATTATTTTCGTGGTTGGATATACTTAAGGATATTCAAATATATTAAGTGAATCCATATTTTATACGCACTACACTAATCTCAAAAAGGAAGTCTTTGGACACCTTTCCAGCGGATGATTTCACTTATGACTTTTTTGGAACAACAGATTATTTCCACAATTTTAAAGGATTCCGTGGTTTCACTGTCAAAATGGTAAATTTGGCCTCATCAGCCCAGAAAAGAAATTCTGCATCTCTTTGGAAGATACAAAAGACTGGACATCGTGCAGGATCTTTGACGTTTTACTTAGAATGAATCCTCAAGATCCTTGAGGTTTTTCCGAAGGCAGCGGATGAGGGATCTGTATTTTACAAAACGGCAGAAAAATTGAAATACCAAAATTTGCACAATATACATATCATGAGCATCCGATTTAAAAAAAAAAAAAAAAATCGCTTTTTTGTACGTATTCTTTCAAAACGAATATAGATTTGTGCTGACCAGTCCTCTGTCAGACAGAAAATTGATGTAGAAATGTTTTAAGACCTACAGAACATTTTATTGAATCGGAAAATAATGGATGCTGGAAGTCTCTGTGAGCACTCAAATACACAGGGTGGTCTTATTAAACTTTGGGAGCGTTTTCTATGACCATAGGGGTTGAAAAAAAGTTCGTATGGACGTAGGTTGGGAAATGCTTCCCTTCCATTGAACACAATACCGTTTTTTCGTGTAATCAAATTAGCAAATAAATAAAGTCAAACCAATGCAATCCTTTAAAATAGTAGCTGTGTGATATCCGTGATTATGAAAGGGTGTCTGTGAATAGAAAAATAAGAAAAACAGTCTTAAAATTTTGTAGACGCTGTAAGTTATCCAAAGTAGAATTCCTTTTTTTTTTTTTTTTCTGGTGGTTGCGCCTTGCCAGAAAGCGTACAGTTACCACAGTGATTCATTATATCGAGAACAGAAAGGAATCGATGATTATAACACGGAAAAGCTTCTCAAAAAGTACTTAAGAAGATTAAAGGGGATCTTAAAAAGCGAGTTATTTCTTTCACACGGAATTACTACCATCATCGCTACATCTACATTAGTTTCCCAGTCCATTTTTAGAATTATTAAGTTAAAATGAAAGGTACATTTTCACATACTAAACTACGTCCCTAACATATTTACAATACATGAAACGCATCAAGCAAAATTGGGTAGGAAGGAAGTGGCTTTGTGGTTGAAACTAATACAAAAAGAGGTATTAGACGAGGTGTTTGGAGTCGGCATCATTGATAACTTAGCGCTGCTAAAAGCATTACAAACTTATGAGAAAACCGCCTCTTCTCTTCTGTGGCTTCTATGTAATGTCCAGGGAAGAAAGTGAGGAAGTAGGGTACTTAGTGAACGCGAGAACTCTATTTACAAGTTATCTGACTTCAATAAGGTTCTTAAAACACCTAACAAGTACCCTCCCATTTACATTATTAAATCAGTTAAGAAATGAAGTCAGTTCTCATGTTTCATCTGAAAGCATTTGTAGAGGGAAGAAAATTTTAGCATACTTCGGAAAAATTAATTCTTAAGAAAAGCTGCAAGATTGGATTGGTTCTATTTTGCGGGATTGGTTCAGGAATATCCTGTCTTATTTCGTAGAACTAATCCTGAACCAGTCCACAAAATAAAATAGATAACTTGAACTAGTCCAACAAAATAAAACAGATAATCTTCAACCAGTCCAACAAAATAACAAATAACCTTGAACCAGTCGAACAAAATAAAACAAATTGTCCTTTTATTTATTTTTTTTTCTTTATATATGACTATTTTTATAAAGAAAAATTCGGATTCTTTATATTAATTGTGAATAATCATAGTTAAGTGAATTTTATTTGTTTTATTAGTTATTAAATTCAAATTTACAAAGACACTTTTTTCTTTTTTTATAAAGTAACGTTTCCAAATATGATTTATAATGCAATTTCCTTCACAAGCAAAAGAGGAATTTAAATATTCTTCAGATAAAAACAGCATTTTCATGTTTTATTTTACAACTCTTTTATTGCCAGTTTTATTATCCTGGAGACGATAACAAAATAACTTGTGGAACTCTCATACTTGATACAAAGGATGCGATGGATTTTTCTTCTTACTGGCATCCACAAGACAAGTATAGTTTCTTCTGCATCACTATGTAAGGTGATAGAGAAAGTCATCTCAACATATGACAGTTTTTTCTCCTCTCTGCATTGTACACCGGTCACCTCAGAAGTTAATGATAGTTAATATCACCGAAAGTAATGGAGCACGAGAGACAACCAATAGCGATAATGATAAACGTTTTTTACTCCAACTTAAGGTCTCTGGGCCCGAATTTAGAAAATTAATCTGCGTTTTTTGTTTAGTTTATTAGCTACGATAATATCGATAAGGCAGCTGATCGTGTTTTGATAAATGCGTTTAACCCTTGTTTATGCGCTAAATGAATTGTGTCGCTGCCTATATATTGTGTAATCAGCGTTATCGATAGGTGTTGTATTCCAAACTTTTCTGCTGTACTTTGTTTCTTTTTGTCGTACCTTTGTGCTTAATGAAATCCACTTCTTGGCTGCTACGGGTATGCTTAATGTCTCGTGCAGATATCACGGAAACACCCACCCATCCTTTCATCTCGACAAAAAAACGCACCATCGCTAATGATAGTTTCTTCTTTGTCGACCACGTTCCAATCAAACGTGGAGGAAGCTGTCTAATTGTTCTTTACACATAATTGATATCGATTGCCCTGTCGCAAATGCGAAGATAAATTCATATTTCTCCTAAGTACTCGCATCGCCTGGTGTCACACCTGAACGTAAATAAATGGCGGCACCAGCTCCTTTTGACGAGGAATGCTACGACATGCCTGACTCTCTAGTTAATGACCCATACAGTTGTATTAGGCCGTGCCAAGAGCACACGTCATGCACGTGCGTTGCCCTTAGCTACTGCTACGACAGCTATCACAAGAATATTTTTTTTTTGTTCTGCCGTTCCAAACCCTGTGTCTAGGACTGATTACTATTGACATAAGTCCAATATTTCCTTCGCACTTTTTGAAGAACGCAGCGACAGAGCTACATATTACCTTTGGAAAGCTGTCTTCCATCAGCGTTCTGCTAGCGGCACAGTGGCGAATCTCCGACATCGCTTTAAAGCTCGACTAGCAATTTGAAGTTATTAACAGACAATGGAAGTTACTATTACTAAATTTTTTTTTTTTTTTTAGGGGTGTTCTAACCTGCCTTTCTTAGAAAGGCAGGTAAATGCCATCAAGGTTAGAATATTCGAAGTTTGCACGTAGGTTTTTTGAACGTTTAACCAGATGAAGCAGAACTTTCCTTACTCCAGCATTCCAGCAGCTACTTGCTATGGAATTACGCGCTACACGAATACAAGAAGATGCAGTTGCAACAATTTCCCAATGGGCAAACTTCTTTCTCCCCTTTTTTTCCCCTCCTTAGGAGAGCTGTTCTTTTGATGAGTTACCTTCCCTCTACTACAGTGGAGTGAAAATCGGCACAAGTGTGTGTCGATAGGTTTTAGAGATTACTTTTGTGATTTGGGAGCAATATGGTAAAACACATGCCATGAATGGTGATAACGGATAGACGCAAGCAGCGAAGGCTAACGTGGTCTTAGTGCAAAAGCGATGTCAACGAATGACTCTTACCACAGGACTGTTCTATTATTTTTTCCCCCAGAGATGAGACATTTGGACAACAAATAACTTTATACTACTATCATCATATATGAATTTATAGAGATGACAACCATTCTGTTGTTGCTTGCGAAAGAAAAGTACACTAGCGATCATAAAACTTCGAGTGAACATATTTCCCTTATGGACCTATTTATAATAAGATTATGAATTTTTTTGGAGGGCTAAGTTGAAAGCTTCGATGCTTCTGTTCTTATAGTTCTGTTTGATGTCAAAATCAGGCTTATTTCTAGAAATCTGCTTCAAAAATTGTATAAACTGCAAGAAGGGACAGCACTTAAAAAACAAAATGGCCACTTTTCATAAAGTAACCGATAATCTTTGAAAAATTAGATCCCCACCCGTCTAAAATGGAGATAAGTGTATGTTGAAGATATCAAAAGAAACATTGCAAGGGTGTCTTCAGTATATTTATTTCTGATTTAGGTCCACGAAGAGCTGATTTTCCAAAGAATTTTGAATTAATGACCGCAGGATTTTTCGATTAATTAAGTTATAGAATAGACAATTTTACAATGAAAATAAACTTAGGCACATTCACATAAGATCAGATGAGTTTACAAGATAGAGATACTATAACATCACCGTACTTAGTAGTCATGTGAACTCGAATCACGGTTAACTGGAATCACGTGTGCTACTTTATTCTGGCATTTGACTACTCGGCTACGTTATTAACGAAACCAAAATGTAATTCTCATATTAGTGACCCCCTGATGGTCGTAGCCAAAGGGTTTCAGTAAAATATTATTTTTTTTTACGTTTCTTCAAGGTCATCCATTTCCTTTCTTCTGATTCATTCCTAGTCGGTATCGTTCGCGTGCAGCAAACTTGATCCCCTGAAGGTGAAGTGGGGGGCACTGTTGCATAATATAAATCTACTATCTGGGATATTTTAAAGTTTAGATATTGAATACATACGCATTACGTATTTCAAGACAATTGTGCGATACCCTTGCAACTGATATCCGAAAATATTTCCAAGTAAAGAAATAAATAAGAATCCAATACCATAATTCCAACCTCGAGACAGCCAATGTATAAATTATGGGTCATGCTAAAAGATATACGAATGTAAAAATAATTACGGGCTTCGTGCTTTCCAGAGAGAGAGAGACAAATCGACAGCTACATTGAGTCAGTCACGATATCCTCATTATTGCGTCAACTAAATATAGACCGAAGACGATTTCAGAGTGTCGTGTGTGAAATTCCCTTTATTTCTCCTTGTGTGTGTGGCCCCTGAAACCAGATATCGTGTGTTTAAGGAATGAAGAGTGTATTCTTAGAAGCCTCACCTAAGGAAAACGAGTATGATTGGTTGGTTGTCTCAGTTAATTGTGTTAAGAACAACCTAATGCTATTATTTGTCTAACTTTTCATCCTTTATGTAACTGTTGGTCTTTTTTAAATTCTGGTTGGCTTAATCCTTTCTTAAAAATTCATATATTTCCTAGCTATACCTGTAAATGTCATAGACAGGGAAAGTTACTATTTTATATAGAAATGAGTACCAGACAATTAGGAATAAACAGAAACCATTTATTATGTACTCAGTTTAAAATTACGTTTTAGTTTCTAAAAAAAAAAACTTATAGACATTAAAACGCTGCAGATAGCGAGATGGAAGAGCTTGTAGCTCTAAGTTTGTATTTTTAATGACTTATGTTAACTTAAACACCATGCCATCTCAGAGGTAATTTACATAGAAGCCTCATTAGTCGGTTTGCCATTACTCATTTAAACCAAAACGCATTAAATTATAAATAAGTATGGAAAAACTATGGGAGTCTAGTTCGAAGACAAAATCAAACAGCCACAAAAGGCTGGATTTTAATTTTTCATTATTACAAAAGCTCAAGTGAAATATTCCATATTTCTCTCTCCATTTTTGTTTACTGTTACCATTATTTTAGGAAAGAAAAGGTAGGAATTTTGATGTTCAGAGTTTAAGCTGGTGGTTTTTGAATTCCTAGACCAGATACGATTAATCGAAAACACTAATTGTAGTTTCCAAATACTTGCGCTAATGGAGAAAATGTAACATCATTTCGTTAACTCACAAGTCATAGCCACGAGTTGAAACGAATTTTAAATTGATGGAAAAAGAACAAATTTTAGAATTTTAACTTTAAAGTTTGCGATTGTGAGTTGGTCTGGGCAGGGTGTTTGCGTTCTACGATTATTGATCTCCTATTGAGCTGATGTCGATGTATTTGGTAACTCAGTTTCCATTGAGGAGGTATAATTAAGTGATAATAATTGAATCAGTTTTATTTAACAAAAACAAGTTGTTTTTAAACTTAATTTTCCGTTTGCTTTTTATGAGATTGACCATTAAATTTTAAAGTTACAGAAAATATGACCAATACTCCTTAATGATTTAAATACCCTAAAGGGTTTTCTTTATTAATTTTAAGGAACGTTTCCCCTGAAACAACAAAAATCAATTGCACGTACTTGAGGTACATAACTCGTTAAGGCTGAGCTTATGATAAAAAAATAATAATAAAATCCAAAGAAACATGTCATTGCATTGTGTGCACATAGAACTAATGTAGGCTTTCAACAGCTGAGTTCCATTCAACAATGCTTGGTTACGTCCTAATAATTTTAACTTGGGTCGACTCGTGGAAGAGGTGTAGAAGCGTGATGAGAGTATTTATCAAACCACCCAGAAAGCTGGTTGAACTTTATAAGTTTTTGAAAAATGTCCAACACTCGCTGCTTAATTAGCCCTTCCATACAGAGCCACAGCTAATTAGGCATAATAATGCATAATTCCTCGTCCTCTCATAACATCAGTGGTTTGCTACGATGGAATATGCCACTTCCTAGAATTTACCATTGCCTCTTATGCCATCCACCGTTACCAATCATGAAAAAAAAACGCTCCTGTAAAAAATAAAAAACGTAGGGATATTAGCACCTTTTAATAACGTAGCTCAAAGCAGCGATTTCATTAAAACTCTAAAAACTTTATGCCATGTTTCTCGGGCATAGTTCTAAGCGTCAGCCTCGTTTGCATTCTTCCTTCGTGCCTCCTCAAGCGTGAACATGGATATTAATAAAAGCGGCATTAGTAATCAATAGCTCCAAGTCCCGAGGTTCTACTTAGCAGGGTAAGCTTACGCTGCAAGGCTAGCCTCGAAATCCCCGTCAACAACAGTAAGACAGACCAGGATGGACTCATGTTTCCACACGTTTGCCAGCAATTAGGAGAAGGATAAACTTTGTCATTTTCGAATGGAAGATTAATTTTGTTGTCATAAGGAGGGTGCGAAGAATAACGATTGTCTGCGTATAGTTGGCGTTAACCCAAAGTGGCACAGGATTCACTCACTGATTTGCTTTCCCAACCCTCCTCATTACTTTTAGAAACAATGGCAACACGAATTTTTAAACCCCTCCTTCACCCACCCACCAATACACGTGTATCTGGAGAAATTCCCGTAATGAGTTTCATTATAAGTTCTCTGAAGGTGAAAGAGTAAAGAAAAAATCATCCATTCAGGAATAACACGAGAGGACTCCTGGAAGGTGAATGTCATATACAAGTATTTTACATCTTAAGAAATTATTCATGGTTCTCTTTCTGCTTAATAAAAATCAGCAATAGTGAAAAGCCCACGAAGAGCTCTGTAATCTTATCCCCACAACAGCGATCCGTTGGCATGGTTATAAGAAGTCGACTTTTTCTCTTCTTTCAGAGTATTAATTTTTCTCATCAGTAAGATTAGAATTCATCGTAAATTTTCTTCTATTTAACGTTAAATCATTAAGTATTATCTGCATCCCTAATGTTATCATTAACGGGGTGCTCACTTCTTTACACGATAATCTTTCAAATTGGTCTTATTTCGACCAATAAGGGAATTAAAATATTGGTTTTATATGTATTCTTAACATTTCAAGAATGTATCACATTTAACGATTTTTCCTAACGCCAGTTGAGTGAAAATTTTCATAAGACGAGTCGTACTAATGCCATTTGTTCTATAAGTTAAAATCGTGAGCCCATAAAGAGTTATAAAGGATCTTGAAACAACTCCAAACATTCGATTGAATTTGTGTTCATTTGTTGATATTTGTCACCATGTGGACAGCTTGGCATAAATGTTTATATAAAAGGGATAGTAGGAAATGTGATGTACAATCATAAAACGATCTGTATTATCTGCGCATAAATTTTAAAAATTGTAGCTTCATTTGCTTAAAACCTGATCGTAACCTAATAGGCTCAAAGAATTCTAGTCCTCTTCAAATATAAAAGGAATCCAAATACTGTAAACAAAGCCCGAATTCCTATCAGAACTCAATTTAATGAACAGGAACCTTGAGATTAAGCCATTAATGCGCTTTATATTAATTTCTATATCGTTTTCTGTCTATTCTTTCCCAAAATCACTTTAATTCACCTCCTCGAAGTCAAAATAAGAGAATTATTACAGTATCGCTAAAAATAGAATTTCTCTTTCCCCATCCACTCTGCTAATTCGTATGATTTAATGATATTCAATAGTCATAAACAAGAAAGAAAATAGAACCGGAAGTCTATTTTTCAATTACAGAAACTCGTAACAACGGTCGTTTGAACAGTAAGAGCCAAAATGGTATTTTTTCTAATATTGAACAATAAAAATAATTTCTAATGTGGTTGGTAGCATTAGCATGCGAAATTGGAAGTAAAGCTTGATGAAATTTTGCGTAGCTGAATAAACGAGATAGCTATTTAGGTTTGCCTCTGCAGTAGTTGACCGTTTTTTTTCTTACAACTGAGCGAATTTGAAATGGTATTAAAAATAGCCATAATTTCTTTAATAATGAATAATTGTTAATATGTGATGTTAATAACCATCACAGAACATAAAACATGAAATTCGTATTTAAAAAAAAAATTAAAGATTAATTCCGTTCATTTTTCAGAAAAGCGTTTCCAGTTTTCTTAAAGTTAAAGACATTATATATAAAGTTTTCATTAACCATCATTAAATTAAAGTGGCTTTCTTTAATGTTTATTAGAAAAAATTAATGTTCGTTATTCAAGCATCATCTAACTTTGACTCACGCCAGGATTAAGAGTTCACTTAATAATAATAAAAACTACCTAATTTAGCGTGTAGGAGAAAAAGAAAATTAGTGGAAAGAGTTTTTTCGAATTCAGTCTAAAAATATTGACAACTCTGTAGGTTTATCTGAAACGACAAGATGGCTTTTTTTCTTTTGATTTTCTTACCGTCATGATCATTTCTTGGACGAATAAAGTTACACAAGGGCATCAACAGGTTTCTTATGCAGGATTTATCATCATTAGCAGGAGTTTGCCACAGGGGGAGGAATTTTTCTCTTTTTTAACTGCATTTTTCTTACCCTCGTAAAGAAGAAATTAAAGTATTCGAATATCTTTTGTAGAAATGACATCTAAGTTTTTCAGAATGTGAAAAGCCTCTTTATTCTCACTGAAAACAAACGAACGAAAGAAACAATAAAAGACAGTAAAAATGTTCTTTTTCTGCTTTGTGTTAAAATTTTTCATCTTTTTTTAATCCTATTATAGCTATTCTTAGTTTTATGTAAACAAGTTTATACAACTCAAGGCTGAAAATATATGCATACACTTTCGATTTTTAATTTCTAATTTAATTATTTTTCTGTTTCAAAAACTTCCATTTGAACTAATAATTTCATATTTCGGTATAACGGATAAAAACATTTCGTTTTGGATATTCAGAACCAAACACGACCATAACAAAGGCCTTAAATCTGATTAGTGAACTCTTTAATCTTTGGAATTTTTGTTCATTTGGCTTTGAAAAATTTCCCCAAAAGGCACATTAATCGTTCCAAGCCATTATTAATGCAAGCAAGAGAAATTGTCCTCAAGTTGAAAGTATAAATTACTTTAGATATCAAATTAAATTTTTTATGGGTCCAGATCATCATCATATTCTAATGTTAATAGATTAAAATTGGAATAAAATCCGAGTCGAATTACTTATTTCACTAATTATTAAACAGAAAATTGGACATTTTAAAAACAAAGATTGTGTTTAGTACAAAAAAACTCTAAAGGATGTATAATTTCTCACCTGATACCATGAATGGTCCAATAATTCAATAATATACTGTTTTATTTTGTCTTAAAACGACCTTTTTCTCATAAATTCACTGAAAAATTATGAATTTTATAAAACCAGGCATCTGTACAAGAAACGTGAAGTGTAAAGGAGTGTGTAGTCGGTGAGAGGTTGTAGAAAACATCGATAGCATTTTACGAGGGTGTAAAAGGCAGCGAGAAAATGTGTCTAATTGGTTGACCATAAAGCAATAAAAGGTTGTGATTTGGTTGTCACCAGGAAAAGATATAGTGTCAAGCTCCGCGCGTTTTCAGTCCACACAAATATTTTTGCACGGACACAAATATGCCCATAAAGTGAGGAGACAATAGCGTAGCTTTAGCGGCGTCTGTTTATAGTCGAACCCTAGGTTGAACGTTAATGGTAATGGGGGTGTTTACACGTTATTCTGCCAATATGGGCTCGCGCGCGCACACATACACGCACGGCCACTCTAAATGCTCTCCGAGACCAAGGCAGTTCCCTAAGGGCTGGCGTCACCCCTTTCAGATCGGCGCAAGTAACAATCAGGGAAAGTACGAGTGTCTCCTACAAGGATAGGTAGAAAGCGGGAAGATTCTCGGAGGCAACCACAACGCTGCCATTAGAAAGCCACAGCCCTCCCAGACCAATCCGGAGTGAGTGCACTTGTGTTCTTGTGTAGGGAACTTCCCACTGTACTTTGGTTGATGCGGCAAGCGAGACATGTGATCAGCGTAATGCCCACCAGCTAACTCCCATCTTTTATTTAAAAGAAAGCACCCTTTACCTCAAGAACAATTTCCAGCTACTCTTTCCAGCTCTCAAATATCACTGAATCGCCAGATTGTTAGGCAATAATAGTACACAGGCTGTATTTGGCTTCTTGTGTGTGATGCAATACGAATTTTTTTTTTTTTTTTTTTTTGAGGCATCGAAAGAAACAGAACTATAAAACTTAAAATTTACTGTCAAGAGTTTTAATAATACAACACTTGCCACTATAGAGGTGGTATCAAGTATGCGTATAACGGATTTTATTAGACAGAATGATAAAAAATGTATGACGCGAGGAATTTTTTTAGGCTTCACTGCTCTGTCAAAATTTTCGATTCCTTTAAATTGACAACATGTTGTCTCATCGGTTGTTTTCTTTAGAGGGTTGATCACCAGTGCTTATTAATGAAATGTATTATATCCACCAACGTTTGTTTCAATCGACAAGAAAATTACAGCCGAGACTTGCCCAACAAATTCGGTTGACCATCAGGTGTACGAGATATACCGTTTGAAGTTTCATCTTCTCATTCAAGAACTCGGGTATTCCAAAAAGATTGATATTGTCAATGGTTTCGACAATTCAATGGGACTGCAGCAGCTTGGATGGAACGTGTGAATGTACAATTCCGATGTTTATTTATGCAAGGCATGTGGAATAAGTGGACCCCGAATTACATGGATGAATCGGTGTAGTCCAGAATTCATTGATTTCATAGCTTGGAAGCAGTTTTATTTTAATGATGATGCCTGTTAAGTGTATATGCTTAATAAGCTTTGGTTAGACTCGACTTCTCCTTTCTGATTTAAAAAAAAAAAAAAAAAAAAATCAGTATGCATGCAACCGACCTTCACATTATACACTGAGTGGCCAGTTTATTAGATATATCTGCCTATAGCGAGTAATTTCCCTATCCCAAATCTCTCAGGACACTCCTGCGTCGGTAGCAGAGTGGATATTATCACCGTCTTCCCACAGCTGGTGGAATAGGCCCGGGTTCCAATCCCATAATGACATCAGGAAATTTTGTGGGCTTTTTTACAACTGGCTGAGTTGGTCTGTCTCAGGCGAAGATAACGTGGTTTTTTCTCCCCGAAACTTGTTTTTTCGTCGAGTAAACAAGCAAGTCGACCACAGAACACTCAAAATTCACAGACATTATATACGGCGCCATATGGCCTAAGTCGCTGATGAACCTCAAATCCTATATCAAAAACAACAACACCATCCTCCAAACAGCCTGGATTCTTCTTGGCATGGACTCAACGGAGTGTCTACAGCGTTCCACAGGGACGCTAGTCTATGTTGAATTAAGCCTTTCCATAATTTTTACAAATTTGATGGTTGCGGATCTCCACTCCGAAAGTTCATCCTGCCTTATCCCATAGGTGCTCAGTTGGATTTGAGATCTAGATCTGTTAGGAGACCATATAAGCTGAATTCATTCTCATTTTTCCTTAGACCCAGTTGTGTACAATTCTCACATTGTGACATGGAGCGTTATCCTATTGGAAGAACCAATTCTCAGATGTGGGTACTGTATCTGTGAAGGAATGCGCTTGTCGGAAACAATTTCTACATAACTTATGGCATGTTGCTCTACGGGTATCAGAGGACTGCAGTCTGCACCCCAAAATACTTCCCGCATCATTACCTCGTCCACTAGCCTGCATTGTTGACATTTGGCAGGAGGACCCATGGATCTGTACTGTTTACATCATATTCTGGTACTCTCTTCAGCAAGAACCGGGATTCTTCAGACCAGGCAACGGTTTTCCAATTCTCTACTACGCAGTTCTGGGGTTCTTGCGTCCCATATAACCGTACCTTCTTGTTGTTTGCTGACAGGTGTAGAAATCGGTTCGGTCGCTTCGTCATGAAACCCCATTCCTGAAAAGACGTGTTTTTGTAAAGGACGGCCCCTAGAACGTCTGTTCAACTCCGCGTCGTATGTCTGTGAAGAACAGTATCACTACAAATGGGCCAGATGTGTGTGTGTGTGACGTAGGTTTGTGTGTTCTGTTGTTGTCGTCTCAATCACCTGGAGAGATGATTCTGGGTACTCGCCCACACCACGGAAAGGTGGGCCAGTCCTAGTAATGCACGTACTCTCTCAAAAGAGACTCCGATCCATCTGATATTGCCACAGTTGGGCCAGGATCCTCTGGGCGCCCATTCCAAAGGGACAGACAAGAGAGGGGAAAAAAAAAAACACCCGTGGTGCAGGTTATGGAAAATGAATAATAATAATATAAAAAAATTAAAAATAATAAATAATTTAGTAAAAAATTAAATAAATAAAAAAATAAATAATTTAGTAAAAATTAAATAAATAAAAATAAGTCTAGAGTGGTTGACTCCAAACAGAACGCAAGGGAATAAAAATTTTAAAAAAATTACCGGAGAGAATATTGGCATAGGTACACTAGAGAGGGGGGGAGAATAAAAAGAAATAAAATAACGTAGCTACACGTGAGAAAATAATAAAAAATAAAGGAAGAAGCAGCGAAAAAAAAACCTTTATCTAATCCACTTCAGACCCAATGCTAGGGGTGTTGGCCACTCTATATGATCTCCTCCTTCGAGCAAAGACTTCCGTAGCAAAGTTGTGAAGAGCAGATAAACGTTCAGGGGTTAGGAGTAACTGGTCGAATTGATTTTCAGGTATTGGGATGGTGTTCACTAAATCTTGCCTCAAATCTTCGTACAGAATACAGTCAAAAAGGAGGTATCTCCAGTTTTCCTTGTGCTCCACAGTAGCACAGGTCAGTCGTGCAGAGGCCTAGTTGGTGCAGTTTTTCATTAAGAGAACCATGTCGTGTAACCAGGAGGGAAGTCTCCGTGGTGAGGGGGAACCAGGATTGGACAGAATTAGAGGATGTAAAGGTGAGATCAGGAAAGAATCTTCTAGTAACTACCTCAACTTGGAAGGTATCCCAGCGGATCTGCCAGATGTTCACTAACTCCTTGTAGCGTCTGGCTTTCTCAGCTTTTGGGTCGGTGTCAAGGAACTTAGTGAGGATGTTTTTAATTCTAAATACTAGTCCTCTGTAGGCGGCATACAGATCTAGAGGAAGAGTTCCAGCTATGATCTGGGTGGCTGCTGTAGATACTGTTCTGCAAACTAAGGGTAGCCAGTAGCATTGTACGTTGGATGGAACTCAATCTGTCTCTCATCTTGACCACACCAACTCGGTGAAACCAGGCACCAGCTGCATATTTGACGTTTGGCAGGAAGACTGCTTTATAATAGAGACGAAGCGTCCTCTTGGAAAGGCCCCAGTCATCCCTAGAGATACGAATAATGGAACCAGAGAGCTTCTTGACTTTTGATCTGAGATGGGCGAGGTGTGGCAGGAAGCTCAGTTTGTGGTCAATTACCACTCCGAGAATGGTAGCTTCAGTAACTATAGATAGCCGGATTCCAGAGATTTTAACCTGTGGTGGACGCCCGAGGTCTAGCTTTTGCTTAAAGAGCATCATTTTTGGTTTTACTTAGTTTAATGCGGAGTTTGTTCAATGTTGCCCAGGAGGAGAGATCAATCAGACAGGACCCGATTGTCGTTAAGTTCAATGGCACTCCTAGATTTTGCTAACACAACGATCGTAAGGTCATCGGCAAAAGCTACAACTTTAGTGTTCTAAAAGGAGCGGGAGAGCCAATCCTGTAGAACCATATTCCACACAAAAGGCATGTAGAATTGAGGTATGAAATGCCTCTTTGGTTGTTTGACTGACTGTAGCCATTCTGTTGTCCGCATAATTCAGCAGGAAATCAGCCTCATTTGGACTCTCGTGTCAACGAGATGTTTTCCATCTCAGGATCTTCGGTTGGCTGGATGTTAATTGGTTATTGTTCCAATTCGATACACCTAAGAGACAGTTGTTCGTGAAAATCTCAGCACAGTTTTCCGGCGCGTGTGAAGCTGACTACCATAAATCATATAAATCTCTCGTGTTGTCCATTCTCTTAGTGCTGCACACGCGCAGCATCGTAAAGTATATGCCCACCTGCTTTATAGATAACATGGTATGATAACACGTAATTCTGTTATTGAAGAAGTGCTCCATTTAATGTGAACTATAAGTGCGCCTAATAAAGTGGCCACTTGGTGTAGTAATTCTAATGAAATACTGAGATGCATGTTTATGGAAGGGAGGCGAAAAGCTTATATGGTGGCTATGCAAAAAATTAAAATAAGCTAATGAATTCTACTCCATTTAAAAATGTACAGCAAATATCCCTTCCCCACTAATTGCAATTAGTTTTACTGTGTACTATTATCTGTATTATTTAAGCAGCTCATTTTAACAGTAACACACAATGTCGCAATGCTGAAGAATACACACTACAAAGCCTCTGCATTACTCTTTTTGTTGTTGCTGCTATTGTTTTTCAGTTAATTAAAGGCAGTCCAAGGCAGATCGCGGAGATCTGCTTTGCCAGCAACTCTGCAACTGGTAAAATAGGTCAGCGTTGATGCGAACAAAGTGGAAAATGCTAACATGACTGAACCTGCACCTGTACATTAGCAATAATCGAATTTTCAAACGAACGTTCGCTCTAAAAAGACATGTTCAGTGAGAATGAATACACTTTCGGTGATAACTGAATAATTTAGAATTGACTATATTAAATGATTATTAATTTTTAAAGCGAGCCATTTATTTTAATAACTACTCTAAATATTTCAAGGATAAACAACATAGTTAATAAAAACCACCCAAGTTCCTTGGAACTGCTATAAATAATATTATATTATTATAGCAGTTAAATGATTTTATGTTACCAAATAACGATCTAGTGACATTTTCATTATTATTCGTGTTTTTTTTTCATTGAAGTATATAAATATAAATTAATTTAAAATATTAATTAATAATTTAATAATAGTATTAATACCCCAAATTTAAAATAATATCACTTTTCTATATAAGTATCTTAAGCTTGAATGGTATACTCAAGCCAAACATGCTTCAAGCCAAATCTTGCTAGAGAATGAAGATCATTGTCTAGCAAGATTTAAAGCCAAATTCTCTAGCAAGATTTTTAAAGCATTCGCCGAAACCTCATACTTTCAGACCAAACTTTCCATCTTTTACTAAACTAACAGCTGTTTCTAAGGTAATGTACCTTAGAATTAAAGACAGCGCTTTCATCCTTCCTCGACCTCCTTTGCCAATCACCGACTGCCCGTTTACTTTAAACACTCCAGAAATCCAAGTGAGTTATCCATTTTCGCTACTTGGAAATAAGTTGAGCTGGGAAGCTGTGACGTTCTGATTAGCTAAGTTGTCTTTTAAAAATACCTCCCCCAAGTCGGTAGTGATTTGGTGAATGTCCAATGCCTGTGAGACAGTGACAAGTTGTCGGCTCTTATTACAGTGGGGTGTCACGTGATACAGGCCATTGGTCAAAGTCGACTCCAGTTACACGCTAATGAGGTAAATTAACGGTATGCATGTCCTTGCAGCGCTCTGGCCGTCAGGAAACATCCAGTGTACGGTAATGAAGGTAATGAGGCCTTTTCCATTAGAATGGACCTTTATCAGTTACTGCCTAACTCAGTGTTAAGCGACCGATACAACAACTATTATATATGTATCTGTAATACAGCTCTATCAGCATTATCTGTGTGGTTATGCTTGTTAGATAAGTCAGGAATTTTGCGGAACCCGCGAGCAGATGCGAGGTCTAATAAAGTATTTTATTAAAGTTTGACAGCTGGATATTGGGATTCGGTTCATTGTCCACTAAACAACCTATCTACAACCTGTTTGGGTGTCTCGATATATTGGCTCGGAAGAGACTACCCAAAAGTGATGTAGAGGAAGCCAAAAGCCCAATTTGGTTTCACTGCGTTTAGGCTAACAAAAGGAATCTAAAAAATCTCATTTTGATCAATTTATTCTTTCAGGGTTCTTATTGATTTACCGAAGCTAGATTATCGAACAGATCTCGGATTCTTTAGAAATATTTGTTCGTCTGCACCGTTGAAATGTAGACATGTATAGTATCTTATGTAGGGTGGCACCTGAACGTCAGTTCAACTCTACCTTGATACACTGTGATGAATACAGAACTCTGCAAAAGGCCAGAAATGTGTGTTTAGTTATTTATGGTCACTTTTCCACCAGGAAAGCTTACTCAGTGCCTATCTACACCACGAGGAAGTAGTTCACAATTAAGCGCAAACCTGAGATGGACCTGAAACCCTAAAATCATTGTCTGCCCTAAAGGGTGAAATCCCACATCTACTGGAAATATAGCATGTGAGGTAGCTTTCTACTATGATTTTTGCCACAGAGTAATGTAATATTTAGTTACATCAGGTATAAGTTTAATTGTTCGCGAGGACACTAATAAAGTAACCTATGCCATATTAATGCATTAAGGTCACTGGTCTTCTATCAGCGATGCTGGTTCGAAAGGGTTCAACATCATAAACTGTATTAATATGAAATTAATATAATGAATTTCATTTGGACTGTCATCAGCGGTGAAGAGTGGTTTTTGAGGTGTAATAGAATGCTAATTGACAGGGCTAAAGAAGTTTAATTTGACCGAAATGTGAGCGACATTCAGTTCTTGTGGCTGGGAACTCTATGTGCTCCACAGTACAATGGTTTCACTACTTTTCACTCATTTGGGAAGGTCCAGATCTCAGGTGGAGGAAATAGAATTCACCCCGTGATTTATTCTTCATTTTTAGTCCGAATAATATGCAAGTCAGTCCATGAATATATATACGAAGCCCGGGTTGGGATCGCGTCAATGACGAGAGGAACTTTTATGGGCTTTTTTCACCCCGTGGCTGAGTTAGTCGGTCTTAGGTGAGGATATTGAAAAAAACAAGCAAACAGACCAGAATACATGCCATTTACGTACATAATATTCTTAAAGTATGAATTACAAAAAGTAGTTTCAAAAAGTACGAATTACAAAAGGATTTCGAATTTTCTCCAGTGTTCAAAAACGAACAGTAATTAATCCTTTCGTTCCTGGATTAATTGTTATTCGGTGAAGTAAGAATTTTGGTTGATTAACAAGTCTTTGCACCACCAAACAATAATTAACTGACGTAAGAATTCTAGCTTTGAGATAAAGATACAAGAAAGGATATAAAAGCGAAAGTATAACTGTATATGAAACAAAGCAAATTAACCGACGTTCTTAAACCTTTTGAAGTACTTACATTTTCATAGTTTATCGCCAATTTGGAGCTTCTAAATTATATTAAGGAATACACTTTTTTTTTTCTTGTCTTAGTTTATGCAGTGCGTGAATTATTTTGTTTAAATGCTGAATACCATGAAGTCATTCTTCTGTCTCTCTTTGTTTATTCTTGCATGTGATCTGTTTTCCAAACAGGTTTGTCTGGCAGTGTTTAGCCAATTATTTTTGTTCATAACCTTACAATCAATTTTTCTTCTGTCTGCAACCGGATGTTATTCGGAGATGCAGTTTTAAAAACTATTCCTTTTTCTGCCTCATAAGCTCGAAAACTATAGGTACGCCTATTACTGCTCATTTGTGAGTTACTAATGCATGGTAATAGGCTCTAATCAAGAAGACCGTTATAGGTATTTTCTTAGTTTTTCTTCCTAAGCTTTTCTTCTTCGCTTCCTTTTATATTTCTTTTTTTTTTTTCTTTCGCTTCTTGAAGCGAACGCGCATCCTCCACAGCCACCCTTCATTAGGTTCGCAACATCACGTGACCTAGTCCTAATTACATAGATACCGAGCGTCTAATGACAGCATGGCGACGTGTTATCATTTCCACAGCGGGACTCATTATCCCCACGCGCTGCATGTCCATGCACTTTAAATTATCCCGAATCACGTGAGCTTTCCGTCCACAAAACGTGTGTTGCAAAAGTAGACGCCTTTGGAAATTGGAGGCTCAAGACGGCTGGTTAGCATGAATTTCGGACACTCGGAAACCTTGGGGTTCAAACGACGATAATTAAGTGCAAAGGGTAGAGTGTGTGGAGTAGAAGACGCAATACGCTAAGGCTGTGCAATCATCTGTCATAACATCACTGTACTGTACAATAAAAGCAGCAGGCAGCAACGTTATCTGACACTCCACTGCGCTTCGCCGTTGGCTCCAATAAAATGGGATGCTCGTCAAAGGAGTGAATGGCATCTGAGAGCCACTCGAAGACGATGGAGGTGATTCGGTAAAGAGAGAAAAAGGTAAGGGCAGCGTAAGAAGAAAGGCTTGGAAGATTCGGGTAAAAAACAATCTTCCCAAAGGCAGGATCTTCGAGACTCAATGGTCTTCACTCGCTAAAGAATCTTTTTTTGTTAAATACGAATCCCGAATACCAAATATCATTTATAAATCAACATCAACAATGGATGTTGATGCAAAATAATTTCAAAATGCAGTAGTTTCGTTAATACGAGTTCCACTTACTCCGAGGTCACCCCCTAGCAAAACAAAGCTATATCTATGCAATAAATTCCTGAATTCGCAAAGGTGAATACCCAAAATGAAAATCAAATTTTATTTCATTAAAAATTGTTTAAACGGGGTGAAATGTTTATAAACACTATCATATAATTTATTATTGAGCTAAAGCACGGATGAAGTACGCGTTTTGTTTTGGTTGTTTTTTCCATTAATTACATACTTTTATTATATTTTCTTTCATTACTTTAAAGTTTTTTTCATTAAGTTTAATAAATGAAATTACAAAATTCACTTTATCGTTTCTTATAATCGGAGTTTGCTCTTGTTTTGTTTACTTCGGATTATCGAGACCCTCCTGAGTTTGAAAACTTTTCTAAAACTATTTCGCCTCATAAGCCAACCCATTGGAGTTATTGGAAGAATGGATTCATCACAGAAACATCAATAATGGAGTTACCAAGGCTACGTATGAGTGACAACAAGACAGAAAAAATGTATACTCATTTTTACATCTTTTTCTTTTTTGCTATTAAAAACAAAACAGACTGGATAAAAAATGTTATTAGTATGGCAGAGATCATTCTTGGTTTCAGTGTTTTCAAATTAAAATCCCGTCCTCGGAGTTCGCCCATGGAAAACTAAGTAGTATAATGTGCAGAAGAAGCCACTAAGAGATAACGGTACATACCTGCAAATGTTTTTGGTTCCTTGATTGTTATCTGCGCAACCCCCTAATGAGACCTCTCACGAAGTGATTTGATGAGTGCGAAGAGTTAGCTGCAGGGGAAAAGGGCAGGCCATAGACCCAGACCACATAAAGATCGTATTTTGGGAAATTTATCTTCCTCTTACAAATATGTACAAACTCATTTTCAATCTATGGCAAGGCTAAATAACCACCCGTGTTTCTGATAAGGCACAAAATTGAAACATGGCATTTTTCTTAAGAAAACATCGACATTCAAGTTCTTATCTACTTATGCTCAAGGTTGTTCTCTGAGCTTATCTAACCTGGAGAAATAAGAAAGTATCCCAGTCACGCTTGAACCACTAATCGGTATCATTATATTTGAGGGGTTCATACGAACACGGTCTCAATGTCGATTCTTCAGTGTGGAATTAATTATAATTGCAACTCGCAGGGCAGAATTATGAGACCTGTTTCCCACCACATAATTAAAAAACGAATGAACTTGTAGTGTAGATATTTCGACCAAAATGACTTCTTTCATCGATAGGTCCGAAGATTAATCTTAAAGCTTATGCGATTTATTGTGATAAATGAAGTCTGTTCTTATTGATAAGCAAAGCTTTCTAGACTCATAAAGTTTGGGCTTCTAACTCGATAAACACTTGCCTGTTATCAGTATGAAATGGTCTGATCGCAGGGGATGTCAAAAAAGCAAGTGTATAAGTAATGTCTCTCAAAGAAGGCATTTGTTTTTTGATCACATAACTTGATTGTCATCAAACAGGCAGGACTGATCTCAGCACTTTTTTCAAATTGAGATCTTCCAGGAGACTTTAATTGACTTTCTTCTTTCTAATATTACCATAAAAATTGCTTTCCGGATGAAAAATAACCGTATTAGATGGTGTGCTATCAGGTAGTTGATTCCCAAACAGTACAATGAGAAATTAAAGTCCCTGCTCTTTACGAATCGGCTGTTTACGTTTTCTCAGAAGGGGAATTGGAATACGGATCTTGATCAGCCCATTTACCCACACACTCTGCAGAACTTTCTGCTTTATAAATATTCATTTGAGTACGACGAGAGTCTCCGGGCTTCTTTTAGAAATCTTCATCCTTCTTGGACATTAAGTACGCGCTCTCTGCTTGCTCTTGTGCCCTCTAAAGGATGACTTGGGCGATTAAGATCGTTCTTTGCTCGACTCTTCCAGCACTTTGCAATAAACAGGTAGTTTCTCGACATACTCTTGTTGGTTCCTGGCTGTTCGTTCATGCTTAGCATCCTGCTTGACAGCCATCGCACTTCGGTGCGCATACGTCAAAATACAGCGTCGTACTGGTCCCCAAAGACAGTCAAAATATTTTAATGTGCTGCACAAATGTCGGAGATCCTTCTAGTAGAAGATTACTTCCACCAGATTCGCAATACTAAGCGACGAAAAATAAAGTGTAGGCGGAAAAGTAGCACGAGCTCCACACGAATATAAATAGAGCTTTTCGAGGATAAATAGTGCATTACGTATAAATAGATAGGTAGAGAGAGAGAGAGACTTCATATCGCTCTAGCATGTATATACATTCGGTGACCAATTTATTAAGTACACCCTCTCTCTCTTTGGAAGGAATGCGGATGTATAATTCTTAAATTCTTAATTTTAATGTCGAATGATAGTAAGAAGTTCTGTGTTCTTCTATTCTCTATCTTGTAGACCCATTCAGGCAGCTCGGTGATGCTCTCATCATTCCCTCACATGTATGGGCGGATTGCGAATGGGGTAGTCTGATTTTATGAATCCTTTTCCAGTTGCATTACGTAAATTACTGTACCAGGATATGGAGACAACACAAAGCCTTGAATCTGTCATGCCTGTTGGAAACAGTACGTGTATTATGATTATTTTTGGCATTTCTTTTTCTTATTATAAACTAGTAATGAGCATAATCGAATGATGAATCAGCAATCTTCGATTACTGATTCTGATTAATGATCCATTATGATCTCTCGTTATGCCAATTACTAGTGGAAACTACCTCTCCCGATACCTTTAATCCAATATCTTTATACGAACAACCGATTTAAATGGAGTCAGTGGCCATGCACATCCCTTCAGATTGATTGTTTACTCTTCTGGTTATGTCAACTGGATGATGTGCCAGTTACTTGGCCCTTTGTCGAATCTGTAGGCTCTACGAATAAAGAGTATCTCCAGGATGAGAAGTACAATGCTGTTTGTTATTAGGACCACCACCATCATCTAAAATGCCTTTTCATACTACAAAGCTACTGTTTATTTATAAGGCAAACTCGTTATAATGGAATTACAGCTTGAGGGTTCAAAACAAAAGGGCTTTCTCCTTTTTTTATTCAGGGGCTTAAACCTTGCACGGAGATGAATTTGTTTGCTTAGTTTTTTTTGTTGGGTAAAGGCTTTTTAAAGGATCATTTATTTAAAATAATATATGCATGCACTGTATTCAAATCAATATTAAATTAACCAAGTTCATTAAAAATAAAACCTATCTGCCCAAAAACCCTCTTATGTATCGGAAGAGAAAGAAGTATTGATAGGGTGACTACGAGTGTTTTTCCATTCTGTGAACGATGAAAATAAAGATAAATATTCTGGTCGAGCTTTGCACTGAGGGAAGGACAGATTTCTTAATGGGTTTTCAATGCTTTCAGATGCCTATGTTTATTTACGTAGTAATTGCGTTCTTTAATTAAATCTCGAGGCAAATTAGGAATTTTCGGGTAAAATCTTTTTTTTTTTATCGAAATAAAACACTTTGAAAAACGGTGGATACTTTTACTACAAATAAAGAATCAACACTATCACTCTGCCTTCTTTATTGAAGCATGCACCACAATCATTTATTTTCATCATTGCTTCACTTCAGGGACAATTTTTTACCTTCTTTCTGTTCATACATTATGAATTCTTGGGCGAGCATTGATACTGTGTACCCGCAGCATCCATTACAAGTTAAAATCCTGTTTGTTTAAAATGACTAAAAATACATTATAATCACGTATTTAAGCTCGAAAAAGATTTACCCTCAGGGTCTTAGAAGCGTTAAACTCAGTAGTGTACAATTTGATGAAAAGTTAAGCCATAAATGACAAAAGTACAGCCGTGGGAAAAATAATTGGTGCACGTCAATTATTTTTCACACTTACAGTACTGTATTTTGAATGAATTATAATTTTAATAAATATAGTTATTCATTTTTATTTAAATTTCATTTATGGGAAAAATAAAAAGGGGGGGGGAGTCTCTATGGTAACTAACTGGCGAATAACAGCTCAGCGTCGTAAGGAAGGTATTTGACTGAGCGAGAAGCAGCAGCAGCATCTGAGAATCTGTCGCTTTCCTCGCACATAAAGGCATTAAATTTCCCCATCTTCCTAAGAACAGAATGAACTAGCTAATTTGCATAAAGGTTGATTATATCCAGACAGGTTCAAAGAATATAAGTAGTTCTAGATGTACGTTTATCGTCCCAAGAAGGACAAGGAGGATTTAAAATCCAATTGACTTTCAAAGCAGAGAGAGATCTTTAATCCATTGACTCGCAACCAGCAAAGGCTTCACTGCTGGTGCTATTACAGCGACATCGTTCACTGACGACGCTTTAATTCGTGTGATAGTGTTGTAAAGTGCACAGATTCACATTTCGCTACATCTTAAGGTGATCAATTGAAGTTTTCAATTGCTTTAACTGACCGAATTGTTTAACTGATTTGATACAGTTATTGACTACTAACCTGTGCTGGTTAAACGTCTCTGTCAAATCGTGAGATTCTGTGATTTATCGATAACGGCAATTTCACTCTTAAAAATAATCCAACTTTAAATTATCCATCATCAAAATAAAAGTATTTTGTGCTCTTTGTTTGCCTAAGATTTATATTTTGAAAATACGGACTCCATATTTGTAATATGCCAGCGAAATTTCTCTGGACCACTACCTTCCTCTAATATACAAATTAACGTAAAAAAATTCTTTGTAATTAAAGGCAATTAATGTAAGGAACACCTGTAACTTTATTAAAAGTCATTCTTCTGCATAACTTATGCGAATAATTATATCATCGAGGTACAGGAAGCGTTTCGCCTTTGATGAGAATTCTCGAAATTTGATTAAAGACTCGGTACCAACTTTATTAAAGATTCATGTGATTAAACCTCACATGAATTATTGTAATTTTACTTTTTCCGGCTTCTGAAGTTAATACTTTTTGATTTCTTCCCATGATGTTGCTAGAGTTAGTTTTTGATTAATTCGTACTTGGATTAATTTAACTTTTGTATCTTTTTCCGAATTCTTTTTATAAAATAAAATATTATTTAATTGGTTCTTTCATTTTTCATTATTATTGAAGAAATTGTAAAAATCTTTTTAGAATTTCAAATTGCAGAGCGAGACACCAAATTTTTACACAAAATATTTTTATATACAAATTAAGCTAACAATAGAAAGTTATTGAACTTTTAGTTAACTAATTGAAATAACAAAATATTACTGAACAATAGTTCAATTACTAAAAGTTCATTGGACAGTAGTTCAATTACTGGAGTTATTGTACTAGAGTAGTTTTATTTGGCGCACTGGAGTTATTGAACTACTTTAGTTCGATAGTTCATGTAGCAGCTGGAGTAGTTCAGAACTACTCTAGTTCAATAACTATTAGTTGTTGAACTGCTCTAGTTCAATAACTCCAGTGCGCCAAAAGTTTTTTTGATTTCTGAAGTATAATGATACTGCTAGAGTTAATTTTTGATTTACTAGAACTTGGATTAATTAAATATTTTTTTCCCGAATTCTTTTTATAAAATAAAATATTATTTGATTAGTTTTTTATTTTTTTTTCAATCGTTTATTTATTAGGGGGAAGTGCTAAAAATAGTTTTGGAATTTGAATTATAAAGCGAGATACCAAATTTTTAAACAAAATATTTCTACAAATTAAACTAACAATAGGAAGTTTTTGGAGTAGGGTAGTTACTTTGATTAAGCTGTAAATGTAGTTGTTCGAAATACGAAACCCGACAAGGTCAGACCGCCAGAGGAAACCGCAGTATAATGTACTTATTTTTTGAACAATTTTCCTAGTAAGTTGGAGTGTTGAGTTACAAAATGAATGAGTTTTGGCTTCCTAGATAAGTATTACGTTAGAAAACACACCTTCCTTAAATAGGTGATAAAAGTCGAGTGAGGGATGTTATTTTCTTTAGTCTGTGCATTACTTATAGGCTGTAATTAATTTCTGTGTCACTTAAAGTGCTACTGTTCATGCCATTTGTCTATGTTGACGACGATGTATTTCTCCATTCTGGTGCCAAGAAACTAAACACTAATAAAAACAAAACCGCGTCTCTTGTTGTAGAGGTTAAAGAGTTATTTCTGTACCAGCTCGATCTTCTCTTTGTGATTTCTGTGATCAGCAGTGGCATGCCCTAGAAACAGAGAATTATTCTGCAAATGTGTAGACAGCGAAGTTTGTGAAATCAGCCATCAAGAGATCATCACATGTTCGTACGAAACGCATACATCGAAAATGTTTATTTAATCATCATTATAATAACAAAAATGTTTGTCTAACATCAATCATAAAAGAAATAGAGGCAAGCCTTTTAATCGGTGGAGACAGCGACTTTTCGAATCTGCTGCTGACACAGGCGCCACCTAACAACACAATGCGTATTGTAGAATTTAAGTTCTTTGAAATTTGTTGCATTTTGTTATAGAATAAATGAAAATGTTTGGGTTAACAAAATCCAGGCAATTTGTGTATCATTGATTGGAACCCGCAACCCAATTCTGTACTTTAAATCTGATCACTGTACTACGATCTTTATTTAAAAAAATAGGCGTCTCAATAAATTACATTTAATAACTTAAAATAATCACGTCTACCCTTCTTGAAACTTCGTTAGGTATTTGTAGTTCTGTTTCTCAAAATATGACGGACTATTTCTTGTTTTCAAGAAATCGAAGAACAAGAATCCAAAGGCACATATGCAAGTATAACGAATTTTTAATATGAGATTTATTTTTTAGTATTTGTTCTCCTTACTCCCTCTCCTTTTCCCAGTGCTTTATAGACTTCACAAGAAGAGAGTCTTATGACACTGAAGAATCTTAAGTGTATTCTACACTCGTATTCTAAATATTTTAAGAACATATAAAAAAATAATGACATGAGTTCAATAGCAAAACAAGAGTAGACTGGCCTTGGGGCACGAGAGGTTGCTGGTCTCTCGTAGAGGCAAAACTATGAATGGTGCACCCACCCGTTCAGATCTCTGAATGATCTCTATATAATCTTTAACATCATACAAAAACGTTGGAACGCAGCTACCAATTAAATATTCTTGCGGTTAATGCAGTAATGTATTCTTCTACTAAAGTAGATCTCATCAGGCCTTGGACTGCCATCGGTCACAATAACTGACAGACTCCTGATGTGATAAACTCCTGTCTGTAGGAAGGAGACATGTATATGCTGTACACCACATTCCCAGTCCGGTTGCAGTATTTGAGAGGCGTGTTCCACAGCTGACAATCCATTTCTGATCTTGCTTACATTTGTTGCTGTTTTGTATGCGTTTGCATATTCGAATGCTGCTGTTATGAAGATTTCAGTGTGTTGAGTTTGAGTTTTGCACAATGCTTGCCTTGTGACACCGGACGTTGTCTTATTGAAAGAATCCAGTGCCATTACATAGTCCCCATGTAGGTCAAATCTTGGACCTAAATAATGCCGATGTGTATATGTATACGTATTCAATGGGGATGAAGGGGTCCAATAATGTCCATGAAAACATTCCCCGCCAGTCTGTTTTCGTCCAACTGTGCAGTCTAGTTGAAGCCGTTCATCTTTTCGCCATTGGATACTCACCGATTCATCGGCATGATGGAACTGGAACCTTGATTCTTCAGACCAGGCGACTTTTCCAGTCGTCCAATGTCCAGAACGGTGCCCACTGAAGGCAGAGTATCGATGACGGTTGTTCAACTTGGATACATGAACAGGTCACCTACACCACAGGCCTATCGCAAGATTGTCCGCTGAATGGTGTGCTCGGAAATGTTTCTCTGTGCGCCCTGGTTGTAGTCTGCTGTTAATTGAGGGATCGTGAGCAATTCATTGTCCCGAACAGCACGTATCAACCGCCATTCACATGGACTGTCAACCGAATGTTGGATGGTTGTGTGTCTTTCTTCGGACCATCCCCTTCACTATGGCGGCCCTCGAATAGCCAACATTGTCTGCGGTTGCTGTGATGCTGCCCTTAATCATTTCCTGTTCAAATCCCGTTAGGTACTTTCCTTTCCCCATTGCCTATAAGTTCTTAATGTAATGACAAACTGACAGGCGATTCTCGTGTCTTCACTATAATGCAGCGTCGGTCGGTGACGTCCCTCCAAGGTGCTGTGAGATGCGTTTACTCGTGGAGACAGAGATGGTCATAATGCTTTGCCTCATAGGTTTATATCAGATTCATTAACAATTTTTATTACCAAATACGCATAACAATATGACAACACTTAAATGATTTACAGAGCTTCTTAATGTACGGTTATGTAATCGACTTAATAATGAAAATAGCAATAAGAGCTTAATGAGGTGAGTACCGTCAATTAAGCTCTTAATTAACAGAATATTAATCTTTGCTGAAAGTAAACAATAAATAAATTTAAAAAAGAGGCACAAAATGGAGTACAAATCCTCCTCATGTTATCAAACTAAATTTATTTAAAAATGTACATTTAAATGTCAGTGTGATTATCCCGAATAACCAGAAATAATTGCCCATAATAGTCTCATCTGAACGTCTGGAGAAGAGCTGCCACGATCTGGTTACCGCTTTACCATTGACTTCATGTCCTGGTGGAATCTCTCCCGATGTTCTTCATTCACATCTACTAGATTTGATGTGAAAGAAATCCAGGTGAAGTTGCAAGTAATGGAGCTTGATGGGCATTCTGGATTCCATTTTTCCGTAATTTTCATTTAACTTGTCAAACTTGCAATTTAAGAAGGGCGTTCACTAAAAGGCGAAACGACTGCCAACTATTTCGATCAGTATCAGACATTTTGTTTCTAATTCTCACGAACCCAAAATTTTCTTAACTTGCCAACCATCATGAAGGTTTCTGGGCTCTTTTCCTCTTCTAAGTATAGCAAAAGGCGCATACACCATCCCTCTAATGTTGACCTGAAACTACCGCAGCAGAACTGAGAAGCCTTCAACTTACCTCGATCCATAGGCATTCCAAAATTGGATTCATATGTACTGCAAAACTTGGTGCAACCAACGATGTTATGCTTCAGCTTCTTCGGACTTACCTGGGTGTACACGTCATTAGGTATACCTATCTAATTCGGAGCAGCTGTCCCTTTAGTTCTCAAAACAGTCTGGATTCGTCGTGGCATGTACCCAACAGGCTATCAAACTGATTGGGTTACAAAATTAATGGGTTTTGGCTTCATTATGCTACCGATCTTGGAAGAATTCACTCTAATATTCCTCCTGTAACCAGTTCTCTAAAATTCTGGCTTTTGGACATGCCGCATGCACATTGTCCTGTTAGAAGAACTCATTCGCAGATGGATATATCTCTGACTATGAACGGTGCTGGTTAGAAACAATTTGTAGATAGCCTGTGGCACCCATATATTGCGTCACGTGTCAAAGGGCTCAATGTGCACCACGGAAACCATTTCCCACACGGTTATACCTCATCAGTATATTATTGACACAACTAGTATAATGGGTCAATGGACCCATTATGCTAGTTTTGTCTTGCTCATTTTCACACTGAATTGCACACATACGGCCACTCAGTAAATGTATCCACGAACATAGCAGGAAATAACTGTTTCGTTTCGTAGCTAAAGCAAACTGCCAAAAATATTATACGTATACTGCAAGCTGCTATACACTGCTCGACAAAATTAATAGAACAAAATGTTTTTCATGGATATTTTATCGTGAACAGCGTCGCCGAAGGTGAATATTTAATATGATAGAGTTGTTGTTGGGGTTCTGTTTTTAAGAGCATCGGCGACTAAGGCCATGTTGCTCTGTGTATATTATCTGCTGTAAATTGCGTGTTCTGAGGTCGATTTTCCGTTTGCTAGACGAAAACCCAAGTTTCCGGGAGAAAAAAAACGTCCTAATCTCGACTGAGACCGACTAACTGAGCCACGTCGTGAAAAAGACCCATACAAGTTTCTTCCACAATCGGGGATATTCGAACTCGGGTCTTTTCCACCCGGTGTGGGTAGGACGGCGATCCTACCAATTGTGCCACCCACGAGGGAAATATAATAGGCATCCTGGCATGCAAATTCCGAGTATCCAATAGAAATCGATCAACCACCTTTAGAGAGCCGCACATTATGCAAATTATTAATGCCTATAAAAACAGGGGTTGCGACCACTTCATTTCCGTTTTTGTCTTGCTCAGTGGGATAACCACATCTCCAATCTCAATTGGCAAGTCATCGTTTAGATTATTCTTTGAGATGATGAGCCGCTGGAAGCCGCGAAGTCGCAGGCGGAGGTGACACGTTGACTTAATGTGTTGTCTCGGCATTATAGAAGCAGTTTCAGGAGACAGGAACCATTACAAGAAGAGCTGGTCAAGGCTGCCCGAAGGCAATCAACCAGAACATACAGCTATCTGGCTCTGGTAGCAACACGAAACCCTACGATGTCCTGTCACCAACTGTCTCTTGAGGTTGCTGCGGCCACAGGCAAAAACATTTCCAACCAAACTGTGTTAAGGTGGCTCAATTCAAGCCGACTCTACCCAAGGAATCTAATGGTTTGTATCCCATTAACCTTTAGGCGTATAGGGGAAACCCTGGAGGCAGCAACAAAGTACAAAAAAAAAAAAAAAAAAAAATCCAATTAACCTCCAAACTACCCATTGAGCTCGTCGAAACAGGTGTCATGAAAATGTGACTTGGAGCCCTAAAAATTCGGGTACAGGTGTGCTGAGTCCCATTTTAACCTACAAACACATTCTAGACGTTATTTCATCTGAAGACAGTGCAGTGAGGAATGCAGTACCATCCCTTCCAACGTCAGAGAAAAGGACACTTACGGTGGAGGCGGTGTTTTCGTGTGGGGCGGAATAATGATCATCGGCCGCACCACTCTTCAAACAGATCCTGGAACCCTATGTGCGACTTTTTACTGGTGCGGTTGGCCCATATTCTATTTTCATCTACGACAACGCCACTGCACATAGAGCTGAAGTGGTGGAACAATGTCTTGAAACTGAGGATATTCAACGACTGCCGTGGCCAGAACGATCACTAAACTTAAATCCTATCGAACTTGTGTAGGAAGCCCATGGGCGACGCATCGCACACCGATAGCCAACTCCTCGGTCACTTGGTGAGCTAAAGTCTGTGCTGGTAGAAGAATGGGATTTTTTGCCACAAAATCTTATTGTCACCCTTTATCGAGCATGGTTCATCGCTGTCAGGTCTGATTACCCGTTGGAGGGATCATACCCCGTACTGATGTCATGTGAATATATTTTGGAGCATCTTGTATGGACTTCCGTAATGTGACCTTTTTGGTGATTCTTATAGAACCCCTATGAATGTCCCTTATACCTGTCAGAAGTTTCTCGCTGTCTCCTCATTTTATCGTTGTGTTATGGTACACCGCCATATCAAATTTTGTCACGCTTCACTGCAAGCCACGAGTTGCATCACATTTTCTACGTTCTTTTTCTTTTAATTTTATCGAGCAGTGTATATCAGAGTATTGGTACGTACTTAGGTAAAAATAAATGTCACAGAAACAAAGACACGAAACCTTTTAACCGCATTAAAATATTGTCACTGGATTAAAAACAATGACACCTTTGGGTTCAACACACAAAAGTAGCTATATAACAGCTAAATTTAAACAACCTGGTTATTTAGTGTAATAGGCAGTATTTGGTTTGGCTCTGACTTCTTGGTCACGCAGACCTAACGTTTCTGTTTGGCTTAACACAAGAGTTTAAAGAACTGAAGCTTAAAAGCTACCACCACGACCTGCTTTAAGATATTTAAATATAGACGACACTTTAGTTTCTGCTTTAAATATTATATTACGCTTAGGGTATAATCTATTTCCTAAGAGTATTTGAAATTTCCTAATTAAGAAATTGGACAATCTTTTAAAATTACGGTTCATGCGTACAATGGGCCCTATTGAAGGCACCGTTTCTTCTCTCTCGCTGACTATGATCTGAGGCTTTAAATCCATATGTTTAGCCACAGAAAAAAAGGAAAGACTGAAAAATCTTCGTAGAACACGTGTCTGCCCTCACTGGAGCGTTCAGATCTAAGAAGTTCGTGTATGAATCATCTGTGATCATCTAAGATGGTCTATGAAAATCATCAGATGTTCTGGGAAGACTAGTTAATCTAAAAACATGGACTTTTTTAGTATTTGGATATGAGTACCCCCTGTTGCGAATATTTGAATTTGTCACCGCATCCTCTGCTCCTCTTTAAAAGGCTACTAAAAGAGGTTGTTGTCTGGAAGAGCATCCAGCCACAAGAACTCACGTTAAACGATCACGGTTCATGTAAACCGCAAAATTCGTGAGGCCTACCTATGAGAAGGGAAATTTAAGGCCTTTTAAGAGAGAGTATGATGATCAGTTTTTATGTGGTGATGGTTTGGTCCATTCACTACGTGCCTCTGGACAACAGTGAAGTAAGTAGATAACCTTCTTATTTTTAACTGGGCTCTTTTTTTCACAAATAACATTTTCGAAAATGTTTCCAAATCCGTCTTTCGAATAACGATGTTATCGTTAAACTTCCGTTAAACCATGACACCATGGACGACTTTGTACTGATAAACTGAAATAAACAAACAAACAAACCATCATTCAAAAAACAAGGCGTGTTGTGTTCAGCGATTCCCTACCACCCCTTCCCCCTTTTGCAATGAAAAGTGCCTCCCCGATAGGTTTAAAATCTGATTGTTGTCATGTCATTTAATTTTAGTTTCTTATGGACCTGTTTCGTACGAGTGCATGACTGATTCCAACTATTCATCCCACGATATCTGATGTCACTATCATGTCTGAGCATACGCCATGCGGATGTGGTTGATGCGATGCCAGGTAGACCTTATCACCTTCATCTTGACAGGGAATGCGATAATTTATGTTGCTAATTAACTCTTTTCTAGTTTGTCCATTTATTTTGAGATTTGTTTATTGCTTCATACACTGGTTTTAGCTATATTTGCAGGTGCAGGATCTCCCGAGACGTACTCAATTCTGTTATGCGTGAAAAACTAACTTTTGGATGTCTTGTGGGATTCGGTGCTTGTTATATATTCGTGTCATATTAATTTTTCATTTACAGCACTGAATATGGTTTATGAAATTTTTATGGAAATTATTTTGTTATTCGTTTATGTTCATGCGTGTTTATTGCCACTAAAGAAACTCTGTAAGTTATGGAATGCACCCTGTTAGAACTTATAACGGAAATGCTCCTTAGTTCAGGCATTAACATTCCGTTACTTTTGAATTTTATAAGTTAAGTAACCTTAAAATATTCTGTATTTTATCCAGTGTTATTTTTATATTTTAGAGAAACTTTGTGTATTGTATATTGAGTGACCAGTTTAGGTACACCTACTCGCTTCAGGTGTCAACAATGCAGGTGTAATGGTTAGGAAATGGTTTCTTGGTGCTGGTTGGATCCGTCGAAACCAGTTGACCAACATTCTGATGGCACAGGTTACCTGGAAATTGTTTCCAATGCGTATCATTTGATGGCTACAGTGTATCCTTCTGTGAAACAGCAGAGTAATGCGCCGTATCACAAGTCCACAATTGTGCAGAAATGATTCAGAACATGAGTCAACTCAGCCTACTGTGGTGGGTTGCCTAGTCATCAGTAGGATGATGGGTGCCTGTGGGATGATGTTGAATGAGCTGTAAGGAGTAGAGATCCACAAGCATCCAATATGCAACAACTGTGTGGAAGTGGTTGAGTTAATATGGACAGGCAACCCTATGGCACGCTTTTGACACCTTGGTGAGTCCATGCCTCGACGAAACGTGGCTGTTCAGAGGGCTAAAGAGGGACCTAGAGGAAAAATAAGATTTCTTCTTCCATTTATTTAGGGGAAGCTGTCTCGTCTTCATTTAAGGCTTTAATATTGTTCAGTAAACTAAATGCCTAAGTATCTTTACTCTTTCTCAGATTAAATACTCCAAGGAACATCAATTTAAATCTGCAAAAGATACTTTCAGAATAAATGCACGAATTTTAGTCAAGGTATCCAATAATTGATTTTTGTAATAAAGCTCACCTAGATTCGGGAGATGGAAACTCTATCTGAATTTAAGTAGGGTTTTAGAAGAAATAGGTAAATGAAGGGAGCAAAGGTTTTGCTTCATTTGTGAATGTTAATAGTTGGTATCAACTCATATCTGGAATTATAGCTCTGGCCAAATCTTAGAAATGCGTGTTTTTAGATTTAAATAAATTTTTATATTATTTAAAAACACAAGGAAATCTATAAAATGGGACTAACTTATTTTGAGCATTATCTTTGTGAACATGGGTATTTTCCCCTGGAATATCTTGCGAGCTATTGACCCTTTTTGCAACCTCTGTCCATTTGAAAAAGATCCAAAACTCGATTCCATTGCAGACGTTAGGGATCCATTCTTTTGTCAAGGATTTTCTCTTGGGAGATGTACTTACCTGGTCTCACAGAAACTGTTTTGTTTTTTAATTAATTGACTGTTATAAAGATTCCTGTGAATTAACTACTGAGAAAACGTTGACCCCAAAAACAGTCTGCTCCTTGTCAATGTGTCTAAATGTTGTTCGTTTGGATTTTCTGTAATAATTTATCAATATTTTGGATTTTCCATTGATTCTCTCTGTGATTTGTATACCTGCATAGGAATTTTGCTGGTGGGGCCGTGATAATACCCCTTTATAAGATTACAAGTTCTTTTTCTTGATTCTGGTCTTCGGTAAACTAATATCAGTAATCAGAAGTAATTAACGCTTCCTGAAATACTACACGTAGACGAAATTAATTTTATGCATAAGCAGATGTACGCAATAAATCAAAAACGAAAACTACTCTGCACACCCGGCCAGTTTCAATTACCGTACTGTATTACAGTTTAATTCGGATTTCTCCAAACTCTGCAGAGGGACTGATGAAATTAGGATTCACAGGTGACCTGTCACACGGAACCCAATCATGTGGAAACAGAACCACGTGTAGCCCCCGATGCTTAAATACCACACTGACAATAATGAAAGCAGTAGACTTGTTCTGATAGATTAAACTCCATGCTCGCTCAAATCCAGAGACGTGTTTATGTGTAGCTGTGGCCGAGGCAGCTTACCGAATAGATTTCGTGTTCTCTAAAGTGAACGCAAACACCGTTTCCGTGAGTTCGGAAATTGCAAACTGGCCATGGAAACAGCGATCGATAAATACTTACTAGTCTAACATATTCGCTTCATCCAAAGCTAAAAGAACTGTCACTCTGACTCCTGTATAAGGCAAAAGAAAGTAATGTGTTTAAGATGGAATGGTTGTTTTTTGCTTTCTTTTTCTTTCCTTTGCACCTGCCCCGTCTGGCACGATCCTGATTTTAATCTCACAGTTTAATCATCAGAGGAAATGAGTTTAGAATTTTGTAAGTACTTTCATTATAACATGCTCTTCGTAATGAATATGTTTATTACGAAGCTGGTCTTCTGCTATGACAGAAGATTTTGCTTCACGCCCTTTGTTTAGGTGGCATCGACAGGTTGAAAAGGGCCCTAGTGGCAGGAAGGTGGCGGTGATTGCAACAGTCGCAGTTGGAATCCCTTCGATAACTCCAGGAATTTATGGAAGACTTATTTAGTAGCTGTAGATTTACTCCAGATTTTTCATCCCGAAAAACCATATCTTTTTATTTAGCGTGTTACGCGGCACCGACCAGATTATGGCAGCTGTTTTATGAACGTAAAAGACGGGCGGCTAGGAAAGTCCATGGTATCCTATCGATGATTTATCGAACATTATCCCAGAGAGATAGTGAGGTCATAATTTCACTGTATAAGGCAATTGTAAGACCTCATTTGAAGTATGGAGACCTTATCTGAAAAAAGACATTGAGCTTCTTGAAAGGGTCCAAAGGTTGCATAGTGAGATCGGCAAATGAACGACAGCACGAGGAAAAACGATTATTTGGGCTACAGAGCATGGCAACCAGGTACCTTAGAGGGGACCTGATTAAGGCTCTGATAGGGGTTTCTCTGAGTTCCTTCGGCTTCACCTAATTTTCTCCAACCTATGAAGCTGATTCTCTTTGTTTCGGGTTCGTGCTCAAAGCACTAGGATTTCATCACCATTTATGATTTTTTTTTTTTAAATTCTGAATCACTGCCTTCTCATTCAAATCTCGACACGAACGCACGGTATCCATGCTGATGTAAAGCTGGTCTGCTATCATTCGAAGGGACAGGAGACGATCTTCAATTAACAGCTGCCGAACTTTTTCGATGGTCGAGTCTGTAGTACACGGGTATAAGCGACCGTTCCGCGCATCTTCCTGAACATCTTCCCGCCCATAGAGCGAAAAATGTTGAATCGCGATAGTGCTTCATGTCCATAAGCTGCACTCACCATTGAAATTGTTGAAGTTGCGCTTGTTCCGGACTTAAACACGACTTTCCAGTAGAACGCATTTGTGCACACTGCTGAAACTTGGCACTGAGCCAGTTCAGGCTTGATACCGAATAGTTTTAACAGTGGGAAATGTATGGCGCTAGCAGTATCCTTTAAAAAAAATCAGTCTTAAAACTTTTCAGGCCAGACACACCTTGTATGTGAAATGATCACACAGTAACCTTAGGCGAGTGTAAGGACTGCGCCTTTACATGTTTTGGTCCACATTGTGCTGTTCCGTTGCGGCATTTTTTTACACCATAGCCAATTTAGCCAGTCTCGGGAAAGTGTACGAAGCACCCCCTCCTGGAAAATAGGGGGTTTTATCCCATACAAGCAGCCAACGCGGACATCGGTAATTTCGATGAGTAGATTTTGACAAACAATATGCAATTATAAATTGCCACTAGAAATTAACTGTGCCATAACTATAACTTGCAACGTTTTCTTTTTGCATCATTCTGGTCTGTTTAGGTTGGACTCAGCCTCTGTCTAAATATAGCCTATAGTCAACGGGGAGTGTCGTAGTACACTCGTTTAACTGACCATTGTTCGAGACCACGTGACCATTAAATAACGTATAGTGATAATATCATTGTTAGAATGGTTAATTGTAATCTGATTAATACCACATGAGTATTGTAACCTGATTAATACCACTAATACCACATGTTGAATACCTTCAACAAACAATAAATTCAGTTTTTGTTTTTTTTTTTTTTTTTTTTTTTGTTTTTTTCAAATTAAATATTAAATTGACTTCAAATTTCATTAGCTGCACTTTTAAAATCACGAATCAAAAATTGTGGCCAGTGGAGAATGGGGTGGTTATAAATACTTCTCCTCGTGATACACCACGCATGCTCGAGAGAGGGAGAATTTGTTAAGATTAAAAACTCCAAGGTTTGTTGTTTAAAATTAAATAAACTCCTCTCCCAGTTTTCCCCTTCTCTATTTTAATATTCATTAAAAGTGTGTAATTCCTTTTCACCCACTTCTTGCCACATCATAGATTTTAATTCTCATAATTTTTGTTTTAGAAGAAAGCTGCGCTTAATTTCTAATTAAAAATCGAAAACCCTTCATTTATATTTAATGCCAAGCAAGGCAGTAATATTTTCCTCGATGTCATCCATAAATCAACTCCCTAGTAATGACTCATGGTAGATTTTTTAATATAAAATGTGCTAAAGAGATCTTGGCTTTGGGGCATTAAACTTATTATTAATGGAAAACTAAGAAAGTTAATGCTGAAAAAATAGTCCCCCTTTTATAAGAAATAGCAAAAAATTCACGATTTCTGCTTATTCTCTAAGGAAACGGAAACCCAGACGTACCCACAATGCATATGCATTTACTACTATTAAGTTGATTTTTACTAGTTTATTCGAAAGCCATTCATGACATCTGCATCTTAATCTGTTCCTCTTAACGTGGTCTCACATACCCAAATTGATCTAATTTTGGATCCCTATCTATAGTCTTATCTTTTTGGCCTCCTTTTTCAACTCTGATCCTCATATCTCATTCACTCTTCTTGCTTGCTTACCCATAATCTCATCTTTCGCCTTCATCTCTTATCTTTGCATATCAAAATTTCACGTCTTCTGTCATTTCTCATCCGGATTCCTTCCCATTCATCTTTCTTACATGTACATATAATAAATGATTTAAGTGGGTTCCCTTTCCTCTGCTGTTTCAAAATCCTACTATCGGTCTGATTTCAAAGCTTCAGACACTTTCAAGTCAACTTTAAAATCAATCATCTTAAATGAGGTTTAAACATCCAAAATGCATTAGCATCTTTAGAATTAGTTTCCTAGGTGATTGATTGAACATACACGAGTAGTATTTGTGGCCGAAACCGAAAAGAATTTTCAGTAATTTTACAATTATGTGTTGAATTAGGATAACGTCCATGATAATCATACATTTTAAGCAGGAAAAAAGCTAATTTACAAAACGTTAACGATATTAATATTTGTAAAAATCAATACTAGTAATATTTGTTAAATTTTATTTTAAACATAAATTGTTTGGCTCCCTCTAAGAAAGTTTGGCTTTTAAGCTTTTTTAATTTGGCTCCCTCTAAGAAAGTTTGGCTTTTAAGCTTTTTTTAATTTGGCTCTCTCTAAGAAAGTTTGGCTTTTAAGCTTTTAAATTTGGCTCCCGCTAAGCAATGTTATTGTTTATCATAGTAATATATAGGTGTTCTTAATTTTTAAACAGTAAATTTGAAATATTCAAAACATTAATCGAATTAAAACTATTAAATATACGTGTCCATAATGTTTACATAAATATTCTATATTTATAATATGCATTTTTTTTAAATTATAGATAAAGTCTGCTATTATGTTAAATTTAGTTTGTGGTATATCCTCTTTTGCCATTTTTGAAAATATATTTTGTTTATATTCGCTTTAATTATTCTCTTTTGATACTGATGCTAACTTTTTTTGTTATAGGGAGCCAAATGAATAAAAAATACTTTCCACTGCATCACAGTTAAAGTTGCGCTTCAATTTTGTAAAACACATGAAATAATTTAAAACAAAGGTATTCGAACTTCAAATTCCCTGCAAAATATTAAAAGATTCAGCTCTGCCCATTCTATAAATAGAGTGAAAAGGAGAATGGTGTGTTCTAGAGTTATCCACTTGATGGGAGAAACGAGTAACATGAAATACTACTACTGACTCAGTTTAAAATCTATCCTCCCTCTAAACAAATAAAACCAATAAAATACAAACACTGTTCTCAGAGTAGGAGAGAGACACATCATTGGTGGTGCTGAGGAAAGAGAGGAGAGTAGTTTAATGTTATCTGAGGAGTGGTTGTCCTGATAGTTGGCGTTCAGAGTAACGCAGATAGATGAGAGCCGAGTGCTGCCTGAACTCCAGCAGATAACACTATAAATGTGTATAGGCTTTAGTGTTTAATGTACTGTGTCCAATCAGATAACATGCAAACTTGTGGAGGCCAGTTTTACCGAATACTCTCCGCTGCTCTGTTGAATGTTAATTGGACTATAGTGGGGTGAATTGAACTGCTGTTATGCGGCTAACAGGGCAAAACCAACGTCAATTTTTAACTTGTGGGTTGATTCCTCTGAAAGATTTAATGGTACTTCAATTCATCGGTACATCAAAGATTTATGCAGATATTTCGTATATCGAAACGGGGCTCGAAAACTTCGTAAAATGCAGTGATTTAAAAGTAATTAATAGCAATAATTAATATGACTGTTAATGTATGAATCCCTCCAGAAAGTCTAAACAGAATCTGTCCATGACCTTCGGAAAGTGCACTTAGTTAATAAGGCTTAACTAAGTACTTAGTTACTTAGGCTTGCGTTCAAAAAAGGGCATTAGAGTACAGTTCTGCAGCATCAAAAGAAAATACGAGGATACAAAAAAAGAATGAAAGTGTGTGAGCTCATTTAGACACACAAAGCGATATATTCTTCAGTATAATATTAAAGACAAACACCACAGTCGAATTTGTCTTAACTATTTGGATCCGGACTGGATTAACATATACAAAGTGTCCATTTATTTTTATCGAAATACTTTATTTACACACCCGTAGACCGAACCAGGCTGTACCCCCCCCTGGTATAGCCTGGTTCGGCTAGGAGAGTGTACATTGCAAATAATTTAAACGAATTCAATAAAAGTTTAAAATTTATATACAGTTGGGTCTTAATAACACGAGTTGTGCTATGGAATTTTTGTGGTGTTATTTTATTAAAATAATAAAATACTTAAATTTAAAAAATACTTCGATTAAATAAAATACTTAATAGTTAACGAATTTTAACCGCGAAAAAGAAGGAATATTTGAGCAAGAGGTAAAAATTAGGTTTGCGAATTTAAAGTTGGACAGTGGCTGGTTGAAGCACGAGTTCGGATTGGTTTGGAAGAAAGAGGGTGAAATTACAGATGCTCCACCTCTGGTGATCGTACAACAGAGGTGGAGCCCGGAATCTGAGGAAAGACGATGGTTGACAAAGTGGATTATCAAGCAGTGATCAAGTTGTTGAATTTGCAGGGCAAGAAAGCTTAGAAAATTAACGAAGAAATGAAAGCTATGTATGGGCAGAATTGTCCATGCTATGACACTGTAAAAAAGTGGAAACGGGAGTTCCAGTGCGATCGTACAAGTGTCTTTAACGAGCCAAGAGAAGGAAGGCCATCAACATCCACAGACAGCGAGACGGTTGCAAAGGTTGAGCAGGCAGCTGGTGCTGAGGAACAGACTTGTGACAATTCGTTTCATCGAAAATGCAGTGGAAATTAGTTATGGGTCTGCCCACAGCATTTTACATGACCATCTGCTAAGGTCTCTGCACGATGGGTTCCAAGATTGTTGACGCCTTTGCAGAAGCAATGTCGAATGCAATGTTCTCACCAACTATTTGGATTTGTAATGCTTCGAACTGTTGCAACACCTACCATATTCCCCTGACCTAGCACCGTCAGACGTCTTGTTTCGAGAAATGAAGAAACCATTGTGTGGACGCCGCTTTAATTCGTCTCAGGAAGTCATTAATGAAGTGGAATCGTGGTTTCAGGCAAAAAGTGCGGATTTCTATGATCAAGGCATTAAACAACCGATCCATAAATGGGAGAAATGTTACTATACACGGTGAGTACATAGAAAAGGATTAAAGTTCCAGTGAGGTTTCACCTTTCTAGGGCTATTATTTTTAGGTAAGGGTACGAACTCTTTGATGCCCCTCGTATGATTATTGGCATTTAAGGAATTAGTGGTTGATATTCGAGAAGTTGAAGCTATTCATGCAGGGAAAGGTTTTTGTTTAGAAGACTTATGCTAAAAAACGATCAGAAGCCATAGAAGTTCCAAGAGCAACTACTTCAGTTTCACCGAAATATAGAAATTGTTCAGGTATGAGTAACATAAACCGCTATATCTCGTGGATCGAAACTGACGGATTCCAAATTGGTGATTATTGATCAGATGGAAGGTTTCTAGATAGTTTAAGAGTTCAGTTGATGGACAAATCCATCAATTTTGAACTCCGGAAGGGAGGGATTTGTCACCCTTTTTTTTAGAAACCTTACTGAATATGAGCAAATTTCCAAGACGAAAGAAAAATACCACTGAAATCAAAAAGTGTAATCAGGCGACACAGAACAGGTTTTGGGAACAAATAGAAAAATGAACCTGGAACTTTTTTTGGCATCAAGATTGTTCAGTTATTTTCTAACATCCTTTTGTCTGAAGACCACAGGAGGCCCTGAGTGGACTTTCTTGGGTAGATTAGGAGATGACGTCTAAAGCTCGTCAATACAAGCGCCAAAAGAAAAGTTGGATGCCGTTAAGTCGACTTTATCATTATAGGAGGCAACAGCACATTAGGTTGTAACAGAGTTGGAATCGTGTAAGAACAGAAGTTGAACAACCTTAGCACATTGGAAAGTCAAGTTTAATATACATAAAGGACGTGGTTTTAGGGCGGAATGTGGCACGAAAGATTTTACACCTACAAGGGTAATTTCACTGACAATCTGAGAAAACATTAGGATCAGGAGATTTAAACAGTAATCCAACCAAGAAAAAGAGAAACAGAAATCACGTTGACTATCTCATTTGGCATTTTTATAATGCCAAGCGACTGGAGACCGAGAATGGCTATGCGAGAGAGTCTCCATTGGAAAAGATTCCATTACCGAATTGTGATCGTAGAGAATGTGTACTTAGAAGATATTAAATTAGGATTTGCCTTCTTGGTGATGTCATTCAATTAAAAATTAATTAGTAATTTTACATTGACTTGTGGATAGTGATTGTTTCTGATGTGAGCTAACTCCCAAGCATGTTTCTGTTACTGCAGGGAACATGAAGCGTTTTATTTAAATATTATTTTAAAATTAAATTCAACTTTATTCTCGTGTAACTATAGGAATTTAATACAGGTCGTGCAACACTCTTTTACAGAAGTATCCATGCCGAGTACTTAATGACAACGTTATGATTTCAGATATGATCTGATGAATATCACCACCCCGAATAATGAACTTTTTTTTTGGTGTGAGATTTATGCAGATAACTGATTTGAACCTTATTAGGCGTTCGCATATTGGCCTCGAGATTTGCATCCATAAAGTTTAATCACATATCATTCGAAAAGTCTCAACTAGAAATTGAGTTTTTGAGACTGATCAGAACTTGAGTTAATTTTTAAATACGAAATTAAATATTTGAAATAAGTAATTGATTTGCAAATTATTAACTGATATTGCAAATCAGTAATAAGCGCAAAGATGATACTTGAATCAGTAACGTAAGGAACAAAAGGGTTTCGTGTGTGCTTTTATTACTTCGGATATACGTGATCAAGTCCAGACATACTCTCTTTTTTAACTATTGCTTGGTTGTTTTGACAGAAAAATTTAACATAGTGATGTAAATGAGGGAGATAAACCACCGAATATTAAACGGAAACCTTATTTCTGAACTTTTGAACCAACTTCGTGGCATTCTGTGATCCACTTGGATCACAAACATTGTAGAGAAGTCGATCATCAAATCCAACGTCCACCGAGTAAAGTAAAATGACTACTTTGCATATATGCTGTGGAATTATACTAAATGCGTAATCGTAGTACAAATTCTTAATATTTATAACATGCATCCTGAAATATCTTTGAATGCAGTCTACCTTGCAAAAAACATTTATTACCAAATGAAGTCGTGGCAAGGAGCACCTTAAATCTTAACTGGACTGGTGGTGCGCTGGGTTAGGTTGACTTTTATGTTTTTGTAGGGATATTGTTATAAAAGAGTAGCTGTCATGGGTAATCTAAAAGCGTTAAGTGTAACTCTCAAAGGAAGAAAAATTGTGGAATGAACACTTTGCAATTAAAGTGGACTTGAACAGACGTTCAACCAAATTTACCATAAAGTTCAACGATCTATCTATCTGAGTATCTTTTGCTGAGCGAGGAAAAGCAGTGTTCTCTTAGCTCCTTAACAGCATAAATGCTCTAGTTGGCGAAACGGAGGACAGGAGATAAAGGGAGGGGGAAAAAGTCGAACGCGTTCATCAGGAAATGTATTTTTAAGTGGAGACTAACAACTCTTTAGTAGTGAAAAATGCTGGTATCCAAACTACGTTTAATTTATTTACCTCTGCTCGCTTCCGCTGCTAGTTAGGCCAGATTAAAACGAGATGCGTCAAGAGTCTCGTGGGCATAAGTAAATAGTACGTCCCAGTTCCTCGCTGGTGATTTGTCACCCAGTGATACGTTAACGCTTCACTGTGCTGGATGCTGCGAATAGACGAGAACTGAGCATATTCTGCTACACGGGACCGTGCCACATAACATTTTCCGGATTAACACATCGCCTACAAAGCAGCCAGTAGAGAGAATTCCATTTACACAACCGCTTTATAACTCTTTATAACTATAGAAGACTCCTTAATTGTCAAGTGACAGCAATTAAGACATCAATATATTGGCTTTTGTTAATGAAGCGCTTCGTTTTGATTATTAACATCTCTTTGAACCCTATACAGTTTCCCGACACCTTTATTAAAATCGCGAACGTTTCCCTGATCTTGTATATTCTAAAAATCACCCTCTTTTAAAGACGCAAAATACTATACCTCATGGCCTTAACTTCCTAGGTTAAATTTCAAAACAGACCAAAATAGGAAACATAAATAGACTCTGAATAGAATTAATTAGTTAGATGTTCACCCATTGTCATTTTCTTGTCTTTCTTTCTACTAATAACAGAGTATTTATCATGATCATGATAAATACTCTATTGATAAATACTTAAAACTCAAACGCGTGTATTACTGTATGATTACAATAGTACGCACGTTTAAGTTGGTATAAATGCACGTTTGAGTTGACCGATGATACTTATATTGCTGGTATCTATATATTTTTTTCTTTCTGGTGTTATGAATGTCTTTAAATTATGTGGAATAGTACTGCTGCTAATTGTGGCAACATATTTTTCGACATCTTAAGAGATCTTTAAGAGAATCTCTTAAGCAGTTTTTTGTATGCTTAAGTTATATTTAAAATATCTACGTAATAATTAATCACATAAGCTCATTCAACCAATGAAAAATCTGAGTTTTATGATCATTCACTGATAGGATGACGATACTGGCAAACAAAATTCTTTATCCCTGTAGAGGATGCTTTACTGTAATACACGGTTTAGGTGAATTGTAATCATTCCATCCTAAGTGTTTTTTAATTTCTTATAAGAGATAGCAAAAAAATGAAAACATCTAATATGTTGGACGAGTTTTCTCGTGTCGGTAGACATCGAACTTGACGGGCAAGAGAAATTATTCCTTTTGTCCTTGTAGTAAAATAAAATGCTCCTTTCTCTTGTCCTTACACCTTATTGGCACTGAACGATAACTCAACTGCTGGGTTAACTGCGTCTCCCCGTCACTAGATGAGCTATCACACAACAGCTATCGGCCACATGAGTAGGATAAGTGTCACTGGGATGAAAAATTGATGGGCACATTCCTCTAGTTTGTTTTGTACCATCGGCACAGCTCTCTACAATAGACTTGCGATTTAAGATATTTTCTGATGGATTCTTGAGTAAGCAGCTCTCTCTCTCAGAGTTTAAAAAGGAGTTGCTCAGTTTTAAACTAATTCCTGGTTTAATACAGAATATTTCTGTGTCCACTGTTATGTTAAATCGTAGTTTAAGTATCGAAACCGATTTCGCACCGGCATTTATAAGCTGCAATGCCTTATTAAAATATAAATATTCTAGTACGTTGCAAAAGGAGTGTACATAGTTGTACGCATTGCAACAAACGTGGTACAGAGCAAATAGGCATAACAAGAACGAATATAAAACGAAAATGCTGATAAATAACCTTAAAATGTGACTGTGAAGCGCATTTCTCGTTTATCTATATCTTTTCTCTGTTTTTCATGATTTATCGCGTGGATTACTAATAGCGGCTTTGGATCAATAACCGCTAGAATGTTTGTCATTACTGTTTGTTGACGTCATGCTTAAATGAAACAACTGTACAACTTAATACACATGCGCGGGATGAGCCAGAGAGAGACAGAGAGAGAGAGCATTGCAGGCTCAGTACATTGTTCAGAATAACCTCAGCTCCGCCTGAATGTAGCGCTTGATAATTAGTTTTGATTACCTTGGAAAAGTTAGGAAACTGAACAGAATATGTTCGCATAGAATCCCCTGACATAAATTGAATGCAAAGACTGTCAATTAGGCCTAGCAGTCGCCAGGTTTGTTTCAATCAACTCACTTTGCACGATTATGTAGTGAATCTGTCTCTCCCGTATTACTAAACAGCCCACGTTTAGGGGGCCCCTCTTCCTCCGTCCCTATCTTTGATGTAGTATAGGCAAAAGGGAAGTAATAAAGATATGCGCTCTTTGTGACATTCATTAAACATTAGGAAGACAGTGATAATTAGCCGCGTTGTAATCATCACAATAAGTAGATGCTGGAGTTTTCCAGGAGTCGCATTCTTCCGTTTACATTATCTCGTAGGAAAAGGCTTAGTTTATCAAATACCAATAACTATCCAGCACTATGCCTGATTGTTTCCACTAATACAAAGAAGATTATTTAAACAGATTATAAACCTCTCGGCGCTAAACAATGTCCTCCGTATATATTTCAAACTAAAGATGCGGAAGTGGTACGCACGTGGATTGTTTCCATGGCAACTACCAGGAAATGAATGCCTCAGTAATTCAGAATGAGGAAGGAAATGGCTCATTGTCAAGAATAGAAATTCACTGCTTAGTAGACTATAAGCTAATTCCTCTTGGCAGTGTAAAGCCAAGCGGCCATTTTTGTGATACATCGTCAGCATGGAGGCTTACATCTGTCAACTCGAGATGTAGAGCTTCGCAGACGAACTTTGAAATCCTTTAAAATCTGTTTTTGTTATCTTAAGTTCGGCTGCTAGTTAATATAATTTTTAACAACGCCTTTAATTACATAAACATTTCGTTCACAGCAGCATCCTCTTCCGTTTCCAGCTGGAACACGAAGATTTAAGGTTATACACCACAGTCCCGATTCACTTGGTCAGGATGATAGCCCAACTACCAATTTCAAAAGAGACGTACCAGCTATTATCCATTAGTGGTATAAAGAATTACAATAGAGGCAACAGTATCTGTAATTATGAATATATCTTGGTATTGAAGCTTGATTTTCTTTTCTAGTATTAAGGTTTCGCAAAGAGAGAATTTTTAATCCGATTATATTAAAATGTGCGATATTTCTATTAATATATTCTCTTTCTCATTAAAAGTCAGGCAAACAGCTAGGGTACCTAACTTTAGTTAGGTACAGCTAGGGTACCTAACTTTAGTTAGGTACCCTAGCTGTTTTGTGGTAAGTGAAGATTGATCATTGTTTTTGATCAACGTTTTTTTATCCCACAGAATTAGGCTTTTCATTTAGAAAAGCAAGAAAACCGAACATAAAATCTAGTAAAACCGTGATTAACGGATACATGGATGCACCACACCTCAATATAGTCCGATAAACTAGAAAGAAATGCATGTTTTCGTCAAAGTTGGTAGAAAGTTATTAAAAAATCCTACAATAAGAAATGCATTAAATATTTTAACTGTGATTTCACCAGCTGCGTGGAGTAAAGCAGGTTAATTTTTCCTTTTCGTATAGCGACCGCATTTAGCAGTCACGTGAGCTTGAACTACGGTCAACTCAACGTGCGCTAAGGCACTTTTTCGCTAACCACTCGGCTAAGATTTGGCTGGGGCTCGTTATGTCTAAACCCGGCCCTAATAAAGAATATTGAAGATTTTAATTTAACGAAGTAAACTTGATAAATAGCACCAAACTTTTGTCTTTGGGCCAGTTGCGTATTTATACATTCTAGGCGCACTTCTAGAACACATGTAATTTGGAACTCCAAAATAAGCTGAAATGTATATCCAAATACAAAATTTTGAACCAGTAGGGGGCTCCCAAAATTCCACAATGCCTTGGAGGAGCCTTAACTGATCTAAACACAGTCTAGCTTTGAAGCAGTGCAGTACCGAGGCAACTCGTGGAGAAAGCCCTCCATAATATGAGTTTACTGAACTTAGCAAGCTCATAGCTATTCTAGATAATTTATTAAAATTATACTAAATGTACTCGAGCATTCTATACTTTTAACTCTGAATGCTGCTAAAGCTAAAAAAATAAGTGGTTCCCAATCGAGAAGCGCAAATTACCTAAAGAAACGAGGTCCCACAGTTTTTAGATTGGGCCCTGAATTTTAATGTGGAAGGAAAATGGAAAGAAAGAAAATGGAAGTAAAGAAGGCGTAAGAGTATGTTGTTACTCTGCTATTTCTTCTGCTTCGCTAAATTCTCAGAAAAACAAAAATTAAATTCTTCTGTAGTCTTATTACTTTTTAAGTACCCAACTCACACATCCTCAGGTAAACTTAAGAAGTTTACAGAATCGTGATTAAAAAACAAACGGGAAGAAGGGGCGTAAAAAAAAAACAATATTAATAAAACCCTCTTAACTCCTTCAGCTTTATGGTCATGTATTCCTTTTCTCTTATATTCAAACTACTTAAGACAATGCGGCCAGAGAAAAGCGTGCGAAACTCAAACTGGAAAGAATCCCAACGATATTTATTCTCCACGATAAAACAAGTGTTCTTAAAGCGATTATATTATACATTGAAGATGGAAACTGTTTATGTATACAGCTAGTTATGGAGTATAGAACAAGCACGCTCACCAAACATTCATCTGATATTTCAGAAATCCGTGTCTGAAACTAAGAAGATTTCGCTCTTAAATATTCCTGGTGCGTTGCAGTGGCGGTTGCATCTAATTGAATAAACAACGATCAAAGCAATGGCGTAATCTGAAAGAACCCGCAAGCAATGCAAATTAGTCGCAACTGCGGTCACGTTTCTTGAGTGCATGTGACCTACTTTTGTTTTGTAAGGTCAAGAATCGGAAGTTTTGTCTCCGTATTCCATTTATACGTGTGGGCGGGGTCAAGGTTTCCCCTCTGAGATGGAGAGTGGAGTAAACGAAGGAGGGAAAGTCTATTTGACGCTTTTAAAGAAGCGTCAATATACATGATTTTTGAATGGTGTTGGAAGAGATTGTGAAATATGTGATGTGGAAGAAGAATAAAATGGACGGTCCTGTATAAAATAACAATGTGTACAGTTGATAGAGCGATTTATCTAACAAGAAATTCGCGTTGTATTAACCAAAGTTCAAAATTATTTATCCGATACTTGACACTAATGTCAATTGTTAGATAACTTCTGTAAACCTCTCATCCTTCTTCAGCTGATGAAATTAAGTTGGCAGCTGACACCTTTAGCTAGTGTCATTGCGATATTAGAAACAGTAGAAGCTGTCAGTGGTTGTTAGGAAATATCTTTGTTACTGCGCAAATCAATGTCAATTTGGTGTCCCTTTTGGTTTCCTAAAGTGAATTTGAACAATTTTCCTACTCAGGTTGCTATCGGTTATTCATTTCTCAAGTTGTGGTGGGAGATTTTCTCGGAGGTGATCGCCACTTAAATGGCATGGCACAGAAGATTTAAATTCATCCTGCGCAGAATGAATAATTATATATCGATACTGCGCATTGTATTTCGTAATGGTGGTTCCATCAAAATGTGGTGGCTACAAATTTAATACCGAGAATGGGGATTGAGTGGTCTTAAACTCTTTAAAACTTACGATCGATTTACCACCCAATTATTGGTATTAAATAATTCCTAAAATTGTCTTAAACAGACGTTTTGTTTCTGCAGGAACAGCAACACCATTTTTGTAATTAACTGAGATTAGTTATTATAGTTGAAATGGAGCTCATTACGTTCTGCAGTTGTGGTAAATACAGATAAATGTTTGTGAATATTATTTCGGTAGAAGAGGGGGATCACAGAGCCAATCTGAATATTCGAAAGTTGACAAAATCAACAGTAATTCGTGGTGAGATGGGCAGCGCAAACTCAGACCGAGCCAAATAATTATAGGCTTTCATAGATTTCCTCTAGTCTACGACAGGACTGGTTACATTAGTTTATCTGCAATTAAAATGACAAAAAATGGCAAAAACAAAAGCCAAAACAAAATTTTACTATTGGTATCTCCGATTCGTGTGAGAATACCAAGCATTTCGAATCTGACATAGCGAACAGCATAAACTGAAAAACAAACTGATGACTATCAATGCGCAGAACACGCGAAAATGATAATTTGAGTTGGTTGGAACCCGTCAATCGGATGGAGCTAAAGTCATGATGAATGAAAGCCGAGACTTACAAGGTTGATAATCTATTATAAAATAATCTCTTGAAAATGTTCATCTACAGCATCACTAGCGTATTAAAACCATCGATGAAGCAAATCGAATGGTAACCTTCGAAATGGAAACTGATCATCCAAGTGCAAGATGAGCAGACATTTATAAGCAAATTGCTTATAAATGTCTGCTCAAAATTTGGCTGAAAGAGATCAGCCGGACTTCTCGTGGGACTCAATAGCCTGCGTTTGTCAACTCGCTAACCCAGAATGATAATTAAGCGAACCTTGCTGTCACACATGTTCACATTTCAAATTGCTCAAGCCATTTACAATGGTCACTGTTGTTTTTTTTGCCAAGTTATAGGTGTTAATGTACTTCGCAAATAAAGGACAGTATCCTCTGTACGAAATTTTTCGTCTGTATGGATCGCCCAGTGATTTAGCTGCTTCAATCTGTGTTTACCATCAGTTAAAACATTTTAATTAACAATAAATTAAATTTAAATCGCAGCTAATGAGGAGAATGGTCTTTCTTTTGTTTCAGTAGAACTGTGGACTCATTGTCGTGTTCGCAGTACCTGCTGTTATGAATGAACTCTAAACAAAACCAAACTTATTATTATCTACAGTCTGAAGATGACTTAAGAAAATCCTCACTTCGCAGGACATACATTTGGTTTTGTTTAGTGAGTTGCATTCATAGCTACTTATGTAGTCGTGTTGAGGTATAATAAGAACATTTAATATATAATTATAGATTCTCGGTATCATAAAAGGGAATGACCACAAGCCATGGCTGATTTGGCTTATACCTAAATCCACTGGACTTTATTACTTAGAGAAGCGGTCAGTATATGGTTTTTACAGAATGATTGGTCAGTTCAAAAATTTGAATGAATTTTATAGATCGAACAGCTTCTGAACATTGAACTAAGTTATTTAATCTTCACAAATCATGGACCGGTGGAATTGACCCATCAGTCAGGTCATGCTTTAGTGTCTGCTCTTTGATTGGTCAGTCGTACAGCTAGCAACAAGAGCAGACCAGTGAAATAACATTCAAATTGCAATACGTCAATACCTTTTTGATTTTTACTTACCCCGCTCAAAGTTGACATATGACCTGATGAAGCGACAGTTTTATTGTCGCCTCTTAATTATGCTTCACTCCAAACGCACGAACCTCCTTGCGCAGAGCACGGAAATTCTCCTTCCTGGAATTTCTCAAAAGGAAAGTAAACGCCAGTGGAAACAAATCCATAACGTTGAACACAAAGAACGCAGTGCACAGAATAGCATCCGATACACCAAAAAGTACACCGAAAACGTAGTAAACGAGATTAATTTAGGAAATAATGTTCCCGGCCATCTGGTGATTAACTTAAACAGAAGCTGCGTAAAATCTTCGATTTTCAATAGTAAGCCGGGCTTACCGAATTGAGAGTTAAAACTATCTTGACATCAGACCCACGTGACCTGCTCGTATTTATTAAAGGTAATGACTGTTTCATTAGTGGAATGTTTGGTATAATTATCCTGGACTAATTAGCCTAAATGTCTCAGGAAAGTATTCCATTTTCTTCCCGGCCGTTCTGTTCTTACATCTCTATCGAATGAATGCCAAATTAGCCATCTGGGAATGCGTTTGCATTTCAGTAATTATATTAGCATTACAAAAAATCTATCGTTGCTAGATGAGAACTTAATTGTTTTGCTGATATTATTTTGAAAGAAATACGCATTTAAAATTCACAAGAACCGGAAAGAGAGAAAAAAAAAAGATACTTAATCACACCAGAGCTTAAATTACAGAAGTTAATAAATTCTGTTGTCGCGATTCGAATCAACGGAAATGACGCAAAGCGTTGAAATATTACTTCCCTCTAACAAATAGGGGCATATGTTGAAAAGTTTCGTTCACTAATGCCCAGGGTTCATTTGTACAGAAAATTTATACTCGGACAGAAGTGTAATAAACACTTAACCACACTGTTTTGACAAATATAATGAGGGTTTACTAAAGATCCTAATTAATGTCGCTGCTTAATGGTATCTGGTGAGGTGTTGGTTTTGTAGGTGGTGTTTGTAGCGTTTTTGCTCTTTCTGCGCTCAGTTCGCGTACAAAAAACAATCGTTTTTTTAGCATTTTTATGTTCTTTTGGTTAATGATCTTCTCTAATGGCTGTCTGACTTCATTATTTCAATTCATCTGCGAATTTGGCTTTTCTTTAAGTGTTTTGGGTACCAGAATGAAGCGCCATCTTGGACGATTTTAAATTAAAAGTACGAACGTTGAAGGTTTTCCGAAATAACTCGAATGCTAATTTATTGATCACCGTGCAACTATCCACAACTATCGAAAAATATGAATTAGAAAAATATTTTTGAAAAATCGTCAAGAATAAAACATTTTCGTTGATAATACGTTCGTGGTTATGAAGATTCGATAGAATTCTTTGGCTTTTTCAACAAATATGAATGGCTGTTCTTCAATGTAATGTTGAATCCTTGCTAAGAAAGAACTTATAGGTTCCAGGGTATAATTATTGATATTAGTCGCGTTTTGGGGAGGGGGATGGAGGTATATTCTCCACTCCTCTCGGTTTTTACTTCTTTCCCAGATCGTCACAGCTATTTCTCTTAATATTAAAAACAATTTTAATACAACTGGTGATGGAAAAGATGGAAAAAATCGCGAAGTATCTTTCCTTAGTTTTTAAATGTACAGGACACTGTGTTTTGTCACCACCTACTACAAAAGATCCTATCCTCTTCCGTGTTAGTATAAATATGCAAGTTCTTAAGGTTTTTATAAAATTTTTTACCTAAATTAGACCGATCATTACTGTGCTTAGAAGAAGACTAGAGAGAAGACATACACTGCTCGACAAAATTAGAGCACGTAGAGAACGTGGTGTAACTCGTGCAGCTTCCGATGAAGCCGGACAAAATTTGATATGGGGGGGGGGTGTACCATAGAATGAAGATGAGACAGGTATGAGAGACATTTATAGGGGTTTGTATAAGAATTACCAAAAAGGTCACATGACATCAGTACGGCTTGGGTTCTCCCCAAACGGCTATACAGCTCTGGCAGCGGGGAACCATGCTCGATATTAGGTTGTCTATAAGATTCTGTGGCAACAAATTCCATTCTTTCACCAGCGCAGACAATAGCTCACTGAACAGCGGCTGTCGGCATGCAATTCGACGCCCAAGGGCCTCTGATATGTTTGATCACATTTAAGTCTGCTGATTGTGCTGGCCACGGCAGTCATTGAATATCTTTAGTTTCAAGATATTCCTCCACCACTTCAGCTCTATGTGCAGTGGTGTTGTCGTGCATTCATTAAAATAAATCTGGGCCAACCGCCCCACTAAAAAGTCGTACATAGGGTTTGAGGATCTGTTGTCCGTATTTCTGCGCAATTACGATATTCCTATCAAAAACATGAAGAGGGGTGTGGCCGTTATCATTATTCCGCCCCACGCGAGAACACCGCCTCCAAAGTAAGTGTCCCTTTCTCTGAAACTGGAAGGTTGGTACCGCATTCCTCGTATCCAGATAAAACGTCTAGAATCTGTTTGTAGGCTAAAACGGGACTCATCAGAGAACAGAACTGTACCCAATTTTTCAGGGTTCCATGGAGTTCCATGTTCATGGCACCAGTTTCGAAGAACTCTTCGGCGGTTTGGAATTCAAGGTATTTGTGTTTGTATGGTACTCTCCAGGGTTTCCCCCTAATCACCGGGGGTTAATTGGATACAAAACAGTGGCTTTCTTGCATAGACTCCAATTTAATTGAGCCTTCTTAACAGTCTGGTTGGAAATGTTTTTACCACAGAGTTGGAAATGTTTTTAATGTTTGGCCGCAGCAACCTCAAGAGACAGTTGATGACAGTACATCGTAGCGTTCGATCTTGCTGTTAGAGCTAGACACTGGTCTGTTCTGGTTGACGTAGTTCTCGTGCGATCTTGGCCAGCTCTTCTTGTAATGGTTCCTGTCTGCTGAAACTGCTTCCATTGTGCCGAGACGACACTGCGTGACACATTAAACCAACGCACCACCTCCGCCTTCCCGGCTTCAAATCGTCCAATGGCCCGCCATCTCAAAGAATCATCTAAACGACGATGACTTGCCATCCTGAGTACTGGAGATGTGGCTATCCCACTGAGCAACCAAAAAGCGGGAATGAAGTGTTTTTATAGGCGTGAATAATTTGCATAACTTGCAGCTCTGTAAAGTGTAGATGATTTCTATTGGATACTCGGAATTTGCATGCAAGGATGCCTATTATATTAAATATTCGCCTTCGGCGACACTTAACAATAAAATATTCATGAAAAACATTTTGTTCTGTCAATTTTGTTGAGCAGTGTAGATATAAACATTTACCAAGAAATTTTCTTCCTTTAAAAATTATCATCTAAATATTAATTATGGCTTATTTTGCTTATTTTGAACACTTATTTTGCTGTATTTAAGGTTTTATATTATTTCTGAAGCTAAATTGTAATTTTAGTATTGGATTGAATCTACAAATTGTAAGATATATTCATTTTTGAGTACTATCTCGCCTCAAAAGATTGCATTCTGTAGACCAAAAAAGATTTATTTCTTGTGCATGTTTATTACAGTGTACACTGTTCCCCAAACGTATTAGGAGATTAAATGAAATAGTGATGACTTCAAAGGCTAAGGTCCTCGTGGGTAGCACAGTTGGTAAAATCACCGGGTGGAAGAGACCCGAGTTGGGATGCCATCAATGATCCGAGGAATTTTTATGGGTCTTTTTCACAATGTTGCTGAATTAAGTCAGTCTCAGGCGAGGGTAGCGTGGTTTTTTGTCCCTTAAACTCGTTTTTACTTCCAGAAAACAGCTAATCGACCACAAAACATGCAATTTACAGAACGTTATATATGGAGCAATAGGGCTAACGTTGCTGATGTGTCTAAAATATTGTACGTACAGTACAATATCATATAATTAGCTTAATAGCAATAACTGTTTGTTGTAGTACAAATGAAAGTCTGTACTTTAATCAAAGACTACCATCTCAGATTCCTCTAATTATTTTCACGTAAGTTTTAAATTAAAGAAGATCGACTCATCAGGCTTTTTACATTTGATAATCATAATGCAAAAACATCTTGGAATTTGAGGCCATTATTAAATTAAATTGTGATAAATAATTTTGGCCATAGAAGAAATCCATTGAGGTAGTTAAATGTCAACAACATGAATCCGTTCACCGATGTAATGACCTTTGCCAATAAGAGCAGTATTGTTCCATTTTGTATTTCCAATCAATAACTTATCTGCAGAATAGGTAGCACTCATAGAAGGCATGAACAATAGGATTTACACTTAATGGCATGAGGAAGAATAGAATTATAATGGAAGTACTTTCCAACCAGCAACAAAACTTGCAATATATTCAGATAAAACTGGATCAACGCAACAAATCTTTAAACTAGGCATTCAGTCGGAAAATACTACTGCTAATATGTCAGAAAAGCCTCAGAATTATCCAGTATAAGGAATTTTTGCTTATTCCTTAAAATAAACAGTTCAATTTTTATCAGCGATGCGTGGAATCGAACTTCGGCCTTCATTTTACATAAAATTAGCAGCTATAGATACGTTATGCTCCCTGTTCCCTTACAGCCATCATCTAAATTTTCTGAATGATCCCTGCGCGATCCCAGTTATCCTCCCGAAATGATTTAATTTCCCATTAGAAACGCTGAGCCGATATTTGCACAAAACTTCCACTAGCGTAAAGAAACGAGTCCAAACTATTATAAATCAACCCTCTTAAATATTAATTAAGGTAAATCAAAGCACTTTGAGTTTACATTAACCTTTACTCCATCTGGTATATCACCCCCTCCATTTTCGACAATAGGTGAAGCGTGAATTTAGTTGCATCAACAAACAGACCCACATTTGCACAACATCCATTACCGCAGCTTTCACTAAATCTGGGCTTCTGCGCAGAGGCTGCAAGGGTAGACAGACTGCGATCCGTCAACATTCTCCGGTATTCACTCTCTACTCCCTGCCGCTGTGTAGCTCTGCTCTTGCATTGTCCAGCATCCGGCATCTTAACGAATGTGAGATTATCACGATTCCATTATTCTGAGCGATGAGCCCACTGGCCGTTTTAATCTTCCGCCAGATCCGCACCATTATTCTGGTCGATAGCATGAAGAACGTGTATATCCTTGTCATATACATACATTGTTCTTGATATAACGATGGCGAATCACAAATCACGGTGTGTTCCGCGTATCAATTATTGCCTAATTGGGCACGTGCCACGGACCATTTGTAATGGGGATTTTTTTTTTTCCTTCCTTTCTTTTCTTGTAAAGCGCTTACAAGGTATGAAATGGAGTGCCTCCAATGGAAATATGCGAGCATCTTCAAAAATAAATTCTGTATTATTTCTTCTCGCTGTCGCTGGATGTTTTAGAAAGAAGTGGGTAAATTTAAGAGCGGTCACTTTTGAAATAGAAATTGTCTGTAGAATGTGCAAGATTTGTCATTATTGATTGCCTTGTTTTTATAGATTCAAAAGTGAATAAAGGGTATTTTGTTTTTTCCCCTTAGAATTTTCGGCTGAGCATTCTGTCTTATTGTAGTCGGACAGCCTAAACTTTGTTTCTTCAATCCTAGTCTGTCAAAACAACCGTTAGATATGGTCCACTCCAACCCCCTCTGTTCTGACCTTTCGATTATGAAGAATAATCCCTTTGCCAAACGTTCCAGTTCGGGTTAGTTGTATTTCTCTGCTGGGATTCATGTAGCCATACCTTGCAACTTGCAGACCATCTGTGTAGTAGTGAACATCCACGCTATTCTTTGCGCAACTTGAACATAGGATTTATATTAATCGGATTAATGAATCCGATGAAACAAAATCTAAATCTTACAATTGTAAGATTTAGATTTTGTTTCTTTTAGTTGGAGTAGAACTGGGTTTAAATAAAACTTAAAAGCTAATTTCCAAAATATCTGGTGATACAGGGTGTTGTAATTTCCATACAAAATACAATCAGCAGCATGCAAAGTGTCTATTTGGTAATATTAATCTTCCCCAGTGTTTATAAATGGAAAACCACATTGCCTTAATTCAGCTTATCAGACTTTAGGATCCAGACTTAATGTCCAAATCTTGGGTTTCTGGAGAAGGGATTCTAATGAGTAGGTTGTAGGCTTGATCCAATCTGGTCATCCTCATTATAATGGGTCTAATTGCTGTGACCACCCACTTTCTGATTAGACATAAATTTAAGAAATGAATCTGATTCCGATGTTTATTCCAGAAGGTTTCGCGTTTTCATGACATTTCCTATAGTCAGTCGTATTCTTTATTAAATATAAAAATTTGAGCTGAAATAGAATAATTAGATATTTTCGATTCTAATTTACTATTAAAAATATATTACTTTTTTATCATAGGAGTTTTATGATGGTGACTTGTTCCAATAAGTTTTTTTTTTTTTTTAAGATGATTGCAGTATTTCCTTTCGATTTTTTAAAATCTCCATTGTATTTGCATCTCTCTTTTGGATCCTCTAGACAATAGAAACAGTCCATCTCATTTTGGAAATCAAGGTTGTGTACCTGACTAAGACAAACGTTTCGTTCGACCTTTTGACATCCAAAATCACATTTAAATCTCCAAAAAAAAAAATATATATATCTAATAGCCGACTGCCAACTATTTTTTCATTAATAACAAAATTAAGTTTCTGATTTTATATAATAACTTCAGTTATATATTAATTTATCTTAAAATTGTATCCCTGATTACACCAAAGTCACATTTAAGACAACTAAGATGAATTCAGCTGAAGTTTTATACATTTCAGGCCTAAAAGATTCAAGACAAAGGCTGCGACGTAAATCTTAATTATTTTTTAGAGAATTAAGAACAATTTTAATCGGTTCTCTGTAACCATGGTGATGAATATGAGAGACTGGATGAAAAATTTTAAAAATTATTTCGTTTTCACGTAGATTCCAGGCAATGACCATTCTCGCTGAAGAAAGGTGACACCATTTGGCAGTTTTTAGTCAAAATTAGTCCGAATAATTTTGCCACTGAACAAACCAAATAAAGGCGCCATCCAGATATAAAAACAAAACTGAAATTGCGGCCATTTTTCTGTATATAAAAACTAAACTCTAATGTTGCGTAAATTAGTATGTGCAGTCCCTATTCTCTTCAGAAGTGGCTCGACTAATTAAATCATTATTTGCAACAACCTCTAAGCCTGGGGGAGGAGGAATATTGTTCCACCCTCTGGCAAGACACAAAGTTCACAGCGCCACGGTTTAGATGCTCCCGACCGCTATAATTAACCGTAATTAGGTAGTTTATGGTTGTTTTGTGTCTAGAAATGGCGACGTCATTAATATTTATTTTAATGAACATAGGTAAGAAAATGACCGCAAAGTATTGTTCCTTTCTTTTCGGTCCGGTGTTTCCCAGACAATCACTACGACGCTAGTAAGATATTTTGCGAAAACCTATTCATCATTTGTCACTGTGCCATAAAGTTTACTTTGGTATATCGTGACTTAGTCACTTTAATTGCTAATGTGTGATTCTCGTTCGTCAGTGGTTCCCAAGTGGCCATTACGGTGGCCCAAGAAGGTTGGATCAACTTCCACGGATGTTTAATTTCAGCTTATAAGTGGTTGAAAAATGACAGACATGTTTAAACAGTGTAATTTTCAACAAGGCAAACAACAGCTATTTGATCAGCACTGGAGAAGAATTTATCTTTCACAACACAGCTCCTCGGGGAAGCCAGCTTAAGTCAATGCTGGCAACTGGAAGAACTTGACATTAGCGCAATATCAAATAGCAACTTGGTAAATCTCGCTCTCTCTCTCTTCCCCTTCTCTGCAAAGCGGACAGAGATAAATGTTTAGATAACAATAGACTCGTGATATATTCGGTTTAATCACGTGGTATGCGTATAACCGGGTACTCTTTTCTCCTGCTTTACATACATGTCGATAGACTATATTCAAGATAGTCTCTGTTGGTCTTAATTAAGGCAGCCCATATAACAGCGCTACAGTTGCAGTTCCACTTTGGAATTCTGTCTGCTTCATCCAATTGATTGTTTTTCAACCCTTGAAGTGTTCCCCCTCCCTCCTCTGCTTAAGAGGGTGTGAGGGAAAACATTTTGGTGAAATATATTACTTTAAAATTAATATCATTAATTATACAGTAATAAATTAATGTGTAGGTAGTGCTTAGTTCATCAATAGATGTCGCGCAATAGCAACAAATGCATAATTTACCTTAGATTTTTTTTACTGCTATTAATTAAATTAATTTAATTTTTATTTGACATTTCCTACAAAAATAGGAACGTGCTGGTAACATAAAATATATATATATATATATAGGCCTTAGCTTTTGTCTAGATATCTGGCTAAACGGTGGATGAGCCAAGGACTTGTTAAACCAAGTCCAAACCTTGTTAGCCTCTGGATGACAATACATTTGGCAGTTCACCCCTGGAAAGTAACGGTTAACTCCAGGGGTCATTGACTGGTAGAAGGCCTTGTTAGATGGCACTACCTGGCAGCACCAGGTAGTGCCATCTAATGAGGATATAATATCACCTGTAATGAGGATATAATGGATGCACAAACAGTAAAAGATAGATGGAACAAAATATGTTGAGAAAATGATCTGGATCCCTTCACAAGAGGTGTGATTAGTACGTTGCCACATAGTGGGTGTGTCCATTCGTCCGATAATAATTCTTAACGATATTAGTTGAAAGCAAGATCGAATCACTGGGAATGTTGACGAGTTAGATTGCTGTAATATAAGCGATGTAATGATCTTGGAGAAGCGTTTGTTAGAAAACCTATTTGAAGGAGGCTCCAAGTGAGGATGGTATCTGTTCAGTTATAATTTAAAAAGGCTGAATGGTAGTGTATCAAACTGTTGGGAATGTTAGTGAGAGCGTTCGTTGAATCCCGAGGAGATCCCCTTGGACTGGAGAAGTGCTAAAATCGCCCTAGTACACAAGGATGGTGCTAAAGAGGAGTTGGTAACAACTGACCAGTGAGTTTGACTTGTGTGGTAGGGAAGTTCAAGGGGTCGATGGTTAAGGTTGCGATTTAAGACCATCCCGACAAGAATGGAATCTTGAATAGATTCCGGCATGGGTTCACTAAAAGGTGTTGCCTGGCTAATCTGGCAACCATTAAACAGTTGTATGCAGGGTAACTATTTTGGCATTATATATCTAGCTTTAGTAAAGCTTGTAATACGATCTCTCATCGAAGGCTGCTGTATAAACTGGAAGTTGGGGTTATTGGTAAGATCATATGCCGGACAGCAGGCTGTCTAAAAGCAGCAGTGTGTTGTTATAAATCGGAAGTCTCGGGGTAGACTAGCGTAACGAGTGGTGTACCTTGGGGATCTGTGTTGGTTCCCTCCTATTTCTAATTTTCATAAAAGATATTCATGAGGGCATCCAAGATAAGCTGCTCAAAGTTTGCTGATGATTTGAAAGTGAAGGGTGAATAACTATCAGAGCGTGATGCTTTTGAAACCATCCCGTCGCATATGTGATCCGAAAAATGCCAACTAAAGGTTAATACTTCTAAATGTAAGGTTATGCATTATCCCTCTTTATAAAGCTATAGTTAGATCATATTCGGAATATTTTATTCGGATGTGGAAGCTACACCAAAAAAGAAAAGAAAAAAAGAGAGAGAGAAACTTCTGCAGAGAGCTCAAAGAAGGGCGACTAAATTAGTGATGAGTGCAAATCGACACGTACGAAGAACGACATAGAAGGTATGCAAAGATTTACAGCTAGATATCTAAATGTAGATCTTATTGAGTTGTATAAGGCCCTGAAAAGGTTGAGTAAAATGCATGAGAAAGATGTTTGCTCCATTGGTGGAGAGACGAGAACCAGGGGACGCAAATCTGAAATCCCAGAGAATAACAGAAGAGTGTATCTCAAAAGTTCACGTATGAGCAGAGGGTTGTACAACACTAGAATAAGTCCCTGCCTTTCTCCCAACGTGACAGAGGCAGAGAGTCTGGCTAAGTTCAAAGCGGAATTGGAATAACAATAATATGAGTATTTTGTTATTGTATTTCATTCATTTATATTTGGCTGATGCAGAAAAGTCCACCTCTTCGCATAATTTTCCCTTAATAATAAAAGAGTAAGATACCCAAAATCAGTTGTTGGAAACATCATGCGCTAAGGGACGCAGAGAACAACGCGACCCTTCATCCCAAGGCAGGTGGACTCATTAATAACGCGTAGATCATGTCAATAATTAACACATAGTGAGAAACAATTGTAAAAGTATCCTTAATGTCCTAACTCAAAAGATGGTTGTCAGATCTGAGACATGTATAAGACCGATAACCATAAAAAAAACTCGCTATAGTGGATTATTGTGGTCGCCTACCCGAAATTGTGTCAGTGATGAATCACGCTACATAGTCCACGCATCGGATGGACACACCGTCTGCCCAGAGAACGGTTTCATCCAGAGTGTATTGCATCGACAATGAAGTTTGGTGGTTTTGATTTGTTTTATGTGTTTTGAACTTGGTCCGCTGGTTTTCATCGATGAAACTATGACTTTAACTTTCTATTGTGGTATTCTTACCTGCATTATAGAACAGTCGATGTCTTATTTGTATCAGCGTGGTAACGTTCCGTGTCACAAAGAACAGTATTGGTTTGAGAAGATTAATGTGGTGAACCTACCATTTCTAGCTCGGATATCAACCTAGTTGAACTCCTTTGGGATACCATGGAACAACAGTTCAGAGAGCCTTAACAGTATAGGATGTCTTAATTTAAGCAGATAACTAGCTAAAATCTTCTGAGAGGAGTGGCGCACGATTAGAGCCTTCATATATCAAAAAACGTTTGGAAATATCCATGATAGGGTTACTGAAGTGATGAAAATTTATGGGGCCATGCTCGATATTAAAATTTTCTTTTTTTCTAACCAGGTGGTTTTCTTTTACCCCTGAAGAATTACTTGGAGATTAGTACATAAACTGGTAATGGAAATGCGAGAAATTATAGCTGTTTGCCAGAAGTGGGCTTCCCAAACTGCAATTTCTAATGTTGCTATCATCAACTATGGATAACTGGTCAGTGGAAGGTGATTAATATACAAGAGGAAAAGAATGGAAGAAAGAACATAACCTTGGATAAACGCAGCATTACTTGAAATTCGAAGGCAGCCATTGCCGTCACCCAGAGTGAGTGGTTAGAAAGAAAACTAGCCTCTCATTTCTAAGAAGCAAAAACCAATCAGTCTCGTCCCAAAGAAGAATATCCAAGCTAAGATACCAACACTGGGACGAGACTGATTGACAAATGTCAATAAGATGGAAGATCTCCATTGCTTTGGAAAGAGTGGGTAAGTGCAATGGAGGGATTTGAGCAAATATCTATGTAGAAAGAAAAACACCGGTGGAATAAGACTTTATAAACGTGACACAAAACAGTAATTCACTCTGGAGCACAGATTTTAAGAACAAGTGGTATTGAGATTGGTACTGAGACCATGTATGAGACCTTGTGAAATTAATTCGGAGGTTTTTGCGAAGTTTAGATTTTTTTCGTAGACGAAAATTTCAAAAAAAATTTTGATTTTTTTTTCATAGATTTTCATTCTATTAGTTTTATTATTTATGATTTTTGATGTAGATGAAGTTAAACTTTGGGAAAACACGCTGTATGAATCGTGGCAGTTTGCGTATATGGCGTATTATAGCAAGAAGATATCTAGCTCCATAACATAATTTGGGTTCAAGTCCCTTTCCCCACAAACATACACCGATGAGCCAAAACATTATGACCAGCGAGTCGTTATGAAAATCGAAGCAACTGCAGGTGAGCTACGGCGCGTGCACGGGTCGGGACACAGTATAAAAAACACCTGATACTGAGCACCGTTAATCAGTGTTACACTTGTTCTTCAGATGGGAAAGGCAGCGGACTTAAGCGAGTTTGACAAAGGCCAAATTGTAATGGCCAGACGACTGGGTCGGAGCATATCCGAAACGGCACGGCTGGTGGGATGCTCATGGTCAGCCGTTGGTAGTACCTACCGAAAGTGGTCCGAGGAGGAAAACCCACGAACTCCCGGCGACGAGGTGTTGGACGACAACGGCTCATCGATGCTCGAGGTAAGCGACGGCTCTCCCGGATGGTATGTGGCAACAGAAGGGCGATTGTGGCGCAACTCGCCGGTAATTGGAATGCTGGTGACGGGAGTAATGTGTCACAACACGCAGTACATCGAACCCTGCTGAAAATGGGGATGCATAGCCGAAGGCCGCTCTGAGTGCCCACGCTAACCACAGTTCACCTGCTGCAGCGCCTACAATGGGCACGCGAGCATCGAAACTGGACCTTGAGTGATTGGAAGAAGGTCGTCTGGTCCGATGAATCATGTTTCCTGTTGCACTATGTGGACGACCGGGTACGTGTGCGTCGTTTACCTGGGGAAGTGATGGTGCCTGAATGCAACTGAACTGAATGCACCGTGGGAGGGGCGCCTCCGTAGCCAGGTGGGCAGGAGTAACAGTGCGTAGCACACGCTTCTTGATTAGACCGGGTTCGAGCCCGTGACCACCAAATACGGAGGATGCGGAAAGGTCAGGGAATGACCATCGCATGTCCCCGGAGCAATATGGCCTTTGTTGCTAATGCTCCTAAAAACCAAATAACAAACAACAAGCCTGTGGTGGCTGTGTCATGCTTTGGGCGATGTTCGGCTGGGACACCCTGGGTCCAGTCATCCATGTGCCGGGCACTCTGTCGTCTAATACCTAATACACTTTTAAATCTCTGGCCTTTCCTGTGAATTGGCACACCCGCAATGAAAACAACGCGGAAATGGGAGAAACCCCTGGTGCCGTTACACACTGAAAACACTTTACACCTAAACATCCTTGCTCACCAGGTATACCCTTTCATGGCAATCATCTAAGGTGGTGCCGTCTTTTAGCAGGATAATGAGCCATGCCACACCGCCTGGATTGTTCGAGACAGGTTCGCAGAACACGAAGATTTCCAGGTATTTCCCTGGGCTCCAAATTCCTCAGACATCAATCCCATCGAGCATCTGTGGTTTGTGTTGGAACAACAACTCCGATCTGCGGCATCTCAACCACGGGCCTTACAGGAGTTAAAGGATCTGCTGGTTACGTGTTAGTACCAGATACCACAAGACACATTTAGAAATCTTGTAGCGTCCATGCCTCGCCGGGTACGAGCTGTTTTGGCTGCACATGGAAGACCACCATCATCATATTAGTTAGATGATCATAATCTTTTGGCTCATCGGTTACAGCTCATATAGTAGAGACAGAAAGATAAAACACTCTTTTGTGGATGATTGTTAACTCTCCTGTGTGCTCTGTTGATGGGATCCAGCAAGGGTACTAAACGGTCACTTTTGTAATAAGTTTAGAAATTGGATCAAAGCACTTATATAATAAACTAATTTACGTTATCCACGTGGTATAAGAGTGGTTTATTTCAAAAATTAATCTGTTCTTGTCAGTAGCGTAGCTACCCTTTTTCGGGCCTGGGGGCAAAGAACATGTTCGGGTCCCTACTTAATTAATGAAATTTGCAAAAACAGGAGACAGCCAAAGACGCCGGGCCCCTAAAGGGCCCTGGCCCAGAGGCAATTGCCTTGCCTGCCTACATGGTAGCTAAGCCACTGGTTCTTGTTTGGAATGAGCTGCTCTGAGGGAACTGAAGCCATGAAGTATTAAGTATATAGACATATACATGAATGTTTTCGGGATGAAAATCACCATATAACCGTCACCTTACGCTGACTGACATTGTCATATGAAATTAAATAATTTAATTCATCTTACCCCTGATACTGGGAATACACACACACTTATAGAGTAATTCAAAGACAATAGTCTCTAAAACTAGTAATAAAAGGGAAATGTAGCTGAGCATCGTTAGCTTTCAGTTCATTCATCTGAAACAGGATTCGAATCGAAGCTTTAATATTAGAATCCTGTTTTCTCCTTAATAAGCGAGACAATTAGCTTTGGATATAGCAGAAAGGACACCAACTGATACTCAGTTATTTTCATTCGCGTACAGCTAAGTAACCCTTAAATACGCACAATTAAGTCAAGACCATCGGGGGAGTAAAACTCGCTCCAGCTGCTTTCAATCATTTTAGTCCTTTGCTCTCTTAACGAATCGAAGGTAATTATTGATGTTCGCTTATTGCATGCATCCTTCGTGCACTCTAAGGAATTATTTTAGACTATTAAAGCCTTCCTCGTGTCATTTCGAAGACATTCACTTCAGAAACATTTTTTGAAGAATACTTTAGATGAAAAGAAGCAGAAATTTGCTCTGATTTTTGCAGCTTTTGTGACATACTTTCTTCCCACACGCGTTTCCAAAGACGCCCAGTAGTTACGGCAAGTGGAAGGCAATCGTTAAAAGACAGCTGTCGCTCGACACTTGGCACAAGTTCCAGAATCGGATTGGAACAACAACTTTTATTCACAGTGAGGCCACGCCCTGGACAGCCTGTTATGTATAAAGACCATTAAGTTTAACTCGAGAGGGATATAAACCCTTACAAACGAACTGGGATACAAGTGAACAGAGAGAGAGAGAGAGAGAGAGAGAGTAAAAACAGAGGTAAAGAAATTCCATGCTTCTTTTCAAATGAGTGCAGAAAAATGAAATTTTGAATAACTATTATCGTGATGAATTGACTTGCCTAATAAACTGTACACTTCTATCCGCGACATAACTGTAATGTGAAATCGAGTTGGACTTTACTGTCATAACTAAAACAAACACGAACTGTAATGATGTTATTTCCTGATGGAGTGGTGAACAATTAGCATTTTGAGATCATTTCCAGAGAAGAGCTTGCATAATCTTGCGATTAGTAGAGCGAAATTAATTCGTCGTTGAGTCTGTAGCATAATGAGTTGGAGCAAATCAGAACTGTTTGGATTTTTAACTGACGATTTAATGGTGGGAGCAACGTACCCCAGCCAAGAACTTTATTACATATATCACAGATAAATCGAACCATATCGATTATCTTATAGGTTTTCCCAAGATTAGTTCTCTAAGAGTTTAAGACCTCAGACTTTCATCCCACCTATTTTGCTATTACACTGGCATTACGTTGCCTTTGACTGGGTATGGAAGAGAGCGTTCATAACCAGTGTGAAAAATTCTCCATCTTCCCAGCTAGCTAAAATTCCCGGTGAGCATAATTCTGGCTTCCATCTTAATATGGAAATTATTACTCGAGGCAACTCTCATTACAACTAATTCAGAAAAATTATCCGAATCGACCACAGAAATTGAAGTACGAGTGTTATTGTAATAAAACCTAATTAGATGCACAATTGTTTATCTATTTGTTATATTTCGTTAATAATAATAGCATAACATAATACAATTTCAGAAGGTAGAAATTACACCAGATTCTTTATAGTAAATAATAATCACAACTCATGAACAAATACACTGCTCGACAAAATTAACAGAACACGTAGAAAATGTGGTGTACTCGTGCAGCTTGCGATGAAGCGGGACAAAATGATGTTGTATCATAGAATAATGATGGAATGAGGAGACAGCGGAAAATTTTGAACAAGTATAAGGAACATATATAGGGATTGTATAAGGATTACCAAAAAAGTCACATTATAGAAGTCGATACAAGATGCTCGAAAATGTGATCACATGACATCAGTTCGGCGTATGATCTCCAACGTCTAAACAGGCCTGACAGCGGTGAACCGTGCTCGATATAAGGGTCTCTAAGATTCTGTGGCAACAAATCCCACTTTTCCACCAGAACTTAACTCGCGAAGTGACCGAGGAGTTGGATGTCGGGGTGCAGTTTCCCACATATTAGATGTTCTTGTTTATACTCCGGCACCACCACCAAGTCAGTGAAGTTTACAATAACTGAATCAATACAAATGTATATCGTATTTAGCAGTCACGGGCTTGAACCCCGGTCTACTCAAAGAGCGTGTGATACCGCACTCGGCTATGTCAGGCCTTCTGATTTAAATATGGTGATCGTGCTGGCCACGCCAGTCTATGGATATCTTCAGTTTTAAGATATTCCTCCACCACTTGAGCACTATGTGCAGTGGCATTGCCGTGCATGAAAGGAAAATCTGAGCCAACCGCACCCCTAAAAAGTCGACCATAGGGTTCGGGATCTGTTCTCAGTACCTTTGCGAAGTTATGGTACCCTTATCAAAAATATGAAGAGGATTGCGGCCGTTTATCATTATTCTGCCCCACACGAGAGCACCACCTCCACCATAAGTGTCCCTTTCTCTGATGTTGGAGGGAGGATGGTACTGCACTCCTCGTTGTCTCCAGATGAAATAACGTCTAGAATCTGTTTGTAGGCTAAAGCGAGACTTAAGCTAAAGTGCAAACTTCGCTTGTGATTTCCCCGCTTCAAGTCATCCAACGGCTTGCCATCTCAAAGAACATCTAAACGATGATGACTTGCCATTCTGAGTGCTAGAGTGGCTATCCCACTGAGCAAGCCAAAAAATGGGAATGAAGTGATGTGGTCGCAACCCGTGTTTTTCTAGGCATGAATAATTTGCATATTGTGTGGTTCTATAAGGTGTTAATCGATATCTCTTGAATACTCGGATTGTCAGGATGCCTATAATATCAAATATTTGCCTTCCACGATACTTCACAATACAGTAAGATATTCGTGAAGAACATTTTGTTCTGTTAATTTTGTCGAGCAGTGTAATAAATTTTAAGTTAGTGAAAATGTGCGAGATTTTAAATAAAGCCGTAGAAAATCAAGTTGCAATTATAGTAAATCCAGAGATTTTGGTGGGCAAAATGAAAACAGGCACAAAAATTGAAAGATATCTACACTCCCTTTGGTTCCGGTGGGTAATACAGTTGGTGCTATCACCACCCCGAGTTCTAATTCCGTCAAGGATGCGAGGAATTTTTATGGGTCTTTATCACATCGTGACTGAGTTAGTCGGTCTGAAGCAAAAGTAGCATGTTTTTTTTTTCTCTCTTATGGAAACTCGAAAGTTTTTTTTTTTTTTTTTTTTTTCCTCCAGCAAACAGCAGATCCACCACGGAAAACATGCAATTTACAAACATTATACGGGGAAATATTGCCTAAGTTTCTGATGCGCCTAGAATCTTACAACGACCAATGAAACAACTCTGAATGAAATTTCGAAATCATTGACAATGTCGATTCATTTACTTTGTCAGATGTCTCTAATTTGTGCGTATTTCGAATGCAATAAACGTTGCAGGTTTTTGTAGTCTTCACTCCATAATCCATGTTACTGCAAAATAGCCTTTAGCTGATTTTGTCGAAGACGTTAAGCAACTTTGCTAGACATTCAGATTTCATTATTTAACAGGAAAGTCGATCAAAACTCCAACTCTTCGACTCCACCGGATTCACAGAGACCACCAATGAGACGACTTTTTTTTTTTTTCAGCTTATTTGAAACAAGTGAATCCAAAAATATATTGTTAGTTTAAATAAGAACTTGAGAAAGTCTTAACAAAACTGATTTGAGCTAACGATTTGCAAAATGAAATAGTTATTCAATTTGAGATCACTGTCTCGCCCTTGGACAGCAAGGTGCTAACGTGGTCTACATCAGTTACAAGTCAACTGAGGTTTAAAATTATGAGCTTATGCAACTCTAAAAGATAAATAATGTATAAAAATAACAAAATGGGAGGTTTAGTATAAAGTTACAACAACAAATTGCAGATAAAATAACAGATCAATAACTAAATAATAAACAGGAAGAAAGAGTCTCGTCCGCAGTCCACGTTGCATTTAATTGCAGGAAGTGATAATGGCAAATACAAGAAAGAAAACAGTTAATTTTGAATAGGTCTTGTTGGCTGACGGCTTTGGGGTTCTCTCCTCGCTGGAACCAGGTCAGTTTCTGAGTTAGGATTTAATTAAGAATATCAACCATGATTTGCGTTCTGTAGTTCTTTTTCAGAAAAATATTTTACTTAAGTCTGTGTAGAATGTTGCAGAAATTGGTGGTGTTGGAGAGAAACATGCATGAGATATATGTTAGGCTTTGAAGTGTACTTCTATAAATGGTCGATTTGGAATTGTGGTCTCCTCTTCTCGTTGTGCTACATAGGACGATACATCTCTGAACATACTGAACGATCAGACTCGGACTTGAAGGGAAGCGAGATTATGGCCTCATGTCCAAAATTCTAGTTTTTGGGACCATTAATGATAATAGAATTTTCTTTCTTTATTTTCTTGGCGCCTCCGTAGCCAGGTGGGCAGGAGCAGCAGTGCGTAGCACACGCTTCTTGATTAGACCGGGGTTCGAGCCCGTGATCCATGAAATACGGAGGACGCGTAAAGGTCAGGGAATGACCACCGGAGCAATATGGCCTTAGTTGCTAATGCTCCTAAAAACCAAATAACAATAACTTTATTTTATTCTTTGCAAAACTGACGCGCGGATTTCGTCCTTACTTATTTCTAGACCATTTCTTAGGGCTTCCGTAGCCGAGTGGTCAGGAGCTGGAGTGCAATAGCACACGCTCTTTGAGTAGACTGGGGTTCAAGCCCTTGACTACTAAATACGGTTGATCTGCCAACCCGCACTGGACCAGCGTGGCAGATTATGGTCCATTTTCCCTCAGCATGAATTGTTGAGGAGGCTTCCATCCTGTAGTGGGTTGATAATGGCTGCAGTTTACATTTACCTTAATTTCTAGACCAACAGAGAATGTAGGCATTCTTCAAGAAGTGCTACTTCTTCAGGTGGAGGATTAACTTTCTCTCCTTTGTTGATGGTTTGAACCATCAACAAAGGAGAGAAAGGTTTCCAGTGAAGCTGAAAATAGGGTTGAGAGGAAGACGTCCTCTTGTGTGAAACACCTCCAAATGGTAAAACTTCTGTGGAAGCGCTTTATGCAACTAGATGGTTGTGTTGAAGGATTGATGGCTGGCTTTTGAAGAGGTTTCCAGCGATGTTGAAATTAAATTCCAGGATGTGAAATAGAACGAGAATGGATATTCGATCATATGTTGCCTTGATATTGAGGAACAAAACTTCAAATTGGCATTTCTTTGAATCATTTTTTAATGATATGTATATACAATTAAAACATTTTATTTGGTTTAAAGTAAAATAAATATTCTAAAAAATTAAGCGTTCGTCAATAGATTGAATGGCAAACTTTTCTCTTTGACACCTCGCAAGGATGACAGAGACTGTAGACGGCTCAGTCATGCACACAATTCCATCTATCCATCTTGAATGCTCATAGGGTTGCCATATACGTCACTGTTTATAAATGGCCATCTTTATATAAGGTTGCACAATTTTTCGATCACTCTGTATAATTACAGATAGTCCATGTCAGGCTGTGCGCAATCCACATACTGTATTTTGGCGGTTGCTCACTGATGGCTTATCTAGGCGCAAGCAATTCATACTCAACGGAAGATAAAACACCAAGAACCGATGTCTAAGACTTATCGGAAGCCTTCAACTTTATCAGAACTACAAACTATTGCCAAAGTCATTACTTTCTTGCAATGATTTCAGATATTTCGAACCAGCTAATCATTAATCCACTGGTAAATCTGAGCAATTTGTTCCTTTTTTGCCTCGTATGAATCGTACGATGGAAATTTCTTGATCTATTCAGTCTTTCAAAGTCAATATTCGGTCTGAAACTGATTAGACTGTTTTAATCTGATTTATCCCCGTGATGATGAATTTTGTATTTATACTTTCGTCAGACTTATCACCAAACATTTTTCTTGTTAATCGATAAAGGTGGTTATATTTAGCTACCTATAACCTTCTTCGGTTCATAATTATTTATAAAATCTCTTGCAAAATTCACACCTGCCCTCTCGCATGTAGCGAATTTTTCCGAATAAATATGCAATCAGTGGTATTGATCTTCCCTTCCCTAATGATGTAGGCGAGGCGCCTCTCGATGGATGTTAACAGATGCAGTCGGGACCAGAGGGAGGCAGTATTTTTGCAATTCGAAAGGAAGCCGACAAGAAAACATCCGGAATGAGGGTTCCGAAAACGAAAGTTTATCACAGACCTTGTGATTCAATTTAAGTGCCAAGAGCAAGAATTTGAAATAGTAAACAACCACCAAAGATAATTTTATTAAAGCCAACTTTTCTTAGAGAGTATAGATACGTAATGATTTTAATATCCCTTCTTACTAGCAAAACAGTAATAGAATTGTACTTGGGACCATTTTCGAATCTTTGTGTACATTTATTGCAACTAAAAGCCCACCCTAACCCTGTCTGGTGTTCCATATTTCCGCTTCCAAGGTCCGTGCATTCCTGTGCCATTATTTTTATAGATTGAGAAACGTAATATCATTTCGAAGTCTTAATTTTTCTGTTTTTGCACACTGACAAGTGTCAGTGACAACGTATTTTGGTTGTGAAGGATTGAGTTCAGTCTGTCAGAACCTTAGCCAAAGCAGCATCTTTGGCTAAGGTTCATGTTGATTCCAAGAGTACCAGGTTTTCGTGGTATTTTCGCCCTCCTGCATTTTATCAAAAAAACAGAGTATGGAGAGGGTGGAAACTGAGAATCCATTGCGTTAGAAGGAATCTGAAAGAAATCACAAACAGGAAGGACTCCTCGATTTGTATCCTGATCATTGTATTTGGATATGGTGATCAGGAACATGTGTTCAAGGTAAATTAAGCAATACTTGGATTTCAAAATCACTCTTCTTTTGCACGGACTAAAGACTTGGGTGCTTGATACGGTTTTCGTAAAATGTGGACAGGGTGCTGACACAGAAGAATACTTTTTATTTATATATATATTTTTTTCTGATGAGATAAGCAGTGTTTCCTTTCATTGAATGTGCTAATGGGCACAACATGTATTACTAGAACACCACCAACCCTCACATCGTCGAAAAGAAAGCGAATGATCAGTACGGCAACTGTCTGGAGAGTGTTCCTGTGGGATGTCACATCGGGATCAGAATCTATCAGGTCGCGTTACAGGTCTTCTGCTTTGTGTCCTAAATATGATATTGTGTTTTATCTGTTTATATTGGTCGAGTCCAATCTGTATTTCAGTTCTTCAGCTACGGATCACAGCGTCATTTCCGGTAACATTCAACCACTGCAACATATCAACAATTTCATAACAGCAGGTTTGTTTTCCTCACACACTATGAATTTGAAGTGCAAGTTTTGTAGCAGTACATGAAATATTGTTATAGTCTGTATGTCCTTGGAACCTTTTATAGTCCACAACTATTTTCTATTGGGTGACATTAGCTAAAGGTAACTAATAGTAGCACTTATTAGATTATTACACAAGACTCGTGCCAATCTGTATCGTGATGGCAGAGTCCAACAGCAAGTTTCTGAAATTGGTATTTCGTAGATGAGTAAATTACCTTTTTGTTATTTTTCGTGTTCCGGTTTTACATTTGCTCAAGAAGAAATGTTTTTAATTTTGAATCCGAACGTGGCCAAACTTTCTTGCGTTTAACTTTAGTTAAACACAAGAAAAAGAAAGTCCAACGTTTATTTTTGTCACGTGACTTCGACCTTAATGTCTCAAATAAAAACACAACACGAACAAGCAAAGCATTCGAAATGTCATTTGCATTTTCCAATACCAGCAAACCACAAAATTACTTCACCCCGGCTGTTCAAACTTAAGCATTTTTGTTTGGGATCAGATATGAAAGAAAAGACGCTGAATACAACGTCTGTTTCTTCGTGTTATTCTTCAATTAAAGAGCGGCTACCTTCAGTAAATATTTGGCAGAAATGTGGCTGTCAGCTGTGCCAAATAAGGTTTCCAAAAAAAGGAGTTTCAGAACTCCTCTGTCTAACAATAGCTGGGTTCATTAAACAGATGTTCAATAAGTCGTCAAAATTAAACCGAATTCTTTAAAGATTAGTTTTAATTTCGATGTTAACAATTTTTATGCATTTTATTTTCTTCCTCCTTCATTTCTTTCTCTCACTTTTCGCCCCCTTTTCTGTCTTCCTCTACCATCCTCCCTACCCATCACCCTTCTCCATCCCTAATTTTTTTTCTCCCACGAACATGCATTTCCTTAGTTAATTTTTAAATTCCTCGACTGTGTCAGTTCATGACGCATGCATAATTAAAAAAAAAAAGGATATTCTGATTTGCTTTCTCCCTCATTTTTTTAACCCGATATAAAAACACAATTATACAAAAACTAACAGAACTTCCACAATCTAATTTCAAAGCCATGCTGGAAATAAATAATAAAAACGTAATAGTAGAAATGAAAACGAATTTAAAAAATTACAGAATTCTTTCGCATATAAACGCTGTAATGTAGTCTTTATTGCTTTAAATTAAATATTTCAGTTTAAGCTCCTTAAGAATTAGAAGGTGTAAATAGCGCGCGTGGGAACACACAGGTAGGAGGCTTTGTTAAGCTCCTAGCCAGCAATTAACCACTCTGTTTCCTTTCAGCTATTAATTTGTTGTTTAGTATAGCCAAGCAAACTTGCCAGAAATTACTACATTATTAAATCTAGCCTGTCTCGCGCAGCGAATAAGAACCTTGTGGGAGAGGCAACCCGGGCAGCTGGTTTTTGCATAACAGAAACTTTAATTAACCCCTGAGGGCTAGTCCTAAATTAAACTTTTGACAGGACTTAAAACAATCCCAACACTTCTTTACCACGATTGTAAGGTCTCATGCAGCTCTGAGGAAAAGATAGAGAGCGAAGGAGCAAGGGGATAGATAGGATAACGCGAAAATTATTTCGTAATGTTAGTGTGTACGAGACATTTAAATATATAGGGATGATTTTGGAAATCACCGTAAGATGGCGTGCAGTCGAGCTACTTGGAACAGTTATTGTACTCTTATCTGGACTCGAGAATTCATCAGATTTTGATTACCTCAATTTATCAGTCGAATAAACCAAAAGTAAAATTTTATTCTTCTTTTCTGTCTCGTTACGATTGTTCCTTTTTAATTTCTGAGCGATCTCCAGAATGAACAAGGGGTTTGTCCGGTTTTGCTCAATAATATTCTGAGCGTTGGAGTAATCGATTATTTTTGCATTATAAATGTTAATTAGCGCGATACGGGGATTATGCGCATAGGCAGCATTTGACCTCCAAGTGTGCGAACAGATTCATTACATGTCGATAATTTATGATTTATTTCTCTAGAAAGTCATTGTAATAGCAACATCTGAAGCTTGGGGTCTTTATTGCATATTTTCGTTCAAAGAGGTCCTTTTCATGGCAAGCAAAGAACCAATTTATTCGTTTTTTTACCAAACAGCTTCCAGTTATGCGTATGCTTATATTAAATTCCGCGAGGTCTTTGTCCTGGGATAAAGCGAATAATAATTCTCGAATAGGATTTAATTTTTGACTAAATTTGCACAAATAAGTGGCTGCGATAATCGATCTATAAATATACTTTCTATTTCTTTTTTGTCCTTCACACAGTGAATCTTGATGTGCTCAATTTACGATCTTTGTGTGGTTAAAGAATGCATAAGTAGGAGCGATAATGTGAACGTTTTTCCATCCCCCTTCAATGCCTTCAAATGCTTGCCGTATGTATAAATATAAATGTATTTTAATATAGTTTATTCATCACTCGTTAATAAACCAACAACTTCTTTTCCAACTCCTAAACAAATATCATACAGGCTATTTTTACGCTGTAGTCGAGTTGGTCTCGGGCAAGGATTCGTGTTTATTAATTCCAAAAACTATGGTTTGGTTTTTCATCCAGTAAATAGGTAAGTCAACATAAACTGAGTCCTCACGTCCTTAGTTACCCACAGCACTACGCTCACAAATAACTACAATGTAATCTTAAACAAATAGCGTGTATTTATTAATTTATATTCGGTGTAGAAAAAAAAATTATAAATGCACCGATGGAATAATCTTTAGAATACGTATTCGGTGGATCTTTAAGATCATCCTCCCATGTCACACTGTCTACTTTCCCATCCTTGCCCTCCCCCTTTTTTTTATTCTTGGGAAAGTTGAAAATGTTAATCAAAACAGGATCCAAGTTTGCCGAAACTCACTAAGCTGCACGTTCTTACTGGCACACCCATCTGTCGGTGGACATGTCTCCCGGTCCAATGATGAATGGCTTATAAGAGCAGTGTCAAAGACATCTCTAATATTAATGACCAAACGCCGACGCCAGAGGTCTGTTTTATGCGTTTTAACCCTTTATATTCATATAATTAATATTTTGAAGATAAAAAAAAAGTTCCGATTTGACACACGGAATAATAATCATGGAGGGAAGAAGGAAGAAAAAGAAGGAGAAGAAAAAAAACTTAGATCTTTCCTTTTGCCCACTCAGAAAAAGAGAGCCAGAGAGAGAGTTCTCACTGGCCTGTCAAAACACTATCGGAAATCAATGGCTTCACCCGCCTGATGACTGGTCAGAACGCATGCTCCTCTGATAAACTAGTTTGGCCCACAATCCAGTTGGAACTGCTGCATGGAACAAGCTACAGAAAGAAATGGGGAAAAGGAAAGGATCGTAGAAACAGTGAAAGTTGAAAGCAGGTCATTCCTAAAAGGGGTGGGATGAGAGAGAGAGAGAATAAGAGAAATAAAATCTCAGTATTCCACTTTTATTCTGCATCTATCATAAAATTAGTGAAATAGGAAGTAAAAACAATACGCTGTGTTTGAACTTGTTAAACCACTGAGCCTGCTTGAAAGGGACTTCAACACAGGGAAGAGGGGGATGGGTGGGTTTGTGTTTGATACGATAAAACAATCCCCAATGACAGATATTATCTTGTAAATGGAGATTTCATGAAAGTGTTGGTGGGACATGAAAAACGATATCAGCCTACCCCTCTATAAATTAAGAGAGATGGTTGGAGACCTCTCAATTCAAAGTGCGCAATTCCTAGGAATTATTGGCGAACTCTGGAAATATCCAGAAGACGAAGGCCTTCCTACTTGAAAGAATGCTTTGTAAATGTCGCGGGTTTGGGGGACGCTGGCCGTATCGATCAAACTACTGCGTTACTATAGCAACGGCCATTTCCTCGCAGCATGGGAAAGACTTTCTTTGATAATCGGTACTGTCCGCTGGGTTGCAACCAGCATTTTACGTGGCCCAAGGCTGGCTACCAGTCTTCTGTAGAAAAATCTCTATAAATTTCTTGGTGAACATTTCTTAAAGCGCAGAAATAAGTCAAAATAAATTGCCTAGCAATCGTATTTGAAAAAAGGGTTGGACAGCATCATTTGTCTCTGTTGCGTAAGCGAAAAAATAAATAAATAAAAATTCTTCGAACAAAAGTTTATTTTTTTTATTTTTGTGAGATTAAGGCTTCCACTTTCTCTTTTCACCATGCCAAATTATTAAGCTTTTTGATCCTTTTGAGCTTTTTAATAACCATCGATTGCTGCACAAATTAAAATCATCCATGCTTGCGAAATATCCCTGTTAAACTGCTAATTTAAAGCAATTATAAATTGTAATTTTACAAGACATCCATGAAAGTCTAATATACAGTGAACGGTTATTTTATACACTTTGTATCTGTTGTTTTGTTTTCTTTTTCAAGGATGATATTTTTTAAAAATATGTTATAAAATTATTTGCATTTTAATATATATAGTCTAAAAACTCCTGAACAGAAATATTAATAATTTAGTTTTTTATAAATAATAAATAGTTAGCTTTAAGAACACCAAACAGTTGATCAAATAAGAATATTTTAATAGTCCACGAGAATGATTACTGTTCTGTATATTAGTTACATTTTCAACAAAATAATGATTATTTTTTTAATTCGTTATTTTTGATCGAGTTTTGATGGAGTGTTAATTTTGATTTGTTATTTTTGATGGTATAATTGGCACTTTTAAAAAGAGTAATTATGAAACTTTATTTTACTTTTATTAATTTTTCAAATGCGTTCCCATTTTTCTTACTAATTTTATGAAAAATTGTTTTAACGTAGATGAACTTCAGTTCTTTAAGATCTTTTCTGTTGACTTTAAGAAGTCACCAAATCGTAATACCAAACTCGTAGCCAGAATTAACATCTGCTAGAATATATCAACAAAGGGACATTTACTATAAATAGAAGATTCACCACAATGGAGAGTCATAACTCATAGCCAGCGCGCCCGTTCTGGTAAACAGACCTCACATACTTTCTGTACACCGAAGAAGAAAAACACACAAACAGTGAATGACATACACAAAGAAAGAAAGAGATTTCAAACAAAGAAATGCTGAATATAAGGAAAAGAAATTCTCCAAGCGAGATCAAAACTTTAAAAAATAAAAAAAAACAATACAATTAGATTTTTCTAACAAAAACCTCTCATAATGAGTTTCTTTTCTTGTTTTTCCCCTTTTTCAATGCAATCTTCTTACGTTGTATTTATGTGTGTAGTAATAACGCCTATACGTAGACAGCAAATACATGACTTCATTGCAACATGTAATTTCTTTCTTTTCTTTTTTTCCTCCCCTCTTCTCCCTCTTTCTTCCGAATGAATTTTGTACCCTAATCCTTCTCTTGGGGTGACACGCTGTCCACACATAAAACAGATAAGGCTATCACCACCTCAGACACCGAGATTTAGCTATTATTTGAAGAAGGCATTTCTCTATCAGCTCTGCTTATGCTGGGTGCAAGTGGTTAGTGACGCCAAAGACAGCGAACTAGATTTGTGAGGTTTGAATTCCTTCGTTTTCTGGTTACAGAGCATCGCCGTGTTACAATAATCTTCAAATGTCAACAGAGTAATGAAACTCGGCGACGTGCGAATATGTGCCTATGACAAGAGAGTAAACAAACTTTCCTAGTCTAATATAGAACTGTATATACCTTTTATATACTATACAAACTAAATTGAATATAAAGTTTTTTTCTAAAACGTAACGGAATTATCCTGTACATGCAGTTATATTTATGCAAATCGTTTATAAAATGAATTTAATCGAACCACTCTAATTCAAAATCTATTAATAGGATTCGACAATGTTTTTATCCATTTCCCTTGCAAACTTTGTTTACTAGGTGAGCTGACAACAGTCTGGGGTATTCTGTTTAATGAATCGAACCAGGATTTATAGATTTTAGTCGATATCTTTCCCTTATAGTGTTTCCACGTGCCGAAGCACCAAGTGTATTCTTTGAAGAATGTATTTGTTATAGTCTCCTGGAGAATTACTTTTCTCGTGGATGGAGAAAGTAAATTTACAACTTGCCAAGACCCCAGAATTCCGTGAGTCAACTCGGATACAAAGAAAATCTGCTGTTTATACAAATTATGTTAATTAATTGACTTGATATATGATTAAAAATCTTTCCAGCGACAAGTAGTCCGCTAGTGGGACCTCACTGACTAGTTTGAAAAATTCAAGTGGTCGTTAGCAACGAAGGTTGGTGACAGGTCCCTGTTCTTTTAAGAAATACTTTAAATAACTCATGTCGTCTGCAATCTAGCGGGCTTTTAATCTCCTTACACAGTCACACTGACTTATTTCCTGACCCGAATTTACGTTGCGGTGCTTGCTCCCCATCCAGAGTGAGTGTTAAAGTTGTAGCCCGACTAACGGAAAAATACAGTTATGAGGATGCTAAGTGTAGTGAGGGCTTGTCTTACTTCGTATTGATGAGTCCACGGTTGAAAATGGATGACAGTGGGGTGGGGAAGGGGAGAAATCGGTCGAAGTCACCTTCTCTTAGCGACTTTCTTCCTTTATCTTTTGTGATAATGGTGTTTTTTTTTTTTTTTTATAGCGAGTTACAGCAAATATTGACAAAAATGTATTATGATTATTTCATTGAAAATAAAATTTTGACCCCGACTATATCAGTCATTATTCGATACATAGCAAAAATCCGGTTGCCAATTTGTTCCTTTTGTTAACCATTTTCTATAATTGGAACTCAACAGATTGAACCAGCTATTCTGGATATTGTTGTTGCCCACCCATTTAGCTCACAATAATTAGAACTGCCGTCCTTACACATTGTGTGAAAAACTGGATTCTAATTTTTAAGGACCTTTCTTAGATGGCCAAGTTAGTGAGTCTAGGGCGACAATTGCATGCTTTCCCCATTGAAACTCTAGTTTTTCATCCAGCAAATATATAAAACGATCGCGCAGTTCTCGCAATTTACAGACAGATTATCCTAACACCTCACGGCTTGCACAAATGCAAACGAACTTAATCTGTAGTTCTTTTGACTTCACCTGATCCTTTAGACCCAGAATCCTTGTAGCTGTGGAATTCTATTATCTTTAATTCCATCCCAAAGAATTGCCCATTCATCTTTAATGCATTAACAAGGAGCCAGCTATTTAAACTCCTCTGTGTCGAATACTGATTTAATAACAAATGAAAGAAGTTTGAATTTCTGAAAAAAAGTACGATTTTCTTTTGTCTAACTTTGTCATCAATCAGACATTTTCATGAATTATTTCTTCCCAATTTTCAATTTCTAAAGCCAACATTTTCTTCGACAAAAGGCAGGTGTTTCTGGCCTATCAGATGAAAACAGCGAAGCTCAGTTCCCCTTTCTACAAATACTGTATTAAGATTCACCTCTGACCAATGCCGTATGTCGCTAGTTCCGGTAGATACAGTGTTCTCAGCGTGTTGAATGACATCCGCCACCCTTAGGGTACGGAGAAACATCAGGCCGTTAAAGCTGGCGATCTGTTTGAAACAAGTAGGAGTGAACACCAGAACGCGAATAGGTTGGAGGTCAATAGCCAGTCCTAGAACTTACCAGACATTGCAGACTATTGCAAGATAGAAATCAGTGACCTTTATAGAAACTGTTAGCTCTCATAGTGCATCTTTCGGAGTGCGTGATTCATTTCCGAACTAAAAATAGACGAGTGGGTTTGTTAGAGACTGATACTTACTGCTTTTAAAAATTACTTCGATCAACATCTCTTATCTTATCCGAGGTAGGCATTCATATAGAATAATTAAACATCTGTTTATAAAATAAAACATTCAAACGCTCATATTATTGAATAATGATCAGCACGTATGTATTGGAAAATCTCTATTTACAACACAGGTACGCTGTGCTAAGGTAATACTTCCATTACGCGTCAACAAGTAAATTTTAAACGTTTTAGTTTACACCTATACCTCGACAATTTTGCAGTTATTTAGGCATCATATATGTGCGTTCTTCAGTGCATAAAAAATCGATCCTAGATTAATTATAAAGTAAATCTCTACGTTTTCCATTTAAAGATTTTGCCTGTTGGTTTGGGAGTTGGATTTCTTCCCCAACCACATCGTCAGATCACTCCGAATCTTTCAATCAACGACCTGACAGCTAATTCCCAAAGTGAACTGCTATAAATGCACCAATCTCTGTTGCATTTTAAACTTTCCTTTTACCGTGACTCACATGGTCCCAAAAATGGCAACCGTAATCCAGTTCAACTATGGCTGAGTGATGTGAGTCACTTAGGGATTAACTTAGAGTGAGCTCGTTCTCCACGATTTTAAACTGAACTGCGTCACCGTTTAGACATTTCTCAATACACCGTCGGCTCATTTGCATAAAATGTGTTTCGATCAGGGTTTCTTACAAAGAAATCCTCACGTGTGGCCCATTGTGCGTGGGCCTCTCCACAAATTAGCACTGGTCCGGTCTCTTTGAAGCAATTTAATATTTCAGATCAAAACAGAAACGGTATTACACTGAAAATAAAGACAAAAAGGTCTAAAAATCGCATCCACTTTATATCGAGCCCAGTTGCTAGGTTCATTTAAAAAGAGATCTTTATAGCGGTTTAGTGAAAACTGGGATTTTCAACATTAATGCTCAATCCATAGCATAATAATATAATTGTACGCCTGTCCTTAAGTCCATAAATAATCTACAAACCAAGTTGTCGAAGTAAGAACATTTATACACTATTAAATGATTTTAATGCATTAATTTTAGTAGACTTCTTTTTCCATCAAGCGTATGCAGCCTGTGACCATATTGAAGCTGTAATTTCAAGCATTTAGCATCAGGCAGGCGGATGATGATATTTGCTATGGATCCTGGCCTCCCCGCCTTTCCCCCATACACATTCCATTAATGCAGCCAGTATGATGCTTCTGAGTTATTCCAATACATATCTGGTCCCTTTAACTATCCCAATGAAATTTCTTATCTTTCGCTCTCATGGAAGTTTTTTTTGCTTGTAATCCTACAGTTAAATCCTTAATTTCAGGATAAAGCCATGTTTAAGTGCAACCCTACTCCATTAATGTCCATCTCTATCGCGCTTGAAGAGTCTCTCTTGAAATGTTTCTGCGAATCTTTTGTTTCGATGAACCTGACACCTGTGTCGATTTTCTCTTGCAAAATATAATTTAAATTGTGATTATTTTCATAACATATCGTATTTATTATGTCTGTATAAAATGCAGAATTCTTAATAAAAATCCGTAGCCAAAAATACCCCGAAATATTCAACAAATGCTTATTTGCATATCAAGACGATTACCAACTCTGCAAGAGGCAGCGTGGGATTCCAATATTAACGTATTTTTCAATTAAGTAAGTGCAGACATGCGCATTACACTTAACTGCGAATAGCGTGCCCGTTTTATAGCGAGTTGCGCCCACTTCACCAGTTGCACTCGTGGAAGCCTTTCCCCCACCCTGGGGCGTTCCACAAATAGGTGTCAGGCAGCCAGCAGACTGGAAGCAGGAGAGCCTACCAACTATCCACCTACTGGCATAGAAGCCTGTTGTTAATCCCTGACGTATTACTGTGACGTCAGACTAGCAAGGCCGTCAATACGTATATTTTAATATACCTTTAATGGAATTAAATTCCTGAAACAAGCATATTGGGAGATGTTAGAAGATATAATTAACCTGTTGTTGATAATTACATTTATTTTTCGTGAATTTCTATATATATATTTTTTATTTTTTTTTTTGTTTTCCTAGAATTCCATGGCCCACATTGCAAGCGGTTGCCCAATCTGCAATACTACTTTCGATCCAGTTTAACTTCCAAGTATGTATCTCGAATTGCTTTTCAATCTCAAATTAATTTACTTCACATTAATTAAGGATTTTAAGTAACATTTATATCGAGAAAACTGATGTTTTTCTGATTCTCTTTGGTACCACGAATTTGAATTTCACGCGCTAACAATAATCGTAATATTTTGTGGTGAAACAACAGCCTTGTACAATCTACTTCAAACCAACTCTTTCGTGTTCTTTTCATCCCGAGACGTTGCCATCTGGCTTTGAGCAATGCGAAGTGGAAGGAGATGGTATCGATTCACGACATGGTCCATTATTTTCCAAGGTCCGAGTTTTTTGAATCTTTGTACGCTTAACAAAAGAGTAACCATTGAGTACATTTATAATAATGTTCAATGTTTAGAACAGGTTTTGTTAAAAAAATGATTATCAGCAAGTATTTTTTTTTCTTGATTATCCACTCTATAAAAATCATGGAGTTTGAGTTCGTATTGTAATGTTCATATCACTTTTGCGGGGGGAAGGGTTGAAGTTATTTTAATTATTTATTGTTTCTAAAAGGCAATAAAACTTGTCGGAGATGATAAAACTGTTATGGAGAGTTTTATCATCTCCCCAAGGCTTTAGCCGTTGTTGATCCTTTAAACGTTTCCCATAAAGCATCTTTAACATCAGCAGAAAACTAAAGTTCTTAATATGTTCACCTTATCAAAACTAATCTTTATTTATATTTTTATTGAGAAATAGCTGCTCTCTAAATTACACTCGAAGCCTCTCAACAAGTGAATCAAGATCGCTT